>NW_025999853.1:27087568-27208218 GCF_001458135.2 Marmota marmota marmota
CTGCCATTATTTCTATAATTTTTAAAAATATTTCCTTCTAAACTATCTCCTTCTATTTGGATGTTTAAATCTCTTGACACGAAGAGTGTGTTATGCTTTGAATTGTACCTAAAACAGCTCTTCGTCCTAGTAAATGTGTGTGTGTGTGTGTTTGACAATCAATAAATTTAATGAAAGTGATTTTATTTTAGCTATATCAAATGGAAACCTGTCATAGAAATTAGAAATAATTATATTTTCTTAATTTTATAACAGAATACTCAAATTTTGGTAGGTACAAGAATCCTGTTAATGAGAGGATAGCAAAAGATATCAACTGCCCTTGATGAATATAGATGCAAAAATCCTTAATAAAATGTTAGGAAACCACATGCAAAAATACATCAAAAAGAAAACACTCTAGGATCAAGTGGATTTCATCCCAGGAATACAAGATTGGTTCAATATATGCAAATCAATAAATGTAGTTCATCACTTAAACAGAATTAAGGACAAAAATCATATGTTCATCTTAACAGATGCAGAAAAGATTTGTGATAAAATCCAACACTCACTTATGTTAAAAACGCTGGAGAAGCTAGAGATGGAAGGAACTTACCTCAACATTGTAAAGGCCATTTACAAACTCAAAGCCAACATCATACTAAATGATGAAAAACTAAAAGCATTTTCTCTAAAAATAAGGAATAAGACAAGGCTATCTAATCTCACCACCCTTATTCAATATGGTCCTCAAAACATTAGCCAAAGTGATCAGGGAAGAAAAGGAAATCAAAGAAATACAGATAGGAAAAGAATAAGTCAAATCTCTGTTTGCCGATGATATGATGCTATATCTAGAAGACCCAAAAATCTCCACCAGACTTCTAAAGCATACAAATGAATTTATCAAAAGTAAAAGGATACAAAATCAATACCCATAAATCAACAGCTTTCCTATACTTACTACAACAGTGATTCAACCAAGGAAGAAATCAAGAAAACCATCTCATTCACAATAACCTCAAAAAATAT
Source organism: Marmota marmota marmota (assembly GCF_001458135.2). Lineage (NCBI taxonomy): Eukaryota > Metazoa > Chordata > Mammalia > Rodentia > Sciuridae > Marmota > Marmota marmota. The sequence goes on from NW_025999853.1 coordinate 27,088,583, forward strand.
TAAATGCTTAGATTAATCTAACCAAGAAGGTAAAAAGAGCTCTACGATGAAAATTATAGAACATGGAACAAAGAAATTCAAGAAGACATTAGAAGACAGAAAGATATCCCATATTGTTATACAGGCATAATCAATGTTGCCCAAAAGGCCATGCTACCAAAAGTAATATACAAATTCAATGTAATTTCCATCAAAATACCAATGAAATCATCACAGAATCATAAAAAAAATTCTTAAACACATTTGTAAAAACAAGAGACCCAGAATAACCAAAGCAATTCTAAGCAAGAAAAATGAAGCAGGAGGTATCACAATAACTTAGTAACAATGAAAACAACAACAAAAAATTACATAATATTGGTATCGAAATTGACATGTAGACCAATGGAACTGAATGGAGGATACAGAATCAAATCCACATACCTGTAGCCATCTGATATTTTGCAAAGATGCCAAAAATACATTTTGGAGAAAAAACAGCCTTTTAACAAATAGTGCTGGGAAAACTGGATAGTTATATGTAGGAAAATGTAATTATACCCCTGTCTCTCATCCTGTACAAAAAAGTCAAATTGAAATGGATCAAAAAGTTAGGATTTAGATCAGAAATACTAAGACTACTAGAAGAAAATAAGCACAGGGTCAACACACCATCATTTAGGTGCTATCACCTACTTCTTTAACAAGACCCCCAAAACATCAGAAATAAAACCAAGGTTTAATAAATAGGATGTCATAAAACTAAAAGCTTCCTTACAGCAAATAAAATAATTAAGAGCATGAAGACAGAGCCTACAGAATGGGTTAAAATCTTGGCTAGCTATTTCTCTGACAGGGGATTAATATCCAGAAAATACAAAGAACTCAAAAAGTATCAATAACAAAAACAAAAATAAAATCGCCATCAATAAATGGGCAGAACTAAACAGAAACTTCTCGAAAGAATAAACACAAATGCCAGCAAATATATGAAAAAAATGTTCAACATCTCTAGCTATTAGGTAAATGCGATCAAAACTACACTAAGATTTCATCTCACTCCAGTCAGAATGACAGTTATCAAGAATATGAATAATTGTAAATATGTCAAGTTGTAGAGAAAAAGGTACACTTATACATTGTTGGTGGGACTGAAAATTAGTACAACCACTCTAGAAAGCAGTACACAGATTCCTCCAAAAATTAGGGATGGAACTGTCTTATCACCCAGCTATCCTGTTCCTTAGTATTTTCCCAAAAGATCTAAAATCAGCATACTACAGTGACACAGCCACATTGATGTTTACAGCAGCACAATTCACAATAGCTGAATTATGGAATCAACCCAGATGCCCATTATTAGATAAATGGATTAAGGTGTTGTGATACACACACACACACACACACACACGCACACACAATGGAGTTCTACTCAGCCATAAAAGCAGAATAAAATTATAGCATTTGCCAGTAAATGGATGGAAATTGAGAATATCATGCTAAGTGAAATTGGCCAAATTCAGAAATTCAAAATTTGAATGTTTTCTCTCATACATAGAAGCTAGAGTAAAATAAAGGAAAGGAGGAGGGAAGGATAGGATACCATAAAAACCCAATCAAATATAAATTAATAGAGGAACAAAAGGGAGTCTAGCAAAGAAGAGGAAGGATAATGGGAGAAGAGAGTGAGCACAGGAGGGAAAAGGGGGATCGTGAACCAAAATCGACTTTGTTGCAGTGAATCCAACTACTATGTATAACTACAAAGCTCTAGAAAACAAACAAACAAACAAAAATTTCACAAAGCAGGTGATAAAAAAAAAAGACTTTAATCATCAAAGTTCATTGTTTTCAATATGTTGTTTTGAGCTCTTTTTTCTTGGAAAAATAGTTTGTTTCTTCTGAAAAAAAAAGGTTGTTAGTGCCTGGATATATTATATCCAATTTTGTCTTATTATAAGAAATGATATAGTAGAATTTCTAAAAATCAAAACAAAATAAAATAACAACAAAAACAAGCAAACAAGTAAAATCAAAACAAAACAGAGTGCTTACCTAGCATGTGTGAGGCCCTAAAATAACATTAACAAAAACAACAGCAAAACACGACCATATTATAAATGCTGCATATTAGAAAAAGACAATAACACCAGAATATAAAACACAGGGGCTGGAGTTGTGGCTTAGCGGTAGAGCGCTCTCCTAGCATGTGCAAGGTGCTGGGTTCGATCTTCAGCACCACACATAAATAGATAGATAGATAGACAGACAGACAGAAATATAAAACACTTGGGATGAAAACTTGAGCAACTGTTTAATTACAGCTTCTGAAATTATAGCAAAGGAATTGAGCTCTGGCTATCTCTGGCCTTGTTCAAATTCACACATAGAACATTAGATTAGGATTAGAATACTAGTTTTATGTTTTCTTTAAAGATGAAATTTGCACTCTTTTTAATTTTTTTAATTGTCAATGGATCTTTATTTTATTTATATGTGGTGCTTGGTTTTGAATCCAAGCACTCTACCACTATGCTACAACCCCAGCCCAAAGTTTTATGTCTTTAAAAATATTTAAGATCTGTGAATGTTGAAAAAAATGGCTCTTAAATCCTTGGTGTAGAAATATTCTAGTATAGCAAAAATGTCTGGCTTTCTTTATTTAAATCCACCCACAATTAATGTATTTAAACTCACCCATGATTTATGGATTTGTGTCACGGTCACTCTTAGCTCAGTTCTACACTGCAGCTGCTTCATCAAAACACTCTTGTTTATGGTCTTCAGTTTGATATCAGTTGCATCCATTGAACACACACATGGACATTATGGACAGATAATTTCATTTTGAATTTATTTAGTATAAAACCACATCCCAAGGGAAACTGGAACTCCTTTTTCTTTTCCTGTTGAGAAGATGATGGTATAAAAGGTAATGGTAGAGAAGACCACACTTCCTGTTATTGTTCTGTTTCTTCTTCTTTCAACACTACCACACAGAGACATTTCAGTCTCAGATTTTGCTGAAAATGTGGGGAGACAAGGCAAATATACCAATGAAAATAACTTGCAAATAAATACTAAATGTACACCCCCTTCTAAAACATTTCTTTAGCCATCTGGCCCTGAAAAATTCTCTCTAGTTATTTAGTTGACAGGTTGTTGACCTTTGTTTCTCCTGTCCTCCGTGTCTCCACTTCTTTTCCCCTTTTATTCTTCTCCTTTTTCTCTCCCACTTCTTATTATTTCCCCCTTTCTTTTCTACTTTCTTCCACACTGACTTTATTATTGATTTATTATGCAGTACAGTTTAGCTATGCCATTTGTCTACTTCATTATTGTATAACCCAGATTCAGCTTCCTCCTTAATAAGGTTTGATCCTTCTAGCAAATTTGGAAACAGGGCGTTTTGCCTCACATCTGCTGCTGAATCAGTTCCATACTGCAGCTGCAAATCTTACTGCCTTGCCTTCTTCCAAGTGATGTATCAGGTAGGCATTGTCCTATGCAAAACGCTTCCTTTTTATAATCATCTAGCATGCCTGTGGTGGGATATTATATTTTTATCTTGATAAACTTTAAAACCATCTTGTTCTGCTTTCTGTTTGCCAGGGACAGGGTTTGACCTCAATGCTATCCAATCCAATGCTTGCTCCTTCATTTACTGAACAAAGCTGTTTGATTCTTACTCTATTTTATTTCTATATCATCATAACATGTGGTATTAAATATGCTTTTATATTTATTATTAAAGGAAAATGCAGATGGTTTATCATTGATCCTGATATGTTCCTTTTTCTTCTTAACCTTTGGCTAGGAGGAAAACATATTAGAACAGAAAAGAAATGGGTCATTTGCTAATAATTACTAAATGTTATATCTAATTCTACTTTTTTTTACTTCTATTATATAGAATTATATTGCATCTTTAGTATCTCCTGGAATAAGAAGACATAGAGAAATGAAACAACTTCAAGGTCATGTCCTGCAGACTTGTTAAACTCATAACTAAAAACCAAGTTACCATTTCCTATCATAAGGTGTTTTCTTCTTTGGTTTCTGTGGTGCAAGTATATATGTCCACTTGAAAAGACATAACATATGGAAATTGTTGACTTTGCTCTTTCTTTTTTTAACATTTATTTATTTTTAGTTGTAGTTGCACACAATACCTTTATTTATATGTGGTGCTGAGGATCAATCCCAGGGCCTCACACATGCTAAGTGAGCGCTTTACCACTGAGCCACAACTCAGCCCCGATTTTGCCCTTTCACTTCCTTAAACCCAAATCTTTGCCAACATGTCTCTATTCTAACTATAACCATTCAACATCCCTTGATATTTTCTTTTCAGTCTCTCTCCACTGATAGCACCTTGAAACAGCCTCCTGTTTTCCTTATTTCTAATCTTTTTGCACTTTTTCACAGTGTACAAAGAGTGACGTTACTAACATGAAAATCTAAGAGGGTTCTTCTTTTTCTCTATTCAATGGCTTTTCTTTACTTATGTAATACAATCTAAATGTACATGGCAAATGCAACAGCCCATTGTCTCACATTTATTTATTTTCTTTTTCCATTGCCAATATTCCTCCGTTTCTTTTGACTCCTTTTAGTGTCAGGGAAGTTAATTCCATCTATGCCTCATGGACTCAACAGGAGGGCTGGATTATACCATTCTAATTACTAAATTTTATGTGATTTAAATTGAGCTAGTCAAAGTAAATCTCAGTATTTTGACTGTGAATAGGAATTGTCTTCCGTTCTTCAATTTGCTGGGTGCAAACAGGAACCAAGACAGTCTGGAATCTGCTGACAGTCACTTTGAGATTATCAAAGTGGAGCTGGGATATCAAGAATGAAATCAATGAAATGAGTAAACAAAAGGGGAAGAATAATCTAGGTCATGGTCTGATAGTTTGAACAGCCAGCTCTGGATTTATGGATGATTTTTATGTTACTTGGTGCTTAAAAACGTATCTTACCTGATACCCCTCTGCCCTCATTTTTAATTCTAAAATAGAACTGTATGGAGTTTCTTTGAGGCTCCTCTTCTCATCTCTGGGCCTTTGCACATAGGGTTGCCCTAATATTGAACAGTTATCTCACCTTTCTGACTACCTCTCAAAAAACTTGGCTAATAACCAGATAGCTTTTAAGTCTGAGTTTGAACTCAGAAAACCTTCCTTAAATCCAGAATTAGTCACTGGGCTTCATTCTCCTCCCTCAAAGTATTGCTAATATTTCTCTTGTAATTGCCTGCTTATTTGTCTATAATCTTTAATTGATTATAGACTCTATTGCGAGAGACTCCAGTTCTATATTGCTTATTACTTTAATTGCTAGTTTATAGCACATGACAATCATTCATTTATTAAGTTGGTAATTATTTGTAAAACACCTGGTATGGACCTGGAACTCTGTGGAGTTCAGATGCTTGTGGGTGGATATAGACCTTGAGCCAATGAATCAGTTAGAATATAATAGGATAGTTGATGGTAACTGCTATGAAGATCAGTAAATCAAGGAGAAAATAGAGTAAATGAATGAGTCATCTTTAAAAACTTAGGCTTTGAGCTTAGATTTATAATGTAATAAAATTTGACAGAGTTATTTGTTTTGGTCATTTAAACTCTCCCTAGCAATTACATTCTAAAGACAGTGCTTTAATTTCTTAAATAAATGTACAGCAGTTGGAAGGGCTCCCTTTAAGCATCATCTACCAACATTATTACTCTTAAACTTTCCTCCATTGTACTACTTTTAATAAAAGTAATACTTTCAAAAATCTGTTAACCTCCCTCTTACATTATTAAATAGTTTAGATTATTATTAAAGCATAGGTTATTATAAGTTAAAATAATAAAGCATAGAAAAAAATTATGCATATTTAAATTCCTCAATCATGTCTTTGAGAAATTTGTCAGCTTAAAACTACCTTTAAAATAATTTCTCAGAGTCACTTTCTCATTTTCTTGCCAGAATCATGAATTTATAAATTATAGTATAGAACTACCTATGAGACAAGACTAAAAAAGAGGGAATTGATGACATGTTGAAGTGGTTTTAAAGTACCCTAATTTTAGTTTTTAGTTCTTGTTATAATTTTCCCTGAAGTAGATACTAACACACTATAATAAAAGCAAGAGGTTTTGTTGTTGTCATGAATACTAACTGACCTTTAAAAAAGATGCAGAAAGCTTTCATTTCTTCTTCAATTACAGTTATTTGGCAATCCAAGCTTCTACTCTAGTAGAAACAGTGTGTTGTCCTTGCATGTGCTGCTTTTAAAATTATCGGCATGTTTATAAATTTTTAGCTTTCTTTAATATTCTTTGACCTTTATAATACTAACACAAATGTTGAACATATCATAGTATTTTATTTTGTCCTTTTTGAGAGAAGCGGTAAAAAAGCGTAATTAATAAATATTTATAATATCTTCGGGCTGGGGATGTGGCTCAAGCGGTAGCCCGCTCGCCTGGCATGTGTGCTGCCTGGGGTTCGATCCTCAGCACCACATACAAACAAAGATGTTGTGTCCGCCGAAAACTAAAAAATAAATATTAAAAAATTCTCTCTCTCTCTCTCTCTCTCTCTCTCTCACACACACACACACACACACACTCTCTCTCTCTCTCTCTCTAAAAATAAATAAATAAATAAATATTTATAATATCTATTAAATGCTAATCAATGTGCGTACATTACTCTCAAATATTTTACCAGAATATAAATGCAATATTATTTAAACATATCAAGTGAACTTCCATCAGATTATGTCACTGAAATGAAAATTCCATGAGTCATTTTAGAAATCTGTCTGTACTTTTGAGATGGGTTTTGTAGTTCAGAGATCTTAAAAGGTAGGGAGAGAAAGGGTTCTTCTTCTAGAGTTTATATGTGACTAAATGAGAACCCCTAAGAGTATCTAGATTTAAACCAACATGAGGGAGCATAAAAAGTTTGATTAACTGTTTCATGTCATTATGTGCCATCTTGGAGGCTGGATACCTCTGTTACATACCTTGTGAAACTGGGCTCTACTTATCCCAGGGGTCCAGAAAAAAATGTGCTAAACAAGAAGGAAATTTTAGAGACATAGATTTTATGTTCATCTAATACTGTAATACAAAAATAGCAAGGGATCTCTAAAAGCCTCAGTCTCCCAAAGTTGAAAGTGGAGAACATCACGAAATGTCAATTTAGTATCAGGCTCTCCCACATTCCAATTACATAAATATATAAGCAAACTTCTAATTAAGTCTCAATGTTCTTGAAGGTTCTCCAATTTCACCATATGCACATCTTGGTGTGGTCCCCTTCCACGTGGTGCCAGGTTTGTCTTGTGATAGCAAATGGCAGAATTCTAAGAGTAGGTTGTAAAAATTACAGCTTCCATAGAGGGATCTCTTTCTTTGATCACATGCTCCAGGGAGAATTTTCATGTTGTATAAGTAGATCTGTAGAGGGGCAGAAGTAGTAAAGAGTCAAAACCTCTGTCAACAGTTCCTGCAGTGTACTTGGAAGTGGGATTTACAGCCCATTCAAATTATTGCAATCATGGCTGATTGGACTGCAACCTCACAAGAGATTCTCAGCCAGAACTTCTCAGATAAGTTTTGTCTGAATTTCTGATTCTCATACTTTGTAAGCACATGTTTGATAATTTAAGTTATTAAGTTTGGTGGTTTTTTCCCCTATGTATCAGTAAAAAATCAAAATACCTGTAAATTATTCAATGTTATCTTTGGTTTCACAAACTAGGCCATAGGGCACAATGAATTTTCAGTAACTAAAGTCTATTCTCGGCATGAACTCAGAAAAACTTACATAGACTTTCTATTTTTCCATGAAATAGAAAATATTTCTCTTTTTTTTCAACACTCCTTTCTCTTAAATCTACATATGTCTTTAAGAAAGGAAGAGAGAAGAAATGAAAGAGGGATTTGGGGGAGCACTTTGGCTGCCTGCAATATTTTAGGTCTTCCACTGAGCACTTTAAATGTGGAAATCCATTTAATCTTGTCAATGATGTCAACAAATCTTGGAAAAACCTGTTTTTACTTAGAGAAGTTAGGTGACAGTATACAGCTGAAACAGTTAATAGCCACAATTCAAATGTGAGACTGCTTGACTTCAATGACTGTGATTTTGTATTATACAAAGCTGCTAAGTAAAAACATCAAAGACTAAAGTTCATAATATAAGGAGTTTAATTTTTTTTCAGTATAATTTGACCCTCAGTTAAAATGTTCAGAGAATGAATTCTTAATCAATATTTGTATTGACAGATTGGGCATGAGGATAAAGTGAGAAAGCAAGTGCAAACAAGGGTTTTACAACTATAAAACATCATGTAAATATCTAAGAAATTGTGAGTTTTTTAATAGTTCTTATGGTTGATGCTCAATACATATTTGTTCAGGGATAAAGCTGCTGAACAGCTGTGGAATTTATTCTTGTGTATGCAAAATGAGTTTTAATATACGTTTGCTTAATATTCTATATTTTTTTCTGCAGGATACCTAAGATTTTGATTCTTCTATACATGTATATGAATCTTATGGACTGCATGTTTGTGTTTGCCACCAAACTCATATGTTGAAACCCTAACCTCCAATGTTATGGTGTTAGGAGGTGGGGCCTTTGGTACATAATTAGATCATGAGCGTGGGGCCCCCATGTTTGGATTAGTGTCCATATGAGAAGAAGAAGAAAGCTAGCTTCCATCTCCATGGGAGGATAGTAGGAAAAGGCAGCCATCTGCAAACAGGAATTGGGCCCTCATCAGACACTACATCTGCCATCACTTTATACTTAGACTTTTCTCCTTCAGAACTAAGAGAATGAATGTTGTTTAAGCCACCCATTCTATTATATATTTGACACAGCAGCCTAAAGTGACTAAGACAATGATATATACTTGTTTCTTGCATTAATAATTTATTTTTGGAAGATTTCTATATAAACTTTGTGAGAGAAAATAATCTTTAAGTCATAGCGTGCTATCACTGTGCATCATCTGAAGCGCAAGAATGTGGGTGAAGCAGTTATTTTAAACTGCTGAAAACATATGTGTTAATGTCAATTTTGGTTACTTTATCTCATACAAAAAATTGTTTTAGATGTGTGTATCATTTTGTGACTGCTTAATGTTAGCTGAGACATTACCAATGTGCATTTTCCCATGAATTATTTGCTTCCATTAGTATCAAAATACATTTGTGATTGTACCTTCTAATTACATGTGTTATTAGTGGCATCTTTACGCTTTCATCCTACTGATTTACTAATGTCAGTTCTAAAAGCAACTATATTTACTGACAAACTTTGGTAACTGATATTTATAGTTAATTGAGTGAACAATTGAATAATTCTGCATGAAACCTATTGGTTTCTCACAATGATTTGAGTAAAAAGCCTAAGAGTGGAGGTTTGGAGGCTGGCCCATAATACTCACTTGTATAATTTTAATGAACCAAAGAATAAATCTGAGTATCTTTGTATGTAATGGAAATTTTTATGAAATAAGAATGATTTTTTTGGAAATATTTGAGTTACAGAATCTAGAAGTCCAGAAATTTATTTCATATTATTTTCTATACCAAATGATATAGTCCCAGTTAGTCTGATCAGCTGCTAACTGGGATCAAGAGCAAGGTTCAGCCTTGTGGCCATTCAAAAGTGGGAAATTGTGATAAGAGGAGACTACATAGAGGTAGGACTTTTGCTGGCTCCATATTCACTAGATCCTTAATAAACATGCAATGAATAAATAATCTTTAAATTAATAAACGAATTTATAAAACTAGAGACACGTGTCCATTATCCAGGTTCTGAGGAGATTTTAAACTTTGTTCTAACAGAATTGGGGAACCACTGAAAGGTTTTTAAGGGGGGACATGAATTGATGAGTTTTGAATTATAGGTAAAGGGATTAAATTGCAGGCAATAAAACTGAAGATGGCTAACACAGGCAAGAGATGCCGTTTTTTAAGCAAAAATGGCTAAAGGAGATGTAATTCTAAATAGATGGCATATGAATTAGGAAGGTATTTGGCTGCAGTTAGTAGAAAATCCAGCTTATAGCAGTGAATGACTAGGGTTCCTTTTTTTAAAATATAATAAGTCTTGGAAATATACAGTGGCTCTAATTGGTTCAGAAACTCTACTATTATAAGATTCGGTGTCCTTACAGTTCTGTGAGTGATCTCTTGCCTATTCACTCTTTAACAGAAAAAATGATACAGGTTAATGACTGAAGGGAAAGGGTTGTTCTAGGTACATTATTTATTAGGAAAGAAAAAAACTTTCAGCAGGCTTAAGAGGCTCCGCTCCTCATCTACTCAGCTTCAAGGGAGGTTGGGAAATCAAGGAAAAATGTGATTATGATTGATTATCAGTATTCATCACTAGGAGGTCACATTGTTTCCTCAGCTAAAATCATGTTTCTGTTAACAAGCAGCAAAGGGAGAATGGAAATGGGAGGAAATAAACAGTATCTTTCACAGCTGACCATTTTATCCCAGGTGGCCCTGTGTATTGGGTTGTGGTAACACACTGCACATAGATGTAAACATGCCATTTCCCTGACTGACTCTTGTTCATAATTGTGTATGACAATATGAATTAGTGAATATGATAGCTAAAGGAAAATAAAAATCAAGTTTAAAAATGAAGTAGCTCTAGCAGTTTAATTTTCCTTCTTTTCCCATTTTTATTTAATAATACCCACAAACACAACCTATACCAGCCAAAGCATCTCTCCTTTAATCATGGCTGCTGTAGAGCTTTATTGTTTCATGACAATAACAGATATGAGGAAGAATAGAAATAGAAGTCTCAGAAGGGGAATATGAAGGAACACCAGAGCACTGACCTGCATTGAAAATTCAGCATTACCCAGATAGTGTATTATTGTAAACTATATTTTGTATCAAGACAGTTGATTTTTCTTGTAATAGTAATTCCTCAGTATGAGCAAAATCATATGGTTATGCAGCCTTGCACAATCTGTTTCAGTTCTCTGGCAACAACTGCTGAAAGGACATTAGCTCCAGGGAGCCTTCGTCAGGCTTGAAGAACTGTGGCATCTGGCATGTTAATCAGGGAATTTTATAAAGTCAGTGAAAACAAAATATCTCTTATGTATTTTTAATTAGCTTAAGAAAATTGAATACCATAGACCTTTAAAGGTTATTGGTTTAACAATGTAATAATAGTGATTAGGCTTTGTCTATAGAAGTGAATGCATTATCTGCTTCTCTAAGATGTATGCAAAAGACTGTGATTTCTGGTACTGTACAATAAGTTCTACTTAAATAATATTTAAGGTAAATTTGAACATTTTGAATAGTTTTTTTATGGGATAATTTTTTTTAGGAAACCATATCATATGCATGAAAAATACAGAATCAGAAAAAAAGAAAAGTTATATTAGTCAATGAAGTTCAATTTATGACATATTTTCTACTACTTTATTTTATACTTTTCTATTATGTTTACATGACATGTATTATTTATTATATGCTGTAATTATAAGTAATATGCAGGTAAATAGGACCTATTCCATAGCTGCTTTAATTTTAAATTAGTCTTCCCACTCTTCTGAAATGTGAAAAGGCAATCAACAATGCAATTCTTAGAGTCATTGAAGTTTAGATTTGCAGAGGTGATCTGAGAGACAACTTCATAAACCTATTCCTTCCACAGCTGAAGAAATACAAACACCAACTCATTGAGTTACCTGCTGAAGATCTCACAGCTTACTATGGACAGTGATCTGAGGAATACAGTCTTAATACTATTCAGTGTTTTCTCTTGGTCATAGATTCATTTTCCTAAATATCTGGGTAGTCATTAATCAAAACAGAAAGTCCTTCAATAGTACCTAGAATCAGATAGATGAATGGGTCTTTTAAACACTTAGCCCCTGAGATAGTTACTCCTTCAACCTTAGTTTATAGAAAGATGGGATCTATGAAAGGGTGAGAGGAGGTTAAATAGACATGATGAAGGTTGTATTCAATTATTAATAAATTAATTAATAGAATAGATATTTATAGAATATTTGCCAAGTGCCATGAACCATTTGAGGATCTATAACAATGTACAAGATAACATTCTTTTTATAATGTCATTTATATGCAGTGAAGACAGCAAGTTAAGAAGACAAAGGCATAAGTAAGCATGATACTTACTGAAAATGTTCATTCTCAACACCCTCCTACAATCAGATTTTTCCACTCTGAAAGACACTGAACATTCTTTGAAGTAGACACAATTTGTGTTATTCTTTAGTACATTTTAAATGTTTGTAGAAATTTCTTTGTTAGGGGGATTGTTTAATTTTCTTACAACATTGCACTCTAGAAAATCACAGTCTTTAGAATAAAAAATACATGTATTCTAATCTTTATTCAAGCATGTATCCTTACTGTTATTTAACTTTCCTGAGCCTGTTTTCTCACCTGTAAAACAGATTTAACACCGCCTTGCATGTGTTATGTACTCAGTAGCATCAATTCTCTTTTACTCCCATCCTTCTTAGGGTTTGGTTTACATTGAAGATTACAGATTGGGTCTCTGAGATAGGTCTGAATAAATAAATCTCTTATCTAAGGCATCTCTATCCAGTGTACAACTGTGTTAAAATATACAGTAAGTAGTCACTAAAAATTGGTAAGAGCAGTAGTCTCTTGTCATTGTCTTCTGCTTGGGAACATAATTGTCTTTACTAGGTCACTGGGTAATAAGATCAGCAAATCTCATGGGCATTAGAACTTTGCTGTGAATCTTTTGCCATTTGTTTGACAGAAGTAGTGTTGCATGGGAGAAAATGTTGGTGAATTAGGCATTTATTAAGTCCACAGATGGTGGTTCTGATATAAGCACAATGAGTAAGGAAAGAAAATGTAAAAGATAATGAGTGTCTAATTCCATGAGGAGGTGTAATCACATTCTTCATGATGGAAGGGGTCTAATGTAGTCATTCTGCCATCATCCAGCAGGTTGATTTCAATGAAGCATGATAGCACGCTGAGTGACGAGGGTTAGTCACCACTTCCAAAAATCTGTGTGACAAAGGTGATAGATCAGTCTTAATGAGGCAATTCCTTGGCATTATGCCATTTATATTCTATGTCCGTGCCACTGTGACCACCCACCTTGTTTGTAAGCCCACTGAGCAAGCACTAGGTCACTAAAAAGGAGGCTAACCCCTGTCCAGAGTGGGTGAATGTATCAGTTTATTATGATCTACTCCACTGTGGAAGTGTTTTGAGTATTTCCTCCCAAATATTCTTAGTCGCGAGTATTTCATCTTACTGTTTTTTTCCAAGTCCCTGATCATTAGCCACAGCCCAGTAATTGGTATAGCTCCTTAGCATAGGTAATCTGTCTTTTCAGGCAAAGTGCACAGTGAAATATGTAGCTGATATTCTGCCTGCTGAAACAATTTTCTTTAGTTCCTGACTTTCAGAGTCATCCAGAATGTGACTAAAGTAGTCCAGTTTAAAGTCTGTGTCTGGGTTTTAGACTATTCTAGTCTTGTATTTATCTATATCATAATGGGTTTGATTATATTTACTTTACATCCAGTTTTAATATCTAATTGCATATACTTTTATCAGTATTTTTCTTTTAAAAATTACTACCCATCCTTGCATATTTCCTCTTCAATGTGATTTTTTTTTATTGTTGGTTGTTCAAAACATTACATAGTTCTTGATATATCATTTTGCTTCAAGTGGGTTATGAACTCCCATTTTTAGCCCATATACAGATTGCAGAATCACATCAATTACACATCCATTGATTTACATATTGCCATACTAGTGACTGTCATGTTCTGCTACCTTTCCTATCCTCTACTATCCCCCCTCCCCTCCCCTCCCCACCCCTCTTCTCTCTCTACCCCCTCTACTGACCTTCATTTCTCCCCCTTGTATTATTTTTCCCTTTCCCCTCATTTCCTCTTGTATGTTCTTTTGTATAACCCTGAGGGTCTCCTTCCATTTCCATGCAATTTCCCTTTTCTCTCCCTTTCCCTCCCACCTCTCATCTCTGTTTAATGTTAATCTTCTTCTCATGCTCTTCGTCCCTACTCTGTTCTTAGTTACTCTCCTTATATCAAAGAAGACATTTGGCATTTGTTTTTTAGGGATTGGCTAGCTTCACTTAGCATAATCTGCTCTAGTGCCATCCATTTCCCTGCAAATTCTATGATTTTGTCATTTTTTAATGCAGAGTAATACTCCATTGTGTATAAATGCCACATTTTTTTTATCCATTCGTCTATTGAAGGGCATCTAGGTTGGTTCCACAGTCTTGCTATTGTGAATTGTGCTGCTATGAACATCGATGTAGCAGTGTCCCTGTAGCATGCTCTTTTTAGGTCTTTAGGGAATAGACCAAGAAGGGGAATAGCTGGGTCAAATGGTGGCTCCATTCCCAGCTTTCCAAGAAATCTCCATACTGCTTTCCAAATTGGCTGCACCAATTTGCAGTCCCACCAGCAATGTACAAGTGTACCCTTTTCCCCACATCCTCGCCAGCACTTGTTGTTGTTTGACTTCATAATGGCTGCCAATCTTACTGGAGTGAGATGGTATCTTAGGGTGGTTTTGACAACGGGGTCAGAGAGACGCATGGATACACTTAGATTCGACCTGCTGAGAAACTCCTAGCAAAATTTCAATGTGATTTATGAAATTGTTCTCCTATTACATGAAAAAATCTTATTGTATCTATTTAGAATTTTTTAAAATTTACATGTTAATTTGGGAAGATTTTAATAGTTTTACAGTATAAATCACCAGTTGCTTGAGTTTATTTAAAAACATTAATAAAATTGAGTATATATATTTTGCCTAGCTTTGAAGGCTCTCCATAATAGAACTTCACCCAAACTATTTAATTTTTTCTCAGTTTTCAGTTAGACTCTTTCTTGGAGTCACCCACACAGATATTTAAATATAATAGTGCCAAAATGTTGTGAGTCTACTATATTCTGGTTGCCAAGTAATTAGCAGAGTTGGTTCACCATGCAGAAATTTGCCATGTAGTAGAAGGAATCTGCTATTCACAAACAACAATGGCACAAAGTAGTAGATAGATAATAAATGCTCTGCAATACAGGTTCAAGTAAAGTATAAATTCAGCCTGCCCAACCTGTACTATAACTTTCTCAACATTTGCTCACCTTCAATGTCCAGATGAGCCATTACTTTCACAAGAGGTAAAGTAACGGCCTCATCACCACAATTCATAGTGATCTTGTCTAGTCTAGTATTCCATGATATTGATCACCAATGAAGGAATTTCCACTTTGTTCAAGATATTGTGTTATGTACTTAAAGGAAAGGATATCATTTCTCAAAATTTTCATAGGATGATTTGTTACTAACATTCCCATTTTATTAATGGGGACCAAAGGTTCAAGATATTTTCTTCTTTCAAGGTTATACATAGTCAATAAATAATAGAATTGGATCCTAGATCCTTCTTATCTAATGCTTGATGAATTTTGTTCCTAATATCTTGCTAACATCTATATTCATGAGGGATACTGATCTGTAGTTTAATTTCAATCATCTTTGGTTTTGGTATAGGGTAATATATGGTAATATATGTTTGTATTGAGACAATATACCTCTTTTCTGTTTTCTGGAGGATATTGTGTAGTATATTATTCCTTAAATGTTTGATATTCACAAGTGAAATGGTCTGCATGATTGATTTCAAGGTTCAAGCTTCTTTCAACATATTTCTTCTTGACTCAGAAGAACACTAATTTATATTCCATTTTTTTAGTGTCCCATTGAACCATGTCTATTTTGCTTTCTCATTGTTCATTTGACCCTAAAATTCTGTCAAAATGTTAACTGCATTACCTCAGCATTAAAAATAATTCCTTACATATTTAAAAAAAATTATGACCCATTTCTCTCATAAAAGAGAGGCTTCCTTTTACCTTGAGAATTTTTTTCAATATATCTCCTTTTACTTTATCTTTTGGCAATCCAATAGAATAGTGAGTTTAGGAAGTAAGTAATAAATTTTCTGGTTTAAATCATAGACCAGGAATATTGTTTGAAGGAAGTATTTTTCAAAGAATTCATAGTTGTTGCCAGGACATTTTCTTTAAGTTAATTGGAAAAAATGCACTGAAAACAAAGATCAATTTGAACTTGGACTAATGGATATAGAAACTAAGTTTATAATGTGAAATAATTATCTTTACAATTTTAAACTCCTCCTCCCCAACAAAAGTAACGAGAATCATATTTTGATTGACATACATCACTGAATCTCTGTTAAAATATTTTTTCTTTATTTTGTGGGGGGCAGGGAGCATACCAGGGATTAAACTCAGAGTCACTTGACCACTGAGCACATCCCCAGCGCTATTTTGTATTTTATTTAGAGACAGGTTCTCACTGAGTTGCTTAGTGTCTCTCCATTGCTGAGACTGGCTTTGAACTCTCATTCCTCCTGCCTCAGCTTCCCCAGCTACTGGGATTACAGGCATGCACCAATGTGCCTAGCAACATATGTATTTCTTCGTGGTTTAGTTTTCATGCCCATTTGTTAACTGCCTAACTTATTGTCTCTCTGGTATACTGGGGGTAAAATGGCAAATCAGACTAAGTAGGGTTGAGATAAGAGTATTAAGGGCCAAGAACCTGGTCTAGAGTTCAGCACCCCAGGGGACTGTGACAGCTGAGATGTGACCTGAAGACTGAGGAGTTAGCTGGACAAAACTAGAGGAAAGTATTTTAGGTGACGGAAAGCATATGCCTAGAGAAACTTGGGAGAATTAGTGAAGCATAGAATATGTGTTGGAGTGGGCAGGACTTGGGAGTGTTTGACAGGAAATGGAGAGAGAACAGAATAGAGTTTAGAAAAAAATGTGGATTGTTTTGAGGTCAATGGGCAACTGCTAGGAAACTTTGAGGTGGGGTGAGATAGTGGGATTTGGGTTGGTGAAAGATTAATTTACTCTAGCTGCACTTTGGAGGATGCATTGTACTGAGAACTGTGATAAAAGTAGAAGCAGCGTTTTGTGCACAGGTAGAAAAACACTGTAGGTGGAAGTGGGAAAACTTTGTGATTAATTGAATGCAGAGGTTAAGGAATGCAGTAGATAAAAACAGGGAACCAGCCACAAGTAATCTGAAGCTATAATTTTTGAAGAAAATATTAAATCATAGCAAATGCAAAGATGATTATAATTATAGGTGTTATTTCTTCAGAAGTTATATAGTGAAAATGAAATATTTTATAAACAGTATTTAAAAATGATTTCTAGAAAATACATCAAACAATAAAGTAGCTTTCAGATATGATCAACATGTAAAAGATTTGAGATTTGTTTGAGATTTGCCACAGTGGCTCCATGCCTGTGTTTATTTACAAACAATATTTGATTAGTCAAAGATTCTAAGGAAAGCATCTTTGGTTTTGGTATTAGGATAACATACCTATAATGGATTTGGTTAGTTCAAACCTAATTAAGTGCTTATGTTTACATTTACATGAAAGGTAAAATGAGATGCCATGTATGTTTCTAAATATGCATTTTGCTACTAGTATGTGTTCTTTTTGCTACAAAGCATTAGTTATACCCGTAATTCCTTAATCTTATTTATTATTCAGTTCCTCATTGCTATCAAACCTTGGCCCTTTTCAAATTGTTTCATTAACATTTTCCTTTTGTCCTATATTCTTCCATCATCCTGATAGTGAAATCTGCAAGATTAATTAAAATAAATATTAAACACAACATAATCAAAACGTGATTTCTTCATAATTCAGTACATAGTCACTAATGAGTGGAAATCTTTTATCTTGTTATACACTAATGTTCTAAGAATGAAAGTAAATTACACAGAAAAATTGTCAATAAGGCAAAGGGGAAATAAATGAACTCATTTTAATGAGAAGATGAATGATTAATGTAGGAATATTTCTATGTTATTTAATCGTAGTACACTTCTGTGTTGCCAGTATCACTCAGTTCCTTAATCCAGCCTGCTATTATTTGAAGTAATGCTTATTCCAGGCTACAACAGAAGATAAACATCAGTTATGTGGTAAGACTAATAAGAATATTTGAATCTTGGTGAGTTTATAATGTTTTATTTATATTCTACCTATTTTCAAGAGTATTTTGATGTTATACTTTACAAAATACTTATTTTATTTTTATGTTTTGAGTCTCCTAATAATTTTGTTAGAAAATCATTTTAGTTCTTTACAGAATAGAGAATTCAGACTTCGTGAGGGTTAGTGACTTTTCTGGAAACTTCACTGGTAAATATAAGAGCTTACACTCAAATGTGGACATACTGACTCTCAATCCTATAGTTTTTCCTATATCTTGGTGTGGTTTTCAAAAAGTGTGGTGAGGCGAGTTGCAGTGTATAATGTTCAATTTCGCCAACTTTCACTGAGAACTAGTTCTGTGCATCACTGGGCAAGGTGCTTTGGCTAACAGCAGGATCCCAATGTTTCAGATATGGATACCCCCAGTGTTCTGTGGAACATGCTATCTGCTGCATTTTTGTGGAAATTAGCATATCCTTCAAAAAACTTTTATCTATTTATTGCATTTATTGAAAGCAAAAGGAAATGTCATCCACTGTGAAAAGTGTGATGAATCAAATTCTGGTCTAGATTGTCTCATTGTGTACTCTAATTGGATATGAAGAGGGCAGTCTTGTTGGAGACTAGTCTGTGAACAACACATGTTGAAGGTAGACTGTAATGGATTTAATAAGCATCAATATCCAAGTACAGCACTCTGCTTTTCACCTGAATTTTTCCAGCTTTATTAAGCCAGGCAAGCAACATAGCATGTCTTATGGCCTATATCAAATGAATGAATGTAATATTGAAAATGTATCTGTTACCTGTCTTTAAATGAAGGGGACATATTTTCTTGAGTGGCTAGAGAGATGAAATGGTTGTCACATTTTGCAAATAAGGCAGAACAAATAGTCATTGGTAACTGGATTCTAAATAGTCTGGGGGTGAGGTTACTTTCAAACTAGGAGAGAAACATGTTTTGTTCCTTTAAAAGAAACAATGATTTTAAAACTACCTTTTAGATTTTTATTTTTTACTGGAATTTAGTTGTAAACCTAAATTTCTTACGTATAAAATTAAAAAAAATATTTTTGAGAAGGATTTAAATCAATTCTTAAAATGTTTGATAGAATTCAACAACAGAAACATATGGTCCTGGACTTTTTTCCATTGGAATGGTTTTGATGACTAAATCTCTTTATTCAAGTTTAGTCTGTTTATATTTTCTTTTCTTTCTGATTCATTCTTGGCAGGGGGGTATGTTTTTAGAAATTTATCCTTTTCTCCTAGGCTATCCAATTTGTTGACATATAAATGTTCATAGTATTCTCTTATGATTCTTTGTATTTCTGTGGTATCAGGTGTAATGTCTCTTCTTTCATTTCTAATTTTATTGGAGTATTCATTTTTCCTCAAAAAATTGTCAGTTTTATTGTTTCTAAATAGTCAACTCATTTCATTGACTAAATCATTTTTTCAGTTTCTATTCCATTAATTTCTTCTTTAACATTTATTACTTCCTTCCTCTTACTAAATTTGAGCATAGCTTGTTCTTCTTTTAGTTTTTTGTAGTATAAAGTTAAATTGTTAATTTGAATTCTTTACTTTTTGCTTCACGCAAACATTTGTTACTACAAACGTCCCTCAGTACTAATCTTGCTGTATCCAATACATTTTGGTATTATGTGTTTTTACTCTCAGTTGTCACAAGATAGTTGTTTTTATTTCCTTTTTGATTTCTTCTTTATTTATTGTTTAATAATATAATGTTTAATTTCCACATACTTCTGAATTTTACAGCTTTCCATTCACCACTGATTTATACTTTCACATAAGTATGGCCAAATCCCAAATAACTGATCATTAGAGATCTTGAAGACATATATGAACCCCAATATTTATTGAAGCACAATGGGAAAGGTATGGAAGTAACCCAAATGTACTTTGATGAGATAAATGCAGAAAAAAATGTAGTATGCATACAATGGAAGGGGGCTGAAGCAGAGAGATAACAAGTTTGAGGCCAGCCTCAGCAGCATAGTGAAACCCTGAGCAACTTAACGATACCCAGTCTCAAAATAAAATTTAAATTTAAAAAAGGACTGGGGGTGTAGTTCAGTGGTAAAGTGCTTCTGGGTTCAATCCCCAGTAACCCCTCCCTGCCAAAAAGAAAGACAAAGCCATTTCTGACAACATGAGTAAACTTGGAGGACATTTTGATAAGTGATATAAGCTAATCTCAGAAGGACTTATAGGAATTAGCTGAAATAGTCAAATGCATACAGACAAAGAGCAGCGTGGTTGCCAGGGACTGGTAGGAGGGATGGAGAAATGGGTAATTGTCTTTCAGTGGGTATCAGTTCTGTAAGCCAGAATGAATTCGATCTAGAGATCTAATGTACAGTACCTAAATTAAAAACAACATTGTATATTTTAACATATTTCAAGAGGGCAGATTTCATGTTATATATTCTTACAAAAAAGAAGAAAAGGTCAAAATCCACAAAAGAACACAAGGAAGTTTTTAGAAGCAATGGAAATGTTTTATGTCTTGGTTAAGTCATGGCCTCATGAGTATGCAAATTTCCAGTTTCATGAAAATGTGTACATGAAATGTGTGTAATAATTTATATATCAGTTATATCTAAATAGCTAAAAATTATGAAAAAAATTCCATTATACAAACTTGGGTGTTTGGTGAGTTTAGATGTTTTCAATTACAGAAAATGACCTAGTAGGGAATTAGAAATGAAATGATTTCCAATAGAGCAACCAATACTCTCAGGTTGCTGCAAGTTATTAGGTTAATAAACTATAAGTAGAAATCTTTGGAGGTAAATGGTCAAATGCCAGTTATAATTCTTGGAATAAAATTATCTTGGGGAAATGTGAATGTTTTAATAAGTTTGTAAATTTTTTTCATAGCAATTTTTTTTCCTGCAGGCTATATCTGTTTATAGACAGAGATGGAAAGTAAATGTGCTTGTTGATCTTTGTACCTTGGCTATTGCTGTCCATGGCTGAGCTCCTGATAGAGCCATTTAAAGCATAAATATTACTGAAGAACTTCCTTCTGGGATGAGCATGAATTTCTGATGCATAAACAATCTGTAGGACACTATCACATAAATTCCAAATTGTTGAAGTAAGTTCGGGAGCCCAGGAAGCTCCAATTTTATGTCCTGAATAGATTCTCTGTACTTTATAAGGAATTTTTAAGAAATCTAATCTTGGTGAGTTCCAGCTTGTTTACTTTTAGATACCTACAAATGCCCTGTCTTAGTTATATGGAAGATAGGGAAGCACCCCTGAGTGGAGAGAGAACATGAGCGAGATCTTGGTAACTGAGTAGACTGCCTGAGTTTGGTCACTAAGAGAAAAGACTATGTTTGAGAAAATATGTGCATATGAATCTTATGTGTTTTGTAATAAGAATTCACAAGAACAGAGTGATTGCTGATACAAGGCTAATAGAGCATTTTTGTTTGATTATTGTAAAATTGTATAGTTCTGTAAAAATGAATAGAAACTTGGGGCCTTGAAGGGTTCTGACCTAGGAGGGCTCTTCAGACAAACAGCCAAAAACTATTTTCTTTTTTGATTTGTTAGCTACCTAGAGTCTGAGTGAGGAAAACTAAAGATTTATGAAGATTAAGAAAATTTTCAGTGAAAATACAATTTTAAACTTATGTGATATATATATATATATATATATATATATATATATATATTAGAAAAAATTTTATGTTCTACTCTTCCTTGACTTGAATAAACCAGATATTTCTGTTATCTTTGCATTTTGATATGAATGATTGCTGCAGCCCAGCTGTCTGGGCAAACTAGCCGGGGGTGACGAGCAACTTGTGTAGATTGATACAGCAGGAGTGGGAGCCATTTATTGTAGGACAGGAGGGGTATATATACATTCCACACAGCTTATCTTAATTAACATAAACTAGATACAGCAGTCAACCAATAAGGAATCTCCACACTTAATGGCTCCCTGGTGTTATTCACAAACCACTCCCTCTGGCAAAATGCCAGGCTCCATCCTGACTTGTTTACAGACCCTAACAAATGATAGGAAGGCATTAAGCTTATCATTGGATCTGAAAAGTTATAAATATGTATTGTTTATAATCCCTATGGTAAGTAAAAGATGTCTTTGTATTGCTTGTTATTTTGCTCTATAATAAATATATTCTAATGAACATTTTTGTCATAGATTATCTAAAGCTATAAAAGTATAGCTATGACAAATAAAATGGTATGTTTTTAAATGAACCAAATTTCTGATTATCACAACCCCCAAGTACCTAAACTTGATTTTTGAATGGTTTATGGTAAGAAATACCTTGGTTTTATATCTATGCTCTTCTGGATTAGAATTGTATATCCCTTGCTTATTAACTGTGGTACTTTTAATAGGCAAGTAAACCCTGTCATGTTGTTCTCCTTCCATGTAACACTGGGTGATAAGAGTCACTCTCAGGCAAGTGTGTTAGGGGATGAGAGAGGCCAGAGTAACTTTTACTTTCTAAGGATAAAAACAAACTAAAAACTCAAAAATAATTTCAGTGGTATTTTATTAGTTCTAATAGTTATACATGATAGTAAAAAGCTCTTCAAATCATTATACACAAATGGAGCACAATCTTTCACTTTTCTAGTTGTACATGAAGTTGAGTCACACCATTCATGCAATCATACCTAGGGTAATGGTGTCCATCTCATTTCACCATCTTTCCTATCCCCTTGCCTCATGACCCTATTCCCCTTTGCCCATCCAAAGTTCTTCCGCTCATCTCATGCTCTCCCCACACCCCATTATAGATTAGCATCCACTTGTCAAAGGAAACGTTTGGCCCCTGTGTTTTGGGGATTGGCTTATTTTGCTTAGTATGATATTCTCCAACTCCATCCATTTACCTGCAAATGCCATGATTTTATTCTCTTTTATTGCTGAGTAATATTCCATTGTGTATATATACCACATTTTCTTTATTCATTCATCTATTGAAGGGCATATAGGTTGGTCCCACAGTTTAGCAATAGTGAATTATGCTGCTATCAACATTGATGTAGCTGTGTCAGGATGCTGTTTTTAAGTCCTTTGGGCATAGACCAAGTAGTGGGATAGCTGGGTCAAATGGTGATTCCATTCCAAGTTTTCTAAGATATCTCCACAGTGCTTTCCACATTTCCACATGTATGAGTGTACTTTTTCTCCCACATCCTCACAAACTTATTGTTGCTTGTTTTCTTTTTTTAAATTAATTTTTTAAAATTTATATATGACAGTGGTGTTGCTTGTTTTCTTGATAACTGCCATTCTGACTGGAGTGAGATGAAATCTTAGAGTAGTTTTGATTTGCATTTCTCTAATTGCTAGAGTCGTTGAACATTTTTTTATATTTTTGTCGATAGATTATATATCTTCTTCCGAGAATTGTCTGTTTAGCTCCTTAGCCCATTTATTGATTTTTGTGTGTGTGTCTGTGTGTGTGTGTGTTAAGTTTTTGAGTTCTTTATATATCCTGGAGATTAGTGCTCTATCTGATATGCATGTGGCAAAAATTTGCTTCCAAAATGTAGGCTCCCTCTTCACCTAATTGATTGTTGCTTTTGCTGAGAAGAAGCTTTTTTGTTTGAATGCATCCCATTTATTGATTCTTGATTTTATTTCTTAGACATTAGGAGTCTTCTTAAGGAAGTCAGAGCCTAATCCAGCATGATGAAGATTTGGGCCTACTTTTTCTTTTATTAGGCATAGGGTCTCTGGACTAATTCCTAGGTCCTTGATACACTTTGAGTTGAGTTTTGTGCATGGTGAGAGACAATCAACTTAACTAAAGAGGTGAAAGACTTCTATACAGGAAACTAGAGAACACTAAAGAAAAAAAATTGAAGAAGACCTTAGAAGATGCAAAGTTCTCCCATGCTCTTGGATAGGCAAAAATAATATTGTCAAAATGGCCATACTACCCAAAGTGTGACACAGATTCAATGTGAGTCAAATTAAAATCCCAACATCATTCCTTATAGAAATAGAAAAAGCGATCATGAAACTCATTTGGAAAAATAAGGGACCCAAAATAGCCAAAGTAGTCCTTAGCAAGAAGAATGAATCAGGAGGCATTATAATACCAGAACTTAAACTATATACTACAAATCTATAGTAACAAAAAAGCATGGTATTGGCACCAAAATAGGCATGTAGATCAGTGGTACAGAATAGAAGACATACAGACAAACCCACATAAATAGTTATCTCATATTAGATGAAGTCACCAAAAACATACATTGGAGAAAAGATACCCTTTTCTTTTTCTTTTTTTTAAAATTATTTTTTAGTTGTAGTTGGACACAATACCTTTATTTTAGTTATTTTTATGTGGTGCTGAGGATCAAACCCAGGGCCTTGCACGTGCTAGGCGAGCACTCTACCACTGAGCCACAACCCCAGCCTGAAAAGGTAGCCTTTTCAACAAATGGTGCTAGGAAAACTGGAAATCCATATGCAGCAATATGAAACTAAACCCCTATCTCTTACCATACAGAAAACTCAGAGTGGAACAAGAATTTCAGTGTATTTTAAATATTTATTGTTCAACAAATGATAAGGGGATTGCTATCTATATAAGCATGTGTTCCCTAAACCATTAACAAGATGCAGGTAATGACATGGAGAGAAATGAGCCTATTTTTTAATAACATATGGAAATCTTGTCAAAGTTTGAATTTTGAGAACCTTTATCAATGCAAGTAGCTAAAGAGATCTTGTTTTTGCTGGTCATTTGCTGCTGTAAATGCCAAAGCAATAGTAGAATATATGTGAGAACTAATTATAATGTTTGAAAAGTGTCCAGGAAACATTCTGCTTCTGAAGAAAACCACATGTAACTTCTGGATAAAATACATTGTGAGACAATAGAATTCATTTGAATTGTTTCCTCTCCTCCATTTTTAAAGACTTTATTGTTCACAAGTTAATGCCTCTTTTGAGACTCTTAAGGGGACATTAGCAACTTCCAGTACTTCTTTATTGACAATGACCCACTTAGTCAAGTACTTACACATACATGCATCTCATATTACATTAATCTAGCCCATTCTTAAAAATATGTTTAACATAAAAGTTTTAATAAAGCAGGAACTTTAGTGTTGATCATATTAAAAAATTATAGCCATTCACAGTGGTACATGCCTGTAATCCCAGTGGCTCAGGAGTAGCAGGTAGGAGGATCTCGAGTTCAAAGGCAGGTTTAGCAACTTAGAGAGACTGTGTCTCAAAATAATTTTTTTTTTTAAAAAAAAGGTCTGGGGATGTAGCTCAGTGGTTAAATACCCCGAGGTTCAATCGTTGGTACCAAAACAGACAAAAAATTAATGATTTATCAGCTCATACAAAAACCTAAAATTTTTTCAAACATTATTAAGACAAGCAACTCAAATAAACATGTAAAAATCGACTAAGAATTTCTATGCAATATAAAGTATCTAAGAGACTAAGCGATTACTCAATATTTAATGAACATCTATAGGTATATTTGGGGGAAAATTCAGTAATAATATATTTGAGGAGACACAAATTATATTATCCTCTTTTACTTCAGGGGATATGTAAATATATTAATGTGATATTTCTTATTCCTCTGGAGGTCAACAGTGAAACAAAACAGAAGCACTGAAGTTTGCTTTACACTGAGACCACTTTGTCCAAATTTTATGTGATCCATCAGGAAAAATGGCGCATGCCTCTCTATTATGAAAGACATCTCAATGATGACATTTAAATAACACAGGTCTGCGCATTTCTAGGTCATTTGATCCACCAGTATTTCCTTTGAAACCCTACTCCTTCACCAACTCAATTACCTCCTCCATTTCCTTCTTCCTCAGATTTCTTGAATATTTACAACAGGTTCTGTTGTGTCCACGGTGATGCTCAGTGGCAATATTTGCTGATTGGAGACATTGATAACCCAGTGCACAGGGTCTTCTCTCTCTGTTCCCTGCACTCTTGCAGCATGGTAAAGCTTTCCAGAATCTAACATACTTCCCTCGTTTTTTTTTTTTTTCCTAACATATGTATGTCTTTGAAAGTTTTTGTGTTTTTCTCAATCTATGCAGCTTAAAACTTCCAACTTTTCTCCTAACATATGAACTTTTCAAGAACTTTTAAGTTTAATTACTTTCTTCAAAGCCTTTTATCCTTTTTATGAAGATATTTTTTTACTCAATAATGTGGGGGAGATAATAACCACAATACACAATACACTTAAGTGGTAAAAGCACAAAATATGATCCTGCTGGGGAAAAAAAGCTGCTATATGATGACATGTTAATTTTATACTTTATTTGTAGACTTACAGGCAATTTAAATGTTTTTGTCTGCATGTACATATAGATTTGTTGTCATGATTTTTGCTTTGGTTAGTAGACTTTTGAGTACACCTGATTGCACTCCATAGAAGCATGTCTTCAGATAGAGACTTCAGCTAGGGAGAACTTGGCAGACCCCATTATTTTTTCAACTCTTCACTCCCTACACAGTAATAGGATTATACATCCACACCCTTTGCCATATGCCTTTGCAGTGGTCTCCTACCAGTAGGAAGACTATAGCTCTCAAAACTTGGCTCATGATTTAGCAAACAATTTGCTTTGGTTGGATGTTAAGAAATGTAATATAAACAATGGTTTAAATAATATTTGAGTGATTGGGCCTCCTTTCCTGTGTTTCTCCATTGCTATGAGATGAACATCCTGCCAGCACTCTGTTCTGGTCCTGGGGGAAGGAGGATAACAGATATGTGGAGCAGAGCCAAACTAGCCAGGTTGACTCCAGATCTGCTCAGTGAATAAGCCCAGTTGAGATCAACATCCTGTTGAGACTCAGCTAAGTGTAGACTAGAATCGGCAAACCCTAACCTACCTACACACCTGTGAGCTAATTAAAGTCTTATTGTTCTATGTTTCTATAACTTAGTGTTTTCAGTTTTTCATCTTTTAAAAATACAGCCTTATGGTGGCCATACATAGCTAACTGATACAGAGGGATATCTGAATAAACAAATCAAATCTAAGTTTCACAAAATAACATTTTTGTGATAGTATATTCAGCCTTATTAGATGCTATACAATCTGATTTTTTTCATAATTATAGTATTCTTGTTTCCATTTCATTATTTGAAAGTGATGTTTATAATGAGCTATAATAGATGACAGGACCACTAGTGGATCTCCATCCAAGTTATCTTAACTTTGTTGTTTCATTTTTGTACTCCTTCTATATGCTCCACAATATCACATGTTCTGCCCCCAAGTGTAGTATGCTCAGTTTGCAGCCCCTGTAACTTCAAGCAAACATACAAGACAGGCTAGTTTAAACCCAAGACCTGAATTGTTTTTGGTAAAGATAAAATAAGCCACGTTTAGATTTAGACAGTTTATTACTTATATAGTCAGCAAAAAGATCAAGCAAAAATTGCCAATTTCTTGTTTCACATATTGGAAAGGATAATATTAAAACAACAGTAGTCAGATGACAACAATGACATCTGAGGGATACACATGGCTGAAGAGCTAAAGACAGACTGTACCTAGGTGGTTTTATGCTCTGAGATTCTCTTCTGAGAGGGATGAGGCAGAAAGCTCTACACCTTATCAAAACTCAGAAATTGATGATCTGTCTCATACTAGCCTGCTGAGAAAGATAGTGAGGAGAAGAGGATAAGGTCTAATGTAGCTCCTTATAGGCCTTCTATTCTCTCTATTGAAATAGTATCACATCATGCTCTGCCTCGACTCAGACATGTGTGGTTCAAGCTTTTGCTTAATGGATGTGTGCAAGGAACCCAGGTACCAAGATGGACTTACTGTCTGTAGTTAGCACCTCCTTTGCTTTTGTTGCAGCAAATGTTCAAAGTTTACAGATTTTATAAGGGTGACATGTCTCCAATAGTCTATGCAAAAATAGCGGTTTCTTTGCTTGTTATCTCAAATGACTGCACAATATATCAGCGTCAGTTTTATATGACCACTTAGCAGTTTTTCCTCTCTGACATAATTATTTTCTCCTCAGTGGTCAGCATTATGCAGATGCTGATTATTAAAGGATTATTTAAACTTCTTTTAAAGAAAAAGAGTAATTTTCTGCTTGCTGTCAGAACTAAGTATGAACTTACATTTCACAATGACATGAGATTTCCTGTGTAACACTAACAACTTTCATCTAGAAAGAATTATTCAGAGATTTTAACATTTAGTCACATCACGTCTTAAGTTTTGTAGTCTACAAAACAGTTTAAAGTCCAAAAAAGAAAATGCTACTAAATTTCAGCAAATCATAATTTTGAAGATATTTAATTCCATTGCTAGAAATCATGTGTAGTAATTAGTAAGACAAACTTCATAACTTGTGTGAAGAAAATTTTGGATTTTTTTGCATATTTAAAAAATATTATCATATTTATTGTCTTACGAATTTTAGTTTTACAAACAATAATATTTGTGATTTGTAATTACTAGAGAAACTTTAATTCAAGTTCAAGAAGTTATACTGAGCAATATGTTAGTTATATTATGATTTTTTAAAGTGAAATAAATTCTAATTTTCACTTTCTAAATGATTTTAGAAAGGCTGGATGAAAACAAATAGACCCACGTTAGCATTGAGAAAATAGATTTCCTGTGATAGCAGAGATAGCATTCAAAAGCAGAAGCCCAAATGCTGAGCAGTGATTAAGTGAATGGCAAACTATTCCAGACTTTATTTCAGTCTTCCAAAGGGCTTCAATCTGGGAGAAAGCATAAAGTGGAAATGCACTGGCCCAGTCAAGATCGAAATTTTAATTTCAGATCAACCCAGTTTACTATTGGATTAAGATGATCTACCCTGTTTTTGGTTTAGTTCAGAAAGCAGAGAATGATATAGAGACCTGGATGCAATTATTTTATTTGAGCCATTATTCTGGAGGCAGAAAAGGATAAAGTGGGGGTAAAAATCTGGAGAAGAAAGAAAAAAGTCAGGGTTTTGGTGATCTGATTACTACTGAGGGCAATTTGCTCTCACATCGAGAGAGAATCCTCAGAGAAACCATGCAGTGCTTACTTCAGAATTACCCACACTGAAGAATATGAAACTGGAGTAGTTAACTACTGATATCATTGTTGGTTGACTGTTGCCCTCAAAAGCATTATTTTCCTGTAATTTAGGACTCTGCTTCTGCACAGTTTTGGAAAAGGCTTCCATGGCATTGGAGAAAGCTTTTTTGCAAAGAGTCACTAAAATGCTGATATACACTTGACATGAAATGTTGACCTCATACAAGCAAGTGCACATTTCAGCTGTGTAGAAATCAGATGGTCCAAGGGAATGTGGCTTGGGCAACCCAAATATCTGCTTTGCTAAGGGCCTGCTAAAATCCAGAGATAAGACCTTGCTGAAAGAAGGAAATTTAAATTATCTCTACAAATTTTCAGATATAACATCAGCATTTATGCTAATATAATTTATGTCAGACAACATGATTTAAATGAAAATCAAGAGAACTACATAAGATGCACAAATATTTAACTAGATACAGGAGTTAACCAACATACAGTTTAAAATGACTGTTTAGATAATGATATGAAAATTTCATTAAATTAAGGACAATACCATGAAAACTATAGAAGTAGAAATGTATTAATTGAAATTTAGAAATTAATGGACAGGTTTAACAGAAGTTTTGACACAGCTGAATGATGAATTGATGAATTGACATGTAGAAAATGTTCAGACTAAACCCAGAGACAAAAAGATGTGAGGTATAGAAGAGATGTTAAGATATACATGGGATACATCTAAAATACTTGCATTTAGAGTGCCAGATGAGAGAAGAGATGGAAAGGGAGCAGATATAACATCTGAAGATAGACTGAAAATTTTCCGCATACAGTGAAAGATAGCAAGCCAGAGATTCAAAGAGTGCTTTTAACCAACCCCACACAGTAAAGAAACAGCTGTCTATCATGATAAAATTTCTGAAAAAAATTAAAAAACAGTCATAAAATGACAGCCTTTAAATGAGAATAATAAAAAATTCAGCTGATGTCTCATTGGTAATCATGGAGGCCAACTAACAATAGGATTGTATCTTTAGGGGCTTAAAGAAAATAACTACCAAAAATTAAATTGGAATATAAAGCGTTTTTCATGAGAAAGTTATAAAATTTAAGAAAAGCAATTAGAAAGTAAAAATATGCAAATGAGGCTAAATCCTTTTACATATAAATGGATTTATTTATATTTATATAGAATAAATATGTACATATTTATATAAAATAAAAATATTTTATATATACTATAAAAAATAATTAATTTGGAATAATGAATTTTATGCTATTTTAAAACTGATGAGAGTAGGAACAACATCTGTTTTGCTTTCTTTTACATACTGGGTACCCCACATAGTATATGACATCTATTGGGATTAAATAAATATAAACATCACTCTTGATACTAACATCACATTTTGAAAAATAACCTAATATTAAAAATACTTTTAAAAAAATGCACATGACTTAGAGAAATCACCACTGATAATCTTTTACTTAAGTTATTTCTGTGGGTTGAATTTGAAAAGAAAAAAAGTAGTCTGGGTATGCAATTGGAACAGTCCACATAAAACAGTAATCATAACATCTAATTTTAAGCCAGGCATGGTGGCTCATACCTGTAATCCCAGCAGCTCTGTAGGCTGAGACAGGAGGATCTTGAGTTCAAAAGCAGCCTCATGAGGTGCTTAGCAACTCAGTGAGACCCTGTCTCTAAATAAAATACAAAGTAGGGCTGGGGATGTGGCTCAGTGGTGCAGTGACCCTGAGTTAAATCCTTAATACCAAAAAAATTTTTAAAAAATCGAATTTTATGGTTGAAGACCGAATTAAGAGAACCAATAATATAATGTCTGGTATGACATAAACAGACCTAAT
This sequence comes from Marmota marmota marmota, assembly GCF_001458135.2. Lineage (NCBI taxonomy): Eukaryota > Metazoa > Chordata > Mammalia > Rodentia > Sciuridae > Marmota > Marmota marmota. The sequence continues at coordinate 27,119,636 of NW_025999853.1, forward strand.
GGACTCTATATTTCTCATGCTGTTTGAGAGCAGGGCTTACAATGTTGATTACATTATGTTTAGGTGAGCATGTGCAAAATCCTAGTTAACGTCTAATAAATAAAAAATATAATGAATATTTCTGTTTTTATATGGAAAATAAAGGGGAATTGCCAAAGGAAAGGTAATATTTAAAGCCAGGGGACTGGCTGTGATATCCAGAGGGATGTGTTCACAGCGAAAAGTAGTCTGAACTCTGTAACATTAAGAGTAAAAGAGAGGGGCTGGGGATGTGGCTCAAGCCGTAGCGCACTCCCCTGGCATGGGTGCCGCCGGAGTTGGATCTTCAGCACTACGTACAAACAAAGATGTTGTGTCTGCCGAAAATTAAAATGTAAATAAAATATTTTAAAAAAAGATTACAGATCAGGGCTGAGAATATAGCTTAGTCAGTAGAGTGCTAAAAAAAAAAAAAAAAAAAGAGTAAAAGAGAGCAGGAAGTGGTGAAGGGGATGAGAAGGACATCCCTGTATCAGGAGGAAAACCCATAATCTGTGTTCAGAAGCCAAAGGAGGAAAGTGTCATGAGAACAGAATGGTAAGTTTTTAAAAATTCTGCTCATAGGTCAGAAAAAATGAGGATGGAGAATAGACCACTGGGCTTGTCGATGTGGTTCATTAGCGAACTTGGAAGGGCAATTTTGGTGGAGTGTTGGGGTAACCTGATTGGAGTGTATTTCAGAGAAGACACAAAGAATTCTGGACACAGCAAGTAAAGACAAAAATTTTGATGAGTTTCCCTGCAATGAAAAAGAAAAAAATGGCATGCGGGCTAGTGAGGAAAGAAAATATTTCAGACTGAAGAAATAACAAAATACTTGCACACTGATCTCATAGCAAGAAAAAAGAAAAAAAATATTAAGAATGATGGCAAGAGGAGGATCTCTGGAACAATGAAATGGAATAGGTGATGGATGATAGGATTCATCAATGAGTAGAGGGACTGTCTTTAAAATGAATCACTAAGAGTTCATATTAACAAGTTGGATGGTTGGAGTATGAATGTGCTAACACTGGTAGATGGTTAGACATGGTAGTGATTTTCTGTGAAAGTTTGCTAATGATTGCTACAGTTTTCTCAATGAAGTACTGAAAGTCATGCATTTAAAGTGAGACAAGTTAACTCACTCAGGTGTGCATTTTCCTCCAACCTGGTGTTGCATGGTTGTAAGCCTGGTATAGGAGAAAAGTTTAATTAGAGAAGATTTCTGTTTTGCCAAGGGAATAAAATAAAGCAAGAGTAACTTTTTTTAAAAAAGGAATGGAGAATATATAAAAGGAACCAAAATCAGAGATCATGATTTGAATTTTGGTATATGGAAAAGCTATCAGGAGGGCACAGGACAGTATAATAGTGCCCATGGAATAGAACAGAGGTACTGATTAGATTTCAAGAGACTTGAGTTCCAGGTAGTGATTATGAAATGGAAGACGGATGTGGTTAGAAAGGGGACACATGCATGCTTTTACACTTGCAGGGGTTAAATTATGGTAAGACAGGATCTCTAGGAATTTCCCATGGAAATGAATGATTGAGGTAGGATGGAACCCAAAACCAATGGAGGAGGAGAGGTCAAACCAGAGAGATCAGGTATTAGATAGATTTTCCACACATTTACTTTTAAAATGCTCAACATTAAGTCACAAGCAGAAGTATAATTCTTGAAAAATAAATGTCATTTAATATTATAGGTTCTAATAAGAAAAAAAATGATTGAAGTAAAAATATGTATGCCCTAATTTCACCTTAATTTAAAGACTTGTTGTTGAATAAAAGGCTGACCTAATAGTTACATTACTTGTGGATCTTATTTTTAAGTGGTACTCAAAGGAACTCTATAAATTTGCAGATTAATGCCTCCCAAATATGTACAACTTACAGTTAACATTGACAACTAACATGAAACAGAAAGCCTTCTTCCATGCTATAAGTGAAGGGAGGGGAACACATTTTAGGTATGTGGTATCAAAGCAGCTTCTCAAAACACTGACATATCCCCATATCAGAAGCAGTTATGTGACTAGGTTTTAGATGAAAAATAATATGGGAGATGGTTATGAATCTTAAGAACCTAAGCTATGGCTGAATTTTAACCCTAAAGTTGATGGTACAAGCAGTTGAGGCCTTTGCGAGATGATTAGGTTCTGCCTAAGGGCATTGATAAGTGAATGGGACTCGTGCCCTTCATAAGAGGCTTGAGATAGACCGCCAGCTGCTTCACCATGTGAAATTGCAATTAAGGGAAGGCCTTATAGAAAGTGAGTCCTAATCAGGCACTGAAATCTGCTTGTGCCCTGATCTTGGACATCTCAGCCTTTAGAACTATCAGACATACATTGTTTTTGTTTATAAACTGCAAACTCTATAACATTTTATTATAGCAGCCTGAAAAAATGAAGACAAGGTTCCTAGGACAGAAAAAACCATCCCTTAGTTTCCATTGGGGAGTGGTTCTAGGAGCTCATGGATATGATTCTCTGCAGATGTTCAACTGTATTTGCATATAACCTATATACATCCTTCCTGCATACATTAAATCATCTCTAGATTACTTATGATACTTAATAAAATGTAAAGACTATGTAAATTATTTTTACACTGTATGGTCTAGGGAATAACGACAAGAAAAAAAAAGGTACATATTTAGTAGAGATGCAATTGAGAGGATGGGGTCTTTTTGATCCAAAATTTTTGAATCCATAAATGTGGAAACTGCAACACAGTTTGTGTGTGTTAGAATAGGCAAGACTGGCTAGATAATGTTGTGGTAGTTAACAGTCTCCAAATTTCAATGAACAACATAAAATAGATTTATTTATTCCTCATATTAATGTCCGATCCAGGTTAACAAAGTGGGTGTTCATCAAAGTCACCAAATAACCCAGGGCAACAAAGGCACCATTTTACAGTGGCACAATAACACCTGCAAGATATATATATATATATATCACAAGATATGTGATATATATATATATCACATCTGTTTACAATTTGTCAGTCATGGCAATAAAGGCAAAGTACTGGAGTATTTACACATAGCTGTAATGACTACAATAAAATGCTGATAAAATAAGTCAGCTAAATAACAACAAAAATAAATAAATATACATGTGTAACTCTTTTAGAAGGGGAAGGCTTAATTCTTCTAAGCAGTTAAGATTTATAATGTATCTATTGAATTGCTTCCTCGGGTAAATCTATAAATGGGCACCAAGTAGGCCCTACCCTTAGCTCTTCATTCTCAAGGAATGCTATTGTCCTTTTTGTAAAACTGAATGTAAATATCATATAGTCTTCCCAATCAGCTTATACTTTTTTTAGAAAAATATTAGAAACATTTTTCTTTACCCTGCACTATTACTTTTTTCTCTATGCTTACAATTGCTAATTAGACATAATCTAATAAATTCATAATTTCATAAAAACTAGACCTGGTTTCAGAAGTAAGAATTGGAAATATTCCCACAAAACCTTCAAATGTTAGTTATTTTTCCTTTCAGCAGCATCATTTAGCTTTTGCTATGTAAAAACAAATGGAACTGTATGTGAAGTATTTTGGTCATGCACAGCTGCACTCAGACGAGGTTAGCAGCTCATTGTTACTGTGGAAGATAATGTGGGTCAACACTTCCACAACATTTTTGAAAACTATTTTTAATAAAAACATGATTACTCCCTTAAAAGGGGGTTTGGTACCAGAAGGGTTAATGTATCACTATAGAGTTTTTGTTTTGATGGGAGTGACAGGCAATGTAGAGAGATGCCAGGAAGAAGAACCCCCAAATGAACCAGTGTCATGCAGCTGACGCATACAATGCCAAGAGAGACAGGAAGTCAATTTCCAGATGGATCCTCACAAGGCAGGAAGCCTGGTGCCAACATCAGAATCATAAGTCCACACTCTGTGTGGCTGTCAAGGCAGCCTAAAGGAAATTATCTCTGATAGTTCTATTGGAAAGAGTTAAGAGTGACAGCAATATAGATTGTGGGAAGTAATTCATAGTGTATACTAGGATGGGGAAAAAGAGGTTTATCATTTGTGTGTAGAACACACAGAAGGAATAATAAAATGAATCTTATGTCATAGTATGAACTTTCACAGCTGTACAATGTATTTGAAGATAATATTTTCAGATTAATAGCCTAAATGTGATAACCAAGGTGACAGAATATGTAAGAATGTAGTTTCCTACAGTCACACTACCAGGAATCAATGATACCCTTAGCTGTTCATTTCTCTGTGAATTTCACGTGTAACATCTTTTGTTGACTCAGTTTCTTTATACATAAAATTAGATGAATTGATAATCTTATAAGCTAATTTGGTAAGTTAATAAATGTAAATCACTTGGATGAGGGTATATACATATTAAGCACAAAAATACTTTATTCTCTATTGTTTTCATTCACATTAAGAATATCTTATTTGAATAATATGTCCCTATAGGAATTTGATAAAGTATTAAAACAATAATTAATTAAAAATAGTAAAATGACTGAAATACATCCACTGGAAATATGTAAACCTGTATCACTTAAATTAATAACTATATATATTATTTTAAAAATATTCCTCAAGTTATAACTATATTTTTGCTTTAAAAACTATTCCTTTTGAAACGTATACACATAGACACACACACACACACACACAAAAAAAAAAAACACTTGCATATACAGAGCATTTCAGAAAAGACACAAAACTCTTCCTGGTGACTACCTCTGAGGAAGAGGATGTTGTATGTATGTAATGAACATAAACATACTTTTATTTGTGTCATTCTTGGTGTTAGAATTTTTGAACTAGAACCGCTAATAAAATTTCAATATATAAAAATGTATTTTTTCTACATACAGAGCTGTTTATTGTGACTCATAACATGTTTTTTTTATTTCAATATTTTTTTCCTTTGGCTACAGTAGGCACAATCGTCAGATATCAGAAGACACATGTTGAATTATGTATGAACGTGAAGGAAGCTTTTTAATTCTGGCAGTAGTTGCACTTTGTATTGGAGTAGGGTGGGGAAACCCCTTTTTCATTGATGACCTGCCAGAGCAGGATTAACACTAGTGTACCTTGCCAAAAGGGATATTCTCTGTTCTAGGTTATTTTAAAGTATATAGTATTCCCAAGAAGAAAGCTATATTGGGATCTCAGTACCAATATTATCTCTGACATCAGTGAGCCAAAGTATGTTTAATACAAATGCAAGTGACATAAAACAAGCTTATAATGAAAGTTTGTGGTTCAAAGTAGCAGGGGACCCTAAAAGGATGAGTACAGTTTTATTTAAAAGAAAAAGAAAAAAAAATAGCAGAATTGTTTTCCCAGTGCAATTTCTAGGAAAGCTGTGAAACAGACTCTTTTTATAAAGTGTGGACACTGTTGACTAGGTATATTTAAAAAACACACACACACTCTTTCCGCCTTTATTTTTAACATCTTTGCATCAATCATTATCTAATTTTAACCTTGTCATGCAGACTTTCTTCAAGGAGAGCTATTTCAAGTTGCTAGAGTTAGCACTAATATTAAGTAAAGAATGTTTTCACTTTTACTTATGTATGCCCTAAAAAAAAGTAACTTAAGAAATATAAATTGAAATTTTGTTAAATTCAGTTGTCTAAACATTTTATAGAAATGTTGTGCAGAATTGTTTTGTTTTTCTCAGAACATTTGAGCCATGCATGCTCATGATAAACCTAATGAAATTATTACAGTAATTTTATAATAATGCCAATGTTGAAAAAAAGATATTATCCTCTGATTATGCAAAAATTTAATAATCTAATTCCTATTTCTCTATACTTGTAAGGAAATTAAATTTACTTTGAAATGAACTTCTAATAGGTGAACATATTGGTTCTACTTTGAAACAAACTTCTAATAGGTGAACATATTGGTTCTACTGTAATAATATTTTACTTCCTCTGAAAGTTTTATGAATAACTCACATCTTAGAAATATAATTTTCAAACTATTTTTATTTAAACAATATTTTATTCAATACCTTAATAATCATTATTAATAATAAAAATGTGAGAAAAAGTTCTTTTCTTTCTATTTTCAGCTAGCTTTTTAATATGTTCTCTATTCAAGGATCCACTGTGAGGCTTGTTACTATATTCCTTTCAGTTTAATAGAAGATTTAAAATCAACATGATGTCACTATGTGGTTTTAAAACTTGAATAAACACCATAGCAATGGCCATGTGATCTGTCCATCTTCATCAGGACCCATGCACAGAATTATCCAGAATACAGACTACAGTTCCTACTATGTGGCCTAAATTATCATCAACTGGACACAGGGAATAGGGGTAAAAAATATTGGAAATAGACTCCTTAAATTCCATTTATCCTTTATACCTTTTTTATTCTGTCATATGTTTTATGTCTCTGTGTTTTCAGTCTCACAAGGTAATGTTATGGTTTGGATATAAGGTGGCCCCAAAAGCTCATGTGTGAGACAGTGCAAGAAGGATCAGAGAAGAAATGATTGGGTTATAAGAGTTTTAACACAATCACTGATTTAATCCCCTGATAGGGATTAACTGAGTGGTAACTGAAGTGGTAGGGTATGGCTGGAGGAGGTGGGAATCGGGGCACAGCTTTGGTTAAATATTTTTATCTGGCAAGAGGAGACTCTGCTTCTGGATCACCATGTGAGCTGCTTCTGTCAGCCACCCTTCCTGCCAAGATGTTTAGCCTCACCTCCAGCCCTAAGAAACAGAGCCAGCCTTCTATGCATTAAGACCTCATTAAAAACTAAAAAATTTGATTTAGCACTTGTGTGTGTTTAACTTGTAAACAAATATTTATAGACAGGTGCAAACATAAATCCTCTTTTGCAATCCATAACTCATTGTTCATTATGAGTTTGGTACATACAATCAGGGATATTATACATAAAACAGCTTGAAGTTATGGGGTTTGATAATTTAAAAAGTTGGTTATAAGACTAAAGAGTTGATAATCCAAAAGTATAGGTCATGAGCAAAAACATAATAACAATAACCTAATAACTATTCCATAACAAATTGGTAAACCTGATGTTGCATATTTATCTGGTAAAAAGTTAATTGTTCAAAGAATGTATTTGTCAAGACACTATAAACATTTTATTCCAATCCTTATTTCTGTCCTCACATGTCCTTTTTCAATATGCTATAATGTATTTGAATCCATCTGAAAATTTGCTAAAAATTTTGCTAAATATGAAAAGGAAGTTGATCTTAAGAATTACTATAAATGGGACACATTATTCTATAGAGAGGAAATATCTCATTTATGTCATGTGCCTGCTTATTCTATATATAATCAGAGATATCTTTGGTCTGCTCAAAATAGATTCTTGCTAACTCACAAATTAACAGTGGAAATGGGAAGAAAATATGGAATGGGCAGTTCCTGCATAATGGTAATGGTAAGTTATTACAAAGTTTATTTACATATGTTTGCATGATTTTTGATGGATTACATGCAACATATATTGGATATGCTTATTGAAACATTTAATTTACAAAAATGATGTCATGCTTAGTGTTGCCAGAGCTTCTAGTTAATAGACGTATATTTGTTTACCTGGAAAATGATCTAAGTACTAGGTTTCATTAGATTATAATTTATAAAGTTATGGATTATTTCATATATATTTATATAAAGGGTGGGTATGACATTTAAAATATTTTTAACATCTTTTTAAAATTAATTTGATTCAAGTTTATGAGTGATAAAAGAATGAGCCTGACAATTCTGGAGTATAATTCATTCCATTTCAGTGGTTTCTGCATTTTATACATATTAGGAAAACCAGGTATAATGAATATGTATGTGTACATGTATATATACATATATAGGTCTATGTACATATATACGTGTATGTATATATACATAGATATATGTATGCTCTGTGATTCACTTGATTATAAGTATATCTGACTTCTTCAGCAATCACATGTGGTTTTATTTATAATTCTGGCTTTTTTTCTCAGAGACTAGATAAGAAGATGATATCACAGAACTTTTTAAACTGAAATAAAATAACTATGCTGAGTTTTATTTTCGAAAATAATCACCACTGGTGACTTTGAATGTATGTAAGTAACAGTCATATTTAAAAATATTCTAGAGAAATACTTTCAGAAATCTTTTAACAGCTAAATTTATGAATGATTGAAGAATTAGCTTATTATTATACTTCATTATGTAGTGGAAATGTCATGGAAATTATAGCTATAATTTTAAAGTTAAAAGAGATATATGAGATATTAGTCTGGTGACGTTGGGCCACATATTAGTTTGAACTAAGAAAACTTCCAACACCACAGAGAAAGAAAAAGATTAAAAACAGAAAGAAAAAGAAAGAAAGAATCAGAGGGGGAGGGAGGGAAGGGAAGAAGAGGGGAGGGAAAGCAAGCAAGGAAGACCACTGAATTGGAGTTCCCATCAAATCCTACTAATTTGTGTGTGCATTGCTTGAGGAAGATAATTGGAGAACACTTCTTAGTGAACACCAGCACCCTGTGTAAAAATTACCTGACATTATAATATAAATGCAGTCCAAATCAGAATCCAGTCATCAGTTGTACCATATTTTCTTTTCAACCTATCCTAGGTTTGAAAACCTCAATTAGCTATAGGCACTATCTATTGATTTCCATTTTCTAGAAATAAGTAGGATATTTCAGTCAAGCCAGTTCACCTATACTAAACATGTTTTTCTGACACCTGGACAATATTCATCCTGGTTTATTTAGAAAACCAATTAAAGTTAGGTATCAAATCAATTGCTGATCTCTTTCTGTTGTATTAAAGTCAATACACTAATATTCCTCCTTTTATTTTTCACATTTTAATTTTCTTCTATAAGAGCAGTAAAAAAGAGTATGTCGTATATCTGTGTTTTCTTTTCATCCAAGATTCACTGGATCTTGGAAACAGGAAATACATGAATGATCTTTAAAGAAAAGAGAGAAATTCATTAATAAAATTTTTAAGCCTGACATGTTGTTTTGATCCTGGGGACCTGAATTTTGGGATGTGTCAGGGTGTTCTCTGTAAAGTAAAAGACTCATCTCTGTAGCTTACACAACACATCCGTTAACAAGAGGACAGCAACTATTGAGGCTCTTTAGACTGTGGTGGTAATTTCTTGCACATTTCAGTGTCTGCTCTTCCTGTTCACTGAGTAATAATACTTAAGCTTTGAATGAGCTCCAGAGGGAGAGGAATCTGTGGAAGATGCACACTGTGAGGCTGCCAGTTTTGTCTCAAGAACCTTATGACCCATAATATCCAATAATATCTGCCTCATTAACAAAATTTTCATGTCTTGAATTTATGTAACTATGTGAGTTAAATTAAAAATAAGAAAGAGAAATAAACAGCAAAAATATTGGTTGAGTGCAAAATAAAAGAACAAGAAATTAAACCATTCTATACAATTGGTGAGAATGTAAAAGAACAACTTCTGGAAAACAGCATGGAGGTGCATGTATGTGAAAGAAATGAAATTAGGATTCCAAAGAGATATGAACATTTCTATCTTCATTATAGCATTACTCACAATAGAAAAACAAAACATAAAAGTCCAAATAACTTTTGCCATTGATTGAGGGTCTCACAGTAGAAAATAACTGAGTAACTGTTTTGTCGGTTTAGAGATCACACAAAGAATTACAGCATTTGTTTCATTTCACTCTGAATTGATAGACTAAGCTATTTGGGGAAGATTTTGGTCTCAAAATACACTGTGAAATTTCTCCATCAAAATCAATATCTCTAAAAAAGGTATGCATAATAAATGAAATTTTGTTCATTTCATGATAACCTCCATAGTTCTCAACTCTTCCTTACTGTGAAGGACAAAATAGTTATCATAGAATAATCTTGAGTCAGGCTTTCCATTTCTTTCTTCAAATTGTAGGCTAATTTCTCCCTTTTGAATTTCACTGCCTGAAACAAATTGGCTCATTGATTGTGATACATTTTTCTGTGCTTCTCCTAATAATTATTTGACAGAGAATGTGACTTAAAAGGATGAAGACATATCAATAATGATCTCAAGAATCAAGTTTATGGTATATAATAAACTATTGATAATTTTTAATAAATAAATAACACAATGACTGGAAATATCCATTAAAATCCTTATAATTAAAAGTGATCTTAAAGTCATGGTCATCCATAATTCAAATATTACTAAAAATTGTTATCCAAAATATGGAAAACTTTAATGTGTTTTTTAAAGATGAAAGAAAGAATCAAAGATATTCTATTGTTAGAAAATCAGCCATTTATCTGAGATGGCAAGAAGAAAGCTGTGACTTCTCTCTGACTCTTCTGCCACTTTTAAATATGGACCAGAGCTCACAAACTTAAGTGCCTAGGGAATTGAACTGAGTGAAGGACATCAAGCAATAAATATACTTATGAATGCCATGTGTAGCATCTGCCTGATGTCACTGCTGCTCATATCAAACAACAAAATAAAGATCACATATGGGTTTAAAATTAGTTTGCACAATGTGGTTTTGACCATATTTTTGTTTGTCTAACCTGTAGCATGTTATATCTCTGGCTTACACTGCCAATAACTCTAGTACACACTGCATACAACTCTGCTGGTCTTCTACATGACCAAACTTCTCATATCCTTTTCTTATTCAAAGTGTTCTCTGTCTTTTTTCTGTTACTTGATGCAAACACCTCACTTTCCAAAACAACTTCAACCTTTTGCTTCAATCTGGTGTCCTGTGCTCTGGCCATATTGAATGTCTTTCTGTATTCTTTCAGTGCCTCATGATTTTTATGGACTATTATATGCTTTTTAATAACTCTCACTCTTCCAAATTGACAATTAATATTGTGAATCCTTCCTTTAAAATCAGCAGGTTTTCATTGAGGACCCTGCTTTTGTCTATTCCCACCCCTCCTCTTATATGGTATTGCAATATGGAATCTCCTATTTCCACTCCTTCAATATCAGGACAGGGAAAATTCCTATTTATCTTTGCCTCAAAACTTTACAATACTTGCTAGTAAAGAGGTTTTCAAATAATGTATGAATGTGTGTGTGTGTGTGTGTGTGTGTGTAGAACTGCATGAATGAATAAGCTAGCAGTGTGGCAAAATTAAAATTCTAATACATTTCAAAACATGATAAATGCTTTCTACAGTTTTTCAGCTAGTGAAAAGTTCTTTCAGCAAATGTGAGCATATGGATGAAAACAATGAATACATTGAGAATTTTCAAAAGGAAATGTATTTTCTACTTTCATATTAACTAAGATTATTCTGTACACAATCCATATATCTACCATTGTTTCTTATCCTTGACATAAGTGCTTTCCAGATCTGTGGTTCTCTGATGATTTGTTGCTTTTCTGTACAGTTTTCACCTGCTTTCCATTCAAAATAACAGAATAACTGTCCTTGAAATTTGAATGTTTTAAAAGAAACTCAGAAATGTGTAGCTCTCTGCTTCTGAGACAGCAGACTCTTCTATGACACCTGCACCTGGGTCTCAGAATCACAAGAAAAAAACAATGAAAAGCACAATGATTTTCCATTTGGCGCGTACCTGTGTATATGAGCGTTTAAATAGGATGGAATTGAGCTAGAAATTTGAACATTCAAAGCATAGTGTTCTACAACATGTATTATTATTTATGTATAGTATTTCCATTTTCTTTACTGAACATAAGTATTGCTAGTACCTATCTGATAATTGTACTCTGTTGCTGTAATATAATGTTAATTAAACTTCCCTAACATTGGTTTCAGAAAGTGATGGAGGAGCATATAACCATTGTCTACCTTTTTGGATGAAGACAATCAAATATATGTAGTACATAGTTTAGAGCTTTCTTTTTTCCCCCCACAGGTTTCAATATTTTCCTCTGACCTCTTAAGATATACCTACATTTTTGTTAAGACATACCTTCTTTTACTAAGAAATAATCTCACCTCATTTCTGATTTATTTCAATATTTCTCTATCCTTTTCTATTTCTTTGGTGCACTGAAAAACTTTAACACTCTTTTCTGATTCCTGTGTTCACTACAGAGAGCTCAGGCTTTGGAATTAGATCCAGTTTGAATAACCTTCTGCCAATTATCATCTCTGTCTTGCTAAAGTGAAGATATTATTCCCATAGAGAATATGGAAATAATACTAATACCCTTTAAATGGAATTGAAAGGACTAAATAAGACAGTGCATGTAAAACAGGGTACACGTTTTCGAGAACATGTTTAACAGCCAATAACTGTTAGAGATCATGGTGATAGTAATGATATTTTCTCACTACCACTTATACCATAATCAATACAATTCAGGTTCTGCCTATGTTGTTTTCTCATTATATTCAGTGCCTGTGATGAGAAGTTTTCATTGATTTAATCAGTAAGGTCTTCTGCAGTGTACCAGGTACTGCTCCATTGGATGGAGATATGGCAGTTTAGAAAATATAGACACAAATTCCAGTAACTGTGAAACAAATTTGATTTTGGGACAGATATAAATAAATAAATAAATAAATAAATAAATAAATAAATAAATGAGTTATTTTGTATTTTAAGTGATTATTGCTGTGGAGAAAAATAAAGGCTGATTGAAGTATAGAGAATTAAATGTATTTTAAATAGGGTAGTCATGGAAACTCTAAGATAATTTTTGGATAAAAACAAAAAGAGGAGAGAAAGCAACTGTCTCAATATCTCAGGAAAATGAAATCTACAGAGCCAATGCTTGTGAGGTGCAAAAACTTCCATAAGTCCAGAGGGCTATAGGAGTGAGAAAGAGAACAGACATCAGTTCCACTGTAATGATACAGGTCATTATCATATTTGCCTTTTCTCAAATCAGTGGAGGATTTTTTTTTATAATATTCTTGTCAGATTAGGATCACTGTATATGTCTGTTCACAGTAACAATGGGGCGAATGTATATTAGGAGACAGTCAAGTGGAATGCACATTTTTCCGCACATTCCCTGTCCTCTTCTTGTAGAAGCAGCTGGATGTACTGCTGATTGGAGTCATCACCCCTGTCAGCAAAATGAGCTCTTCTTGTTTCCAGCTAGTCCTTTGACACAGGAAATTCAAAACCCCAGAGAACAGCCCTAACTTAGAGCTCAGTGGGCCACTTGTGTGTCTCTTAACCAGGGTGTTCCCTACTGGGGCTGCGTTGTCGACCACTCAAGAGCCCAGAGTGTTGGAACCAGGAAGCACAAAATCCTCCAGTGGGTCTTTGGAAGAAATAATAAGTGAGGTCATTCCTGCTCCCACTTCTGATGGAAGGATCTGTATATCATTCACACCATGAAAATAATACTATACCATGGTCTCTGGTTCATTAAACCAGAGAGCATCTTCTATCTGGAAAGTATAGCATCATCTCTACAGGGTGGTTCCTACAGTTAAACCTTCAGAAGCCTGTTACAGCATTATGTACAGCTGTCTGCTGTGAAGAGAATCCCTTGGACAGGTAGTATGCCATGTAGATTCCATTTATATAAATTCCATAAGTTTCTTAGTAGTAGTATTGGCTGAGGCTTTGAAGAGACGAAGAGAAAATTCACCTCAAAATAATTAGCTTATAGATTCTTCAAGGATGAAAGGGGCCTGGTGCAGCCAATTTGCCACATACTTGCTAATTAGCCTTCTATCTGGAGCTCAGTGTTGGAAAGTGGTACAATTGGAGGTATAAACAGATGAATTTGCCTTAGAAATTAGAGTCCATAATTTTGGTGTTAATATGTACTCTTTGTGTACACCACTGTGGTCATTCTGATCCAGGTTGAACAGATGTGCTATTACCATCCTGTGATAGACTCTTGTTGCCAGGTATGTTTAATGACTTTAAGACTTGGCAGGCCTGACAGAAACCAATTTACAATGAGTAGTTCTGGACATATATTCACTTGGAATCCCATTGGTTAACCACTTACTTTCTACCAGGTCCCATACGAATGTCAAGTCTTGCTTCTCAAAAGGCATATTGTTATTATCCTTCCAATACTTAGCTTTGTGGCCTGCATTAGATTCTTTCAGCATAGCTAACTGCAAACTCCACATTGTATTTTTCCTACTACTGTTAGGTCTGACACCATAAGGTTTGTCAGATCACATGATTGAAGTTACAGGGCTAACTGCATTAAGACCAGGACCTACTATAAAATCCTTTCTATCCCAGGTCTGCCTAAGTCAGGAAGTCTTAATTTCATAGGGTATACGAAACAGAGCAAAATTACAAGCTATAGAATATGTTGGCTCCAGATCTAAAGAGGTTTATCAAGCACTGTGCTTCATTATTTGTATAGGGAATGAAGTAGATGATGACGATGACAATCATAACAATGACAATGACAGAAAGTCACCATGATTATGATACCTGGATACTTAAAAAGTTCATTGGAGTGACACTTCTTTGAAACTTCTTCAGGTTTGTTTCTTATACAGTTTCTAGCATACTAGCCATAAATTGTTCATCTTGCACAATCAACATGATGTCACCAATGCAATGGTTGACTGAGATATTCTGTGAAATGTCCAGGTAGTACAGGTCTTTTCAGACTATAATAGGATAGAGGGTGGAATAATTATCACTGCCTTCAGACAAAAGCATAAATGTAAATTATTATCCAGTCCATATGAGTGCCAACTATTTTTAACCTTATCCTTAATCAGAATGGTTAAAATACATTCACCAAATTATCATGCATCAATCATACCTGAGGCTTTTATAATTTGTACTAGCAATGATACTATGTCCACAACTGCTACAACATTACAACTTTATTAAATCTGATAGAGTCTACATCTATTTTCCATATCCATCCCATTACTTCAGAGACCAGATTGGTGAAGCAAATGAAGATAAAATATGGGGCAACATTCTTGTATCTGTAATATCTAATGGCAGTGCTCATATCTGCCATAACCCCTGGAATAGAATTCTCATTTTTATATACTATTTTGGCTAAAGGTAGATGAGTGGAGGGTGGACAGTTTCAAAGGTTTCCATATGGCCTTTCCTAATATGATAGCTTTTACTATATGAACTAGAGACTTTGCATGGCCATGCATAACAAAACCAAATAGTCCCTCTGGTGCTGAGGAAATGACTACTGATTTGAGTCCCTGGGCCCACTGGGTATACTGTGAGCTGGAATTTAGACAAGTGTCCCTTCATTAGTTGCTTCCCAAAGATTTTCACATTTAACAGGAAGGCTCTGATGCAACTTGGAACTTTCAGGCATCGGAGTCAATTTGGAACCTTTGTCTAATAGTCACAAAAAAGTCGTTATTTCCCTTTTACTGAGATACTTGAGTAAATGGTCATATGAAGGTTTCTTTAGAGAATTTTCATTATTTTTTTATTATATACTTGCATTGGTGTGGTCAGATTTTTCTTCCTAGGGACTTGAACTTTCGTTCAATGAGTTCCAGATCTGAAAATGGGCTCAGGAGCAAGAAATGATAATTTTTATGGTGACAACTGTTCTCAGTCTTCTCCTCCTCCATTCTTGTTCCATTTTTTTTAACCTTTATTGGCTTCCATTTATTTTCCTCTCTGGGACATCATGTTATGTTAATTATTTTCACAACTCCCGTTGGTCAAGTCCCCTAACCTACTCCTAGCCTCAGAGGTGAAAAGAAAATTGTGAGGAAGAATCTTAGTTCCTACTGAAATATAAGAAGTTTTAACAAGATCACCAGCATGTCTTGGAGCCAAAGCCAGCTACCAGAAGAGCTGTAGGTCTTTCAGTAATAAACTTCTTTCAAGATCCCTGTGTGCTCCCTCATTTACTAGAGATAGCTAGTAAGAAATGTGTGGTAGATTTAAAATGTGACTGTGATGCTTTTGGCCAACTAAGGTCCCTAGAGTTGGAGATCTGTAAGGAATATTCTCATGATTGAAACATTAAATAAATAAAAAATAATTAATTTTTCAGAAATAGGGAGGGGTGGGATGGAAATGCAAATAACCATAGGAGTGAAGCAAGTGATATAAGTGAACAAAATATGTGGCCTGGCTTCTTGAAAGAAACATTGATCAAGCTTAAAGATAACTTGTCTCCTCCCTGCCCTTTGCTCTATCTAGAGTTCATCTAATCCTCCCATGCTCCCTGCCCCACCCCACCCCATTATGAATCAGCATCCTTTGATCAGAGAGAATATTCAGCATTTGGTTTTGGGGATTGGCTAACTTCACTTAACATTATATTCTCCAGCTCCATCTATTTACCTGAAAATGCCATGATTTTCTTCTTTTTTAATGCTGAATATTATTCTATTGTGTATATATATCACATTTTCTCTATCCATTCATCAACATCTAGGTTGGTTCCACAGTTTAGCTATTGTGAATGTGCTGCTATAAACATTGATATGGCTATGTCCCTGTAGTATGCTGTTCTTAAGTTCTTTGGGTATAGACCAAGGAGTGGGATGGCTGGGTCAAATGGTGGTTCCATTCCAAGTTTTCCAAGGAATCTCCATACTGCTTTCCATAATGGCTGCACCAATTTGCAGTCCCACCAGCAATGTATGAGTGTGCCTTTTCCTCCACATCCTCACCAACACTTATTGTTGTTTGTATTCTTAATAGCTGCCATTCTGACTGGAGTGAGATGAAATATTAGAGTAGTTTTTATTTGCATTTCTCTAATTGCTAGCCATGTTGAACATTTTTTCATATATTTGTTTATTGATTGAATATCTTCTTCTGAGAAGTGTTTGTTCAGTTCCTTGGCCCACTTATCAGTTGGGTTATTTGTAATTTTGGTTTTAAGATTTTTTAAGTTCTTTACATATCTTGGAGGTCAGTTCTCTATCTGATGTGCTTATGGTAAAAATTTTCTCCCAAAATGTAGGCTCTTTCTTCACTTCATTGATTGTTTCTTTTGCTGAGAAGCAGCTTTTAAGTTTGAATCCATCCCATTTACTGATTCTTGATTTTATCTTTTGCATATGGGGGTAGGAAAGATGGTGGAATGAGATGGATATCATTACGCTAAGTACACGTATGAAGACATGAATGGTGTGACTCTACTTTGTGTGCAACCATAGATATGAAAAATTGTGCTCTATGTGTATAATATGAATTGTAATGCATTCTGCTGTCATACATAACAAATTAGAATTTTAAGAAGTTAGGTTTGAAGCCATAAAACAGAAAAAATAGCCTCATGGGATTCAAGTTAAATATTGAAAGGAATAGACATCATATATAATTTCTTATTCATTAACTAATGTAACAAAATAAAATGTTGATGTTAGCAAATAAAAAAAAAAGATAACTTGTCTTCAGGTGTTAGAAAAAGAAACCTGCTTTTGTGCTGTGAATGAATGATTGCTTCATGAAAACTTGGAGTCTGACATTACTAAATCTGATTTTTTGGAAGAAGCCAAGTGTATGTTTATTACATAATGAAAACTAGTTTCTAAAAACCCATTGCAAACAAAATCAAATGCAT
Source organism: Marmota marmota marmota (assembly GCF_001458135.2). NCBI lineage: Eukaryota > Metazoa > Chordata > Mammalia > Rodentia > Sciuridae > Marmota > Marmota marmota. Next base: position 27,137,162 of record NW_025999853.1, read on the forward strand.
CGAAAAATTTATTTTGTCCGAAAATTTGTGCATCTCCATTTATCTCAGTAGATGATCTGTTCTTTTCATCTTCTCTGCTTACGTTTTATGGGGAAAATGCTAGTGCACAGATAATTCACTCTGCACTCCCCAATTCAAGATCTAATTGACTTTATTCCCACTTTTCTTCTCTTTGTCCCCCAGTACTTTAATTCTTGATGTTGCTGCTCAAGGCCGGGGAAGGAAAAAATCTTAATCTTGTGTTGTGCCAATATCATGGTCATTGCAAAGGATGCCTCTAACAGTTCCTGCTAGTTGTCACTCATACATTCGCTAATATCTTTACCGGTCCTATTGGCACCACTTCATATCCATCACCATTTCAATCTTAATATCAGTAATGTTACTTTTGCTCTTTTATTTATACAGAATACTTTTCTATAACTTGCCAATTATTTTTTATTTTTCAAATTGGCATACTGAGAGAATTTAAATTCCTGAGACATTTTTTTCCTTGTCATAGAATCTCAGTGTCAATATTTTTCTAAAGCCAGGGTGGGATGAGAGCTGAGGTTTGCTACGTTAGGATGTAAGTGATTTTTTGCTGGTTTAAATCTGAATTTTAAAGGAGTTCTTGACCTAGAAAGTATATGCAAAATTGTTATTCTTATTTTTTTTCTTCTGATTTAGGCACTCTTTTACAAGAAAAATGTTGACTCAAGCACCCTTAGGGCATTTTTTTGTGTTCTCTATTTCAGAGCCATGATTTTCCCATGCACTAATAATAGTAACTTAAGGAAGTATGTTTTCTATCCCTCATACCTGTTCACACCATGACCATTCCTCCCTTAGAATTAGTCTCACTAAACAAGTATATAATTACATCATTTTTCCTTTCTTCACTTACATGTCAGTCCTACTAAGGAGCGCTGAGAAACTGGATACCATTCATGGACATTAATTCCAACTAACCCTTAGCAATCCCATTATAATCTACTTATTTATTCATTCTCAGTGTAAAAGGAGTTTAAAATAATAAATATTTTTATTGCAACATGTGTATCTATTGACAATTTATTCATCCATTTAAAAAAACAATGCCAAGGAGCTTATATTTACAGTAAAATTGTTATTGAGTATGTTGCTCAGTGTATTAAAGTGTCTTTTATGAGAGTCTGCAGAATAGATTTTGCTGTAGTCTCGGAACCAGGAAGAGTTATTGCTCCCCTTGAGAAACTAGATGTTTTTATCTTAAGACATGAAGAATTATGTAACTGAATAAATGCCATTGCAAAACTTGGAGCCAATGTGTGAACCCTCCACTAAGGTTGATGGTATTTATTTTGTTTTAAACTCATTCTGGTGCCATTTTACTTTTCCATTCTTATTTCCACTTTGCCTTGTTTTTCTTCTCTTTTTAAAATTTAGTCTTGGCTGAATGGCATACTTTTCATTGTATATATTCTTAGAAGTCCTTTCTGGACAAAAAGAACATATAAATAAATTATACATAAATGAAGTCAACACTCTTCCAACTAACAAATTACAAATTACACGGCATGACTGTAAAAGAAACTTAAATCACGCAAGATTTCATGGGAAACTTTATCCTGTCTGAATTAAACACAGGTAGGGTTAAGTTTAGAATTGTTTCCCAAGCATATAGTAATTTTTGAGAACAGTTTTCATAATGAATGTATGGGGTAAAGTATGGTTGTGTCTATTGGCAGAAAAGTTGTGAAGTATGGTTGCAGATGTTTTTGGTCTCAAATCCCTGTGTCTCACAGTGTTAGGATAGTCCTGTGAAAAGTGAATGTATAAAAATATAATTTGGCTTTCTTCTAAACCTAGACACTTTAAAAGAAGAGTGTGATTTGCAGCTTTTTCATCCAGATAGGGGTAAGGAGAAGAATGGCATGAGCGAGGCAGGGTTTCATTTGATTCTGAGGCTTAACGCCTTTCTGAGATAAATAACTTCTCAAAGAATACTTGAAAGTCTACCCTAGTTGGTGTTTTCTTTAAATGTTTTTTTTTTTGCATGTAATATAATGAGTGTTGAATTCCTCATTTCTTCTGCAAACTGTTAAGTTTTCATTTCAATGTTTACAAATTTGTCTTTTTTACATTTGTTTTGTAATTTGAAGTACCATTCATTCATATAACAAAGTTTAGTCAGACTGCTAACACATTAAATTTTCCTGGAGAATTTTATTTTTTAAAACAATGGAAGTCACATCCCCATTGCCTAGAACCCTTCAATAGTTTCCTGTGAACTTAGAATGAGTTCAAATTCTGTGTCATAACTTGAAATTCTCCCCCATTCTAAGTCTGCCTACTCCTCTGACCTCACCTCTTGCTACTCTCCCTTTCATTCCCTGGGTCCAGTAATCCAGGTCTTCCTGTTATTCTTCTAAGGACAAAATTGATTCCCTCTGCAGCATTTGCACTTAATCTTTCCTTTCATGGAAATTTCCCTCTGGATCTTCAAATGACTATTTCTTTTTTTTTAATTCAAATTAAGAAAGAGGTATTCCTCAAACATCCAGGCTACATTATACTACCTCTGGGTCCCCACACAACTTCATTCATCACATCATTCTGCTTTATTAACTTCAGTGCTGTTTTGCCAGGCTGGTGAGTGGATGTCCTGTGAAGGTTTCTTGTTCCCCTCTCCAGCAACAAGGATGAAGAGAACTGGGAATGCTAGAAGCTTTTTTCTGCAGTGATTGTGGTTTTTTTTTTTTTCATGGAAAATTTGAATCCCTGAAACATCTCCACTGGCACCATAAGGCATCCTGTAAAATTTACTTTTCAATTTGTTGAATCTCAATGGTCATACTTGAAAATCCTTTGTACTCTCACTTGAGTCCTTTAATTAAAAATTACATAAATGTACTTGCATGCATTATCATAAAGTTAGTCTCAAAACCATCAAACCCTGAATCCTAGTATTGTACAATGTATATAAATTAGAAAATTACTTGGACAGAATAGCTTTCCAATTTTACCACATATTTGATGGTAAAACTTCTTTATAATATAACCTTATATTTTTTCAATCTATATGGGAAATGGTTTGTGAAAAAACATCATGTGAAAATAATGTGAATTGAGTCTATATCATGTGCTTAGTACTTTTCTCATTTGATCTTAAACCAAACTCCTGTGGCACTATTGCTATTAATTCCATTTTACAAATGAGGGAACTGAGGCAAAGAAATCAGAGATAGTGTGGAGCAAGAATTTGTCTGATGACAAACAAAGCCTGTCTGATGAACCACCTTTGTGGATTTCAGAAAGAGAAGGAAGTGTGCTTCATCAATCTCAGCACAGGAGCTTGGTAGACACTGCTCAGATGCTGTCTGCAAGGGTCACAGTCTGCTGATTGTCAGGTCTTTTGCTTTAGGTGCATCCTCTAGGATCTCTCTTCCTAATTGTATTGTATTTGGACATGGCATCCAATTCTGTAATTCTTTTTCACATTTTTAATTATAAAAGTATTTGCACACTGGAAAATTTTGCAAATAGTAAAAATATATTTTAAAAATTCCTTATAATCTCTATATAGTTAATAATTAATTATTCCTTTTCCTCCAGTTTCTCATAATATCTTTCCTCTATAATTATACCCTTGGTGCCAATGTCTTCTTATGTGTTTTCTTGGGTCTTCCTAAAAGCAAATGCAAGACGAGGTTAGATATGTAAAAATGTTCTTTTTTTTTTTTAAATGGCAATGCCTGTACTGGCACAAAGATGCAAGAGCTGGAGAAGATGGGGAGACTCTTTGAGATTGTGATGCTAGTCTGATCCCTTCAATCTAGAAATTTAGTGGTACATTTAGAATATGTCCTTCCATTGTTCCATGAAGCTAGTTATTTCTGCATGCTAAGATACGTGTTTTGATGAGCCCATGGGCCTATTCTCATGCCACTCTGCTACAAAGTACATGCTTCGAGGTTTGTTTTCGCATGTCTGCGGATCAAGTGTTCTGTGAGCCAGGATAGTGGTAGTGATTGAGTCTAAGGAAGCAGGAAAGAAGAACTCAAACCCTGAGTAAATCTCTATGGAGATGACCACTCCCCCTCTCAGGATAAAAAGAGCCCATTGTAGGTGATTTTCCATCAGAGGATAGTGGTCTTTTAAGGAAAAGTGCTCATTGACTAGTATTGTGATAGATTGAATTAAGTTCCCTGAAAATTTATATATTGAAACCCTACCTTCAATGTAACTGTATTTGGAGATAAGGACTTTAAGGAGGTAACTAAGATTAAATGAGGTCCTAAAGGTTGGGGGTGTATTTTGTTAGGATTAGTCTCTTTCTAAGCAGAGGAAGAGATACCAGAGCCGTCTCTGTGTGTGTTTGTGCATGCACACAGAGGAAAGGCCAGAAGGGGCACAGTGAGAAAATTTTGTTTGCAAGCCAGTGAGAGAGGCCCCACCAGAAATCAACCCTGATGGCAACTTGATCTTGAACTTTTAGTTTCCAGAACTGTGAGGGGAAAAAAAAAAAACAAAAACTGTGAGCTATGCTGTGTGTGGTATCCTGGTAGGGTAACCCAGCAGACAGAGATGGTTGCTGACATGATAGAAATTCAGAGATTTGACAACTGGGAATGTACATCAATGATATTCTCCTCAGCAGAGGGTCTGGATGAATAGTACATTTCAAGCCTACTTTTTTATATTAACATTCATTTGACAGGCAATTTGGGAAGAGTTGGAATTGTTTTAACTATAAGAATAAACCATGCAATTCTAATAGCACATATTTTCCACTCAAATTCATATTGAGTTTAAACTAAGTAGTAGGGAAGAGATGATTAATGTATTTTAGCCCTTAGAACTCACAGTAAACTGTAAAGAATTCTAGCATGTTTCTGCAAGAAAGTATATTTCAACTTCAGCTCCAAGGGTATTTGTTGAGATTTCCAAAAATAACAAGAATCATCTTGAATATGTTTTTATGGTTCATTAATTTTTTAAGATCAATAAACATGAATTTGATGTTTTTCAAATGTCAAAATTAATACATATAAAAACTATGTTTTACTTTTTTTTGGAGTTGACAACTCCAAATCATATTTTTATTGTACATCTACTGTGGGCTCACCCCTGTAGTGGATGTGAATAAAATAAAGAACATGGGTGCTTATGCCACCCTTAAATAAATTATAAGGTAATGGATCTCTTTCAGAGCTTCACTTAAGGTGTCAAGATCAAATATTTTTATTTCTACTGATGAAGCTTTTGAGGCTTATGCATCTGCTTTAACTCCATTAACTTCTGATAGTCAGGAAGTATAGCATAATGAGAGGAAACAATTGCAGAGTGTGTCTGTCACTTTATTTAGCTGAACATAGTGAACATAAATGCTACTTGTAGTGGAGTGAGCAAGAATGGGCATTGTCATTCTTCTATAGCACAAGCTGAAAGTAAAGGCTTAAGGCAGAAAAAATGTAGCCATCATAGCAAGCCCAGTTCCATCCTATAGAAATAGGATCTGGACACACTTTTCTAATTGCTTTATATTATTATTCCTATTATCTTAAGTGATTTTTAGACGTTTTCTATAATATGCTTTAATGTGGCAACACCCTCTGTAAAATATAAATAATTCTTAGTGATGCAATTCTTATCCTTAACACTTGCCAAAGATATTTTAATCTCTTAAGACATTACTATTATTTTTGCACTGATTACATTTTTTTTTTGTAGAAAATTACTGGTGTGGCATTTGTGTGTTTGTGTGTGTGTGTGTGTGTGAGAGAGAGAGAGAGAGTGTGTATATACATGTATGTCGGTGCAATGTGGAATAGAAATCTTATATTCCTTGCTATATTATCTAGTTCCTCTTTTTTATACTCCACACATTCTAGAGTTTATGCTGAACTATTACTGTTCTATATTAAATTGCTAGTCCTCATGAGGACATGTCTTTTCTTTCCCTAAATATATTTAATATTGTCATATTAAAGTTTATTCCCAAGACCTTTAGCTATATCCAATAAATATGTCCAAGTTAAAGCATGCATTATTTTTCATATCATCAACTCAAGGACAATATCACTGGGGCAATTTACAGAGTTCTTCAAAATTAAATGCATATAACTCTTTTGTTGCCGTTGCCTAGGAATGGATTGCATTTGAAAATGTTTCTAAGAGTCAAGGTAGAATTGAGGCAAGCAAAAGATTTCACTCTATAAATACAGCTAACAATAAACCCTTTCAAAAAATATACCATTAAGATATGGTGGTAATTTTGCTTCTGAATTAAATTAGAAAAATCTTACCCCATAGTCATATTCACTAAAATACTAAAATTATCACATCTTGTCTCATGGGCTGTGGTTGCTAGATAGCACAGTTCATGATGTGGACTTTATGAAGCTGTGACAACTCTCTTAGGAACGTGATGATTGTTTCAGTGTTTTTCTTCCTTCTTATAATTTATCTCTTATTTTTAATGTGTGATTCCAGTAGCAAAAGGTTTATGAGTAAAAACAAACTCTACTATATGTGTTGCTTTCTGGGTGAGGAAAAGTGTCTGGAAAGGGTAAAAGCAAAGGAATAGCTGGTGTTAGGGTAAAGTACCAGCAGGGCTAGTCCTGCTATTTAAAATGCACTTGCTTTTCTTCCTTCCTTCCTTCCTTCCTTCCTTCCTTCCTTCCTTCCTTCCTTCCTTCCTTCCTTCCTTCCTTTCTTTCTTTCTGAATCGTGAAAAAATGTTCATTGCTGCTGTAATCTAATCTTATTACTTTATTATTAGTTAGAAAACTCTATTTCAATTGGTTTATATTTTGTACAAAATGTCCTATTAACTAATACTCACATTAGTGACATAAAAAGTGATTCATATGTGACTTTAATGTAATTGGAGTTACATAATTATGTAATTAAAGTTCTGATTGGTTTATTTGATTTGAACAGGCAGTAATCCACAGCCCAAAGATGAAGGAAGCACAAACCATTCCTGCAGCAAAAAATACTATTGTATGAGTTTTATATTTAGGTAATATATCATAACTTATTTGTTCTATAGAATTATATAACATGGCAGTAAAACAAATTCTGCAGATGAAATAACCCCAAACATCAAACACATTTGTCTTTTATCAGTAAGCTAGATGTTTTCTTGATAGAGTTCCCTGCTTTTTTGAAATTACTTGAGAGGGCTCCAAGCTCCAATTTCATGACCCGTGGAAATTTTCACCCTTTCTCCAAGAGCTATGTAAACTCACCTGGGTCTCCTTAGGTTCTCCTAGCTTCAGCTTGCGCTGTGTATCACACCATTCAACTCATAAGTGAGACTCATCCCATGCATAAGATTTTGGGGCGGGGGGATCCTATAAGAAACCACTTGTAACTGGGGTGGTTCCCTGGAATATTAGTTAGGAAGGATATTATAATTAGGTGTAGGAGTTGAAGAGGTGAGTCCATGTGTTGAAGTGATACCAATAACCAGAAAGAGGACAGTTTTGAATGGAATTTTCTCTTGTGTATTCCAGTTATACCGCATCTCTGCTTCTTCTGAGTCTCTGGTTATTCTCTATTTGCCTCCATGTCCTTCCCTCTCAAGAGCTGAAAAAATTCCTGTCTATGTCTCTTAGAGAAGAGTTTAGTCCTGATTCTTTCAATCTTGATTTCCCCTCATCTTAAGGTCCATAAGACTCATCCTCTGCTGAAAGCAGCTTAGCCAGTTAGTTAACCCAAATACATTTTTTTTCCTAAGTTCTTTTTAAAGGGAAAACTTTTTATGAAAACTTGTTCCCATGCAATGGCTGAGTTTGATGTCTCCAGACTAGGAAGGACTACAAAAGGCATTTTGGGGCTGGAGATTGACATAGCTCTTCAGAGTAATGGCTGGGTGTTCCAAGTTGAACTGATGATGCAGCTACCTCTGCAGAAATAGAGCAGCATTTTCACAGGCAAATAATTCAAAAGCTCCTTCCTCTGGCTAAAAAGGACCAGATTCACTACTCATGCTTTTATATGAAAAATGTGTGTTCTCCTTTGGTTTAAAAAGTGACGAGTACGTTCCTCGATTTTACTGTTGTAGTGAAAACCTACACTGATTATGTAATAAATTACTGTACTTTAAATGTTGCATCTTTATAATAAAATTGTACTAATTATGTGATAATTCCTAAATTGTCCTAAATTTCCATATGTTATCAAGTCAATTGTTGCTTTCTTGTCATGTTTTTCCAGGCATACTATCTGTAAAATGCCCTATTTTCAGAGTAGGTTCATTATCCTAGAAAAGCTGAATTGTTCTCTGTTTAGAAGTGCTTCAACAGTGATCCAAATGTGATTGAGATTGTTCTTACTATTTCATATTGTATCCATCTAATTTCTTCTAATACACAAACTCACATACAAATCTAATCTTTTATTTTAAAAAAGAAAATACAGAAAATATTATTTTTGCAAAAATATGGACCAAGTGAAAATATATATGAGTATGCAAGGTCAAGTACCTTTGACCTTGTATACTCATATTTTAAGGCTGGTCCCACGTTTAAAATTTTTCATCCTTTTGCTTAGCAAAATTATGGTAATTTAATTCAAAAGCTATTCCAAATTTCCATAGCCTTTTGTGAAAAATGGAATAAAATAATCTGATATTTTTCCTATACATGAAAAAATGCAGAAAAAGTCTTCTGGTTGCATAAAGAGACTGTAGTATTAAAGTCTGGGAAATAAGGTTCAGACTGATTCATTTGTTGTGATCATAATTTTGTTTGTTTTTTCTAGAAATTCATAACAATGGAGTTAAATAGTCTTTTCTCTGATTTTTTAGTTCCTGGCTAATGTAACATCCAATTAAAGTCCAAAAGGTTAAGTGAATATAGGAGTTAATCTTTTAAGAAATGCCAGATAAAAATTGTTCCTTTGTTTTTATATTGCCTGAGGATGAAAAGATTAATTAGGGGACCTAATATTTAAAGCACATATGTGTTATAAACACAAGGCTAATGCATCTATTATAAACACTTACTGCATTCTGCCTGGTATTGGAATTTTATACATGTTTGATCACCATATTTTTGTCTGTACTCATTAAAATCAATTGCTTTTATTAATGTTCCAGAATACCCATTCTAAATAGTCATTTATATATTTATTTACTTTTGTGGTGAGGACATTTCAAGTATCCTTATTCATCTTTGAGTAATCTAGTAGTATATTATTTATAACAGGCACTTCATAAATGTGTCAAGTTGAATGTATGAATGATAGTAGTAACAATAACATTTTGAGTAGTTATCTATGCGTTATATAGTTTACCAAGTATTCTATTTTAATGGTGAGGACAATGATGATTATTTTTAGTGTTTCTATTAAGGACAAAAAGAAGGAATCTTAAATTACAGTAATTGTAAGGAAGAACACTGAAGTAGGTGGCAAAGGATTTGCATTCTTTCATGTTAAGATAAATAAGGTAAACTGATGTGTTAAATTTTAAGTATGAATGAGTTTAATAATTGTCTCTCACAAACAGATCTCAAAGAACATCAATAATAATTGGTCGTATTTTATTGTAATGATGTCTGCTAATTTGACCTGTGCTATGTTTGTTTTCACTTCTAGTGACAATACTCTATTTTTTCCCCCCTTGGGGCATCTCTTCTCTGCCACTCTGAGTTCATGTGGGTTATAATGGGACAACCCCATGCTTTCATTCTAGGGGAAGAACATCATTCGGGCCTGGTTTATGAGAGTGGCCTTCTCTTTGGCCATGGTAATTCAGTAATACATGATTCTAGAAAAAGAAACTATTGACAGAACTAGGTCTTTTGTTGCAACCAGAGAATGAGGTGTGCTCTTTTTATCGAGATTGCTGAACTTGTTTAGCTGAAAGTTAGAGCGACTTGAGGTCATAATTTCTTTGGCAAGGTCTTCCTGAGAATGCAAGTAATATAGAAAAAACAACTGAATAAGTGTTACAGACAATATCCACCAACAGATGTGAAGACCACTGGGTGAAAGTTTGAGGAGAAAACTGATATTGGCTTAGTCTGTGTGTCTTCCCCAAAGTGATTTATCAATTGCAAAGGGAAAATTCTAACTTTACAGTGTAGGAGTCTGGTAGCAGAACCTCAACCAAATGATCATTGTTATCTAATTATAGGAAAAAATCATTATTTCTGCTATATTGTCAAAAGTGTATAACTTCAATTGAAGCACAAAGAAACATTTGACAAACTCAAATCAAGATGCACATACAACATGACTGATCATTACTCATCGGAAGTGTCAAGGTAATGACAGACAAGGAAGAAGTTTAGAATTGTCACAAGTAGAAAGACTAAAGATACACATCAATGAAATAGGATGTAAATGCAATACAACAGTCCAGAGTGATCTAGGGGGAAAAAAGTCTTTAGGAAAAAATAAAACTTGTGAATTCAAATAAAATCTTTAGTTTAACTAATAGTATTGTACCAATGTTAACTTCTTGGTTTTAAGCATCGTATTTGGCTATCCAAAATTTTAGCATTAGAGAAAACTGAGCATTCTATAATATTTCACAAACATTTTTGCAAATCAAAAATTATCTCATGCTAAAAATGTTTTTAAAGATACAAAAAGGTAAGAGTATGAAGATTCCTGGCAATTCTGTATACCTCTGTCCAGCTATGTTTGATCAAAAAACCTACCATGGACTTTTCAGATAAATGAGTCAAAATATTGTTTAATCATTTTAGTTGTATTTCTCTTTCTTCTAAGCAAAAGATGTAAATATATGTTTTTTTCCCCAGTGAGTTAACTCTGGCATGTCTAGAAAATGCCTCAAGACCAATGAATTATTTCACATAAGGAATTTCTCAGATTACTTTTATACTCAAGGCAATACTTTTGTTCATTTTAATGATTCTGCATGGGCAATTTTCTATAATATACTTCATTTTCCTGTCTCTATTGTAGAGTGTATGGAAGAAAATGTTTTGTTCTTTCAATGACTTTGAGTCATTATGCTGAACATAAATCACTTTGCATAATAGCACGTGATGGCATCATGATTGATTGAAGTGTAGAAATGTATGGTTTTACATTAACTGACCTCTGATTGCTAAGATGTTTTGTCTATTGTTATAGTTATATGACTATAGTTTTATGCACATATTTCTGCTTTTGAACTATTTATAACAGCTTCTTACCCCTTCAGAACTTGCTGATGTAAATCTATTGTTGGAGAACACAATTCTATTGAAACCACAATGAATCAGAAGTCACACTCTGAATGAAAATCTCTCAGATGATCAGATTTCATGGATTTTGTGATATGTATTTTGTTTAAGGAGTTTTATTGGTGTTGTTTCCTCATACTCATAAGAATAAGCAATGATCAATAGGGGTGAACTCACTGAATGCATCCCTTTGGGACATGGTATTGTGATTATATTAGAAATTAGAGTTTATAACTTACATTTTAATTAATATTTCCAAGCCTTAGTTCTTAATAAGCCATCAGTACTTCTGTTCACCATAATACCTTTCTCAAAACAGCCTAGGAAAAATGCCCATCACCTGATGAAGAGAAGAACTAAGGGTAACTCCCTTAGGCAGATAACATGTTTATCCAGGTGCTGAGGACTGTGATTACTTCTTCCTGCTTCAGAACTTTCAGTGAATCTCTCTCATGACAGGCCCTTTGTCCTTGCTGATATGAATATAGAGATTTTTCTCTTTTGCTTAAATATGTCAACTACCTGCAGCCCTAAATGCCTATCCCCTTTTATCTTGGTCTCCTTCAAAATTTGTCCCTTGCACGTGTATCCGATTTGTAATTAATCTGAGCTGATTGCACTTGCCTTCATTGCCCATATGAATCTATTATTATCCATTCTTTCTTTTTGTTCCCCTTCCTTCAAGTCAGCAGTAGCTCTACTATGCTGTCATTTCCTTGGCTTGGAATCAATTCTCTTTTCCTGCCAAGTGCCATAGATTCTACAAAGTGCTTCTGTTGCAGTAGTAATTTCGTTACCTAATATAAATGAACAGCCAAGCTTCAGAACCTTTGCTATTAATAGCATGGAATTTCTCAAAGGTCTCCTACTGATTTTTCACCAGACTGATTTAATCTGTACTAATAGGCTTAATTCATAAATTGACATTTTAACATTGTTTTCTGATTTTTTTCTACCTGTATACTAACCAATTTTTCCTCATTGTGTCTACAGCATTGGCTATTCATTGTTTGTTTGTTTGTAGCACTTACACATAAATATGTATAATCTCAAAGAAAAAGAATAAGTAAGAAGATTTGGGATTTTCTATTGTCTCTTATTCTTGCAAACTATTTGTCTATCAACCTTCTGAACAGGATATAATTTGAAGGCTCTCTGGTATATTTTGTCACTTGTGATCATCAGTTGGTAAGCAAATACATTGATCACTGACTGGGCTCAGAAGATTCAGTAAAAGGGAAATGATGTGAGAATGTAATAGCAAAAGCCCTGGGCAGTGAGCCAGAAGAGGAGTTTGGTCACAACAATGTCAGTGCATTTCAGTGTGCTAAAATGTAGGTTTAGCCCCATCTTCTAAAAATAGTTATGTTTGATTATTTGAATTTCAACTACTTCATTTATAATACTTTTTAAGATATAATACTGTGTTTATTTAGGAATTCTCAATTTAATTGAGATGGAGAATGAGAGGAATGTCAATCCCCGAATTTTCCTATAAGAGTTTTGAGTTGCTGTTCCAACTCCAGGCATAGTCTTCAATGGAGATTTCAGTTTTTACCACAAAGACACAAATTGCAGATGACATTAATATTTACAACACACACTCATAGGTCTGCAGAGTATTAGAAGCCCATCTGTGATCAAATGGTAACTTTCACCTCTCCTCTGTCATTAAATTTCAATGATACTATCGAATCTGCTTTTGTTTATTTAAATCTCTTTTTCAGGTGTAATGGATGCAAAATAAACTGCGCATATTTAGAAAGTACAATTTAATATGTTGGCATATGTATATTTCTGTATAATTGTTCCAACAGTCAAGATAATGAACATATCTACCAACTCTTACTATCTCCTTCTCAAGCTATTTTGTGATTACTCAGGTGTGCTCCTCCACCATCCTTCTCCATCCACTGTCACCTACTTATCTGATTTATGTCAATAGAGATTACTCTGAAATTTCCAGAATTTTAAGCAAATTAGATCAAGGAACAGGAAGATACAGGGGGATCCAGCATTTTGTTTTGCATAATTATTTTGATACACATCTTCTAGTGGGTTCTAAATATTTTATTACCTTAAAAGAAAAAGACACTTTTTAGAGGAGCTTTAGGTCCACAGCAGTACTGAGTAGAAGGTATAGGATTTTCTGTATCCTCCCTTCCCTCACACATGCATAGCTGCTCCCATTACCAACACCTGCCACCAGAGTGGTACACTCATGAAACATCACTCAGTTAACTCTGGTTACCTCTAGAATTTATTCATGGTGTTGTACATGCTAGGAATTGGGACAAATTTATAATGACCTGTTTTCATCATTATAGTGTCATAAAGGGTAGTTTAGTTTCTCTAAAATCCTTCTGTGACCTTTTTATTTATCCTCATCAACCTGTGGTAACCAATGAATATTTTACTGTCCCCACAATTTTGTCTTTTACAGTATGTCATCTAATTTGAGTGATATAACATGTGGCAATTTGACACTGACTTCTTTCAGTTATTAATATGTATTTAAGTTTATACCATGTCTTTTCATGGCTATGAACTACAGTTTGTTTTTTCATTTACCTACAATTATGAGTAAAGCTGTTGTAAATATTTCTCTGTGGATTTTTGCATGAAGATAAGTTTTCAACTCCATTAGGTAAATACCAAGCTCCAGCCTCACTCATTTTTTAAAGACTAATTTTTCCCACTGTATTGAAGTTGATCTTTTTTCAAAGATCATTTGAATTTATAAGTGCATATATTTCTGGGTCCTCCATCCATTTCATTGACCTGTTTGTTCTTTCACTCATACCACACACATTGTCTTGATCACTGTAGATTTATAACTATTCTTGAAGTCAGGAAATGATAGTTTTCAACTTCAATATCATGTGGACTCTAAATGTTTCACAACTCGACATGACCTATGGGACCTTTGGAATCAGTTTGTTGAGGGGTGGGAGGAGAAGGAAGGGGTTAGAAATGATGGTGGAATGTGATGGACATCATTATCCAAATTACATGTATGAAGACACAAACTCATGTGAATATACTTTGTATACAACCAGAGGTATGAAAAATTTGTGCTCTATATGTGTAATATGAATTGTAATGTATTCCACTGTCATATATAAATTAAAAAGTTAATAGAAAGGAAGGAAGGAAGGAAGGAAGGAAGAAAGAAAGAAAGAAAGAAAGAAAGAAAGAAAGAAAGAAAGAAAGAAAGAAAGAAAGAAAGAGAAAGAATCAGTTTGTTGATATTCACAAAGTAACTTCTAGGATTTTGATTGGGATTGCACTGATAAAGCTGGAAAAAAACAAACATCTTGACCACACAGAATTTTTCTACCCACAAACATGATCTATTTATTCAGTTCTTTTTAAATTTCTTTGATTGAAGTTTTGTTGTTTCCCTCATATAGAACATGTACATATTTTGTTAGCTTTATGGAAAAGTATTTTACTTTGAGGGTGCTAATGTAGGTAATATTTTAATTCCAATTCTACTTGCTTATGCTAGTATATGGGAAACTGGTTGACTTTTGCCTCTATTCTATAACTTCTATTCTAGAACCTTGCTATAATCAATTATCAGTTGGTCCTTGTTAGTCTGTATGCCAATTGTTTCCCTTTCTTATTATTAATTAGTTAGAATTTATAGTATGATGTTAAGAATTTGAAAAGAACAGGTTGGAGGGAACAACCTTTTCTTGTTCCTGATTTTAGTTGGAAGGATTTGAGTTCTCACCACTAAATATGATGTTACCTATAGACCTTTTGTAGATATTACTCTTTATCAAGTTGAGGAAGTCCCCCATTCTGGCTTAATTTTATTTTTTTGTGGAGCTGGGAATCCATCCCAGGCCTCATTCATGCTAGGCAAGCAAATACTCTTCTACCATTCAGCTACATCTCCTGCTGAGAGGAAGTCCATTTTTATTCCTAGTTTACAGAAAGTTTTTTTTTTTTTAATCATCCATCATTGTTGGATTTTGTCAAATACTTTTCTGTCTGTTGGTATTATTATGTGATTTCTCTTCTTTGAACTATTGATTTGAGAGATTAAATTAATTGATTTTTTTCTATTGACCCAGCTTTATATACTCAGGAAAAATTATACTTGATGTATAATTCTTTTTTATATATTGTTGGAAGTGTTTTTAATTTCTATTGTTGAAATTGCATTATATTGTATGAATGTACCTAATTTTTAATTCCATTCCTCTGTTGGATATTTGGTTGTTTTCGGATATTATTCTACTATAATATAAAGTCCCTGTGGAAATTTGTGTATAATTTTTGTATGGGCTTAAACTTTCATTCAGCTTGTGTAATTGTCAGGAAGTAGAATGATTTGATCACATGCTAGGTATAAATTTAATTTCTTAAGAAATTGATATAACTGTTTTTCAAAGTAGTTATTCCACTTTATATTTCTGCTAACAAAGCTAAAGATTCTCTATATCTTCATCAACATTATGGTCAGTCATTTTGATTTTACCTACTCCAACATCATCTTGGTCAATTTGCATTTTTCTTTGGTTGGGTGAGGTACTGGGGATTGAACCCAGGGGCACTCCACTAGTGAGCCACATCCTCATCCCTGTTTTTGTATTTTATTTAGGGCTGAGGATGTGGGTCACTGAGTTTCTTAAGGTCTCACTTTTAATGAGGCTGGCTTTGGACTCACCATGCTCCTGCCTCAGCCTCACAAACTTCTGGGATTACAGGCATGTGTCACCATGCCAGGCTGCATTTTCTTAAGGACTAGTAGCAAAGAGTATTTTTTCGTACTAAGTACTTGTGGTAGTTCCCTGATACATCTGATCAAATATTTGCCCATTTTTTGAAATTTGTTTCTTGTTGGATTTGTTATTGAGTTTTGAGTATTCTTCCCATATCAGAGTTTTTTTGTCTTAAATTACATATCATATTTTTTGAATATATTTTATGATTTAAATATAATTTATAAAATTTATATTTAATGTTTTTATCTTCATTTTTATAGTTTCCTGAGGAGTAAAAATTTTATTTTTATTTATTTATTTGTACTGGTTCTTTTTAGTTGTATATGATAATAGAATCCATTTTGATGTAATTATACAAATATGGGATATATCTTATTCTAGTGAGAATCTCATTCTTATGGATGTAAATGGTGGTGAGATTCACCATGTTGTTTTATATATTTACATGGATGGAACACTATGTCAGATTCATTGTATTCTTTCTTTTGCTTATCCCCTCTACCTTCCCTTCATTCCCCATTATTTAGTCTACTGTATTTATACTCTTTCCCCTTACCTACCCTTCTTATTTTCTTATTTTGGGTTAGCCTCCACCTATCAGAGAAAACATCTAATCTTTGTTTTTTGGGGGTAGGATTGGCTTACTTCACTTAGCATGATACTGTCCAGATCCATCCCTTTGATGGCAAATGTCACAAACTCATACTTCTTTATAGCTAAGTAATGCTCCATTGTGAATATATGTCACATTTTCTTTATCCATTCCTCTATTGAAAGACGCTTAGGTTGGTTTCATAGCTTATCTGTTGTGAATTAAGCTTCTATAAACATTTATGTGGCTGCATCACTGTAATGTGATGATTTTAAGTCCTTTGGCTATAGACCAAGGAGTGGGATATTTGGGTCAAAAGGTGGTTTCATTCCAAGTTTTCTGAGGAGTTTCCATATTACTTTCCAAAGTGGCTGCATCAATTTGCAGTCCCACCAGCAATGTTTGAGTGTAACTTTTTTCTCCCACTTTCTTGCCAACATTTATTGTTACTTGTATTCTTGATAATTGCCATTCTAACTGGAGTGAGATGGAATCTCAGTGTTGCTTTAATTTGTATTTCTCAAATTTCTAGATATGTTGAACATATTTTCATATATTTGTTGACCATTCGTATTTCTTCTTCCATGAAGTGTGTGTTCAGTTCCTTTGCCCATTTGTTTACTGGGGCATTTGGTTTTCTTTTGGTGTTAAGTGTTTTGAGTTCTTTATATATCCTGGAAATTAATGTTCTATCTGAGGTGCAGGTAGCAAAGATATCCTCCCATTCCATAGGTTCTTTCTTCACTCTTTTGATTGTTTCCTTTGCTGTGAAGTTTTTAGTTTGATGCTGTCCCATTTATTGTTTCTTAATTTTACTTCTTACACTTTAGGTGTCTTATTAAGGAAGTCAGTTCCTGTACCAATATGTTGGAGTGTTGGGCTTACCTTTTCTTCTATAATGTGCATGGTTTCTGGTCTAATACCTAGGCCCTTGATCCACTTTGAGCTGTTTTGTGCAGGATGAGAGATATGGGTTAAATTTTATTCTGCTACATATGGATTTCTAGTTTCCCCAGAATAACTTGTTGAAGAGGCTATCTTTTCTCCAATATATATTATTTGTGCAGTTGTCTAGTATGAGGTAACTGTACTTTTGTGGGTTTGTCTCTGTGTCTTCTGTTCTGTTCCATTGGTCTTTTTGCCTGTTTTGGTACCAATACCATGCTGTTTTTGTTTCTATAGCTCTATAGTGTATAGTATAATTTGGGGCCTGGTATTATGATGTTCCTGCTTTTTTTCCCCTAAGAATTGCTTTGGCTATTCTGGGCCTCTTATTTTTCCAGATAAATTTCATGAATGCTTTTTTAATTTCCAAGAAGAACATCATTGGAAGTTTTATGGAATTTGTATTGAATCTGTTTAGTGCTTTTGGTAGTATGGCCATTTTGACAATATTAGCTCTGCCTATCCAAGAACATAGGAGATCTATCCATCTTCTAAGATCTTCCTCAATTTCGTTCTGTAATTTTCACTGTAGAGATATTCCACCTCTTTT
Organism: Marmota marmota marmota; assembly: GCF_001458135.2. Lineage (NCBI taxonomy): Eukaryota > Metazoa > Chordata > Mammalia > Rodentia > Sciuridae > Marmota > Marmota marmota. The sequence continues at coordinate 27,155,159 of NW_025999853.1, forward strand.
TTTAGATTGATTCCCAGGAAATTTTTTTGAGGCTATTGTGAATGGGATGATTTTCCTAATTTCTTTTTGAGCTTATTTGTCATGTCAACATGAGTGTTGGTTTTGTATCCCGCTACTTTGATGAATTCATTTATGAGTTCTAGAAGCTTTCTGGTGGAGTTTTTTGGGTCTTCTAAATATAGAATCATATCATTGGCAAGTTGGTATAGTTTGAGCTCTTTTTTTCCTATTTGTATCCCTTTAATTTCTTTCTTTTGCCTTTGGCTAGAGATTCTAGAACTACGTTGAATAGAAGTGGTGAAAGTGGGCATTGAAAGAACGATCAAGGCTTGCCGTCAGAGAAAATGCCCATTTATTGAGGAACAGCTCTGCATAATTATAGAGCCCGGGGGTGGTTTGACAGTTGGCATGGGGTGATTTTTGATTGGTGGGTAAGGATCAGGTGAGCCAGCATGGCTAGTCTGATTGGTGGGTAGGGATCAGGTGAGCCAACAGGGCTCACCATTGGATGACAGGATCATGTGAGCCAGCAAGGCTCACCATTGGACTGCTCTTCTTGGGGGATGGGGAAGTTAGTTTTTGGAGCCAGGGCGACTCCCAACAGGCATCCCTGTCTTGTTCGTGTTTTTAGAAGCAATGCTTTCAGTGTTTCTCCATTTAGAATGATGCTGACCTTGGGTTTTTCATATATAGCTTTTGCAATGTTGAAGTATGATCTTTAATTTCAAGTATTTTAATCATGAACGAATGCTGTATTTTGTGAAATGCTTTTTCTGCATCTATTGAGATAATCATGTGATTCTTGTCTATAAGTCCAATGATGTGGTGAATTATTTTTATTGATTTTTTTTGTTGTTGTTGTTCAATCAACCTTGCATCCCTGGGATGAACCACTTGGTCATGGTGCAAAATCTTTTAAATGTATTTTTGTATTCAGTATAGGAGCAGAAATTCTAAATGTTGTTCTCTAAGTTATTTTTAAGGCAACAAACACTTTCTCAATTCTGGAATTTTGTTAATATTGGCAAATAATTTGTTGCCTGTCTTACAGTAAATCATGATGCACAAGTATATACTATGTAAGAAAATTCTGAGATATTGGAGATCTTGCTGGTGGTGAAGTAATGATTAGACAATCCTTTATAGAATAAAATATTAAAATTTGTACTGGTTACATAAGAATTTCTATTAGTAGCCTCTTAAGAGGCCACTTAAAAATAGTTTAGGATAAATGTTGGAGTAGATGAAATATACAGATTGTGTAAACCTAGCCTGCTGCACATATGTCAAGGGAATGGGTATATAAATACTTTTCTTCCTTCATAAAACGGTAGATTCAGTACTTTATTTTTAAATTGTATTGAAATGTAAAATTTTCCTTGAAAGTTTTCTTGTTATTGGAAAAATAAGCAATTATTCTGTTTGTTTTTGTTTTTTGGTTTTCTTATTTTTTGGTGCTGGGGATGGAACCCATGTCTCTGCACATTGGAGGTAAGAGCTTTACTACTTAGCTACAACTGAGCCCAGCAATTATTTTTTTTAAGAAACAAAAGTTGTATATAATTTTGTTCTATGCTGTGATATTTGGATAAATGTGTGCATTTTGAAATTAGACCTAACTAGTTAACATATCTACCACCTAATATAGTTATTGTTTATATTTAATAGTGAGAATATTTAAGATCTACTATTTTAGCAATTACTAAGTACACAATACATTATTAACACTAGTAATCATGTCTTAAGATCTCTAGAACATGTTAATCCTATCTATTTGAAACTTTGTACCTTTGATCAACATCTTTCTATTCCTCTACATTACCCAGCCCCTGACATCTACTATGTTACTCTACTTCTAAGAAATCAAATTTTTTAGAGTCCACAAACAAGCAAGATTATAGAGAATTTGTCTTTCTATGTCTCATCTATTTTGCTTAGCATAATGTTCTCTAGTACCATTCATATATATAGCCCACATTTTCTTTATCCATTCAACCATAGATGAACACTAAAGTTGATTCCCTGTCTTTTCTATTCTGAATAATGTTGCAATGAACACAAGAATATAGATATCATCTCTTGGATATACTGATATCATTTTATTTGAATATATACCCAGAGTGGGATTGCTGGTTCATATGGGAATTTTAAGGAAATTTTGAGGTCTCTCCATACTGTTTTGAATAATGACTATATTAATTGACATCCTGACTAACAGTGTACAAGTGTTCTCTTTTTGCTACATGCTCTTCAGCATGTACTATGTTTTGCAGTTTGGGTAATATCCTTTTTAACAGATGTGGGATGACATCTCATTGCATTTTAAATTTGCATTTCCCTAATGATTAGTGATAGTGAGCATTTTTTCATATACCTATTGGTATTTTTTTTTTTGAGAGAGAGAGAGAGAGAGAGAGAGAGAGAGAGAGAGAGAATTTTTTAATATTTATTTTTTAGTTTTCAGTGGACACAACATCTTTATTTTATTTATATGTGGTGCTGAGGATCGAACCCAGCGGCATGCCAGGCGAGCACGCTACTGCTTAAGCCACATTCCCAGCCCAATTTTTTTTTATGTCTCTTTTGAGAAGTGTGCACTCAGCTCCTTTGTCCATGTTTTACATGAGATTTTATTTGTTTTCTTGCTGTTGAGATGTTTGAATTCCTTATATATATATATGGAAATAAACTCCTTATTAGATGAATGTTTTGCAAAAATCTTCTATCCTGTAGGTTGTTTCTTTACTCTGTTGATTGTGTTCTTTGCTGGATAGAAGCTTTTTTTGTTTGATAACATCCCATTTGTCTGTTGTGTACAAGTTAGGGAAACAATTTTGAACTTGGCCTTTTATAAGTGCTGGCCACCTGGGTTCATGAACTAGTCAGGTTACCACACTTTATGAAGGCCTTTTTCATAGGCTTTTGAGGGTGACTTTTATGCAAGCAATTGGCTGTTTTTACATCTGGAAGATTGTGGTATTGCCTTGGAAAATGCTCGTGGATAGTATTTCCCTTAGTAATTTGGCATAGAAGAAGCAAGGATGCAATTAGAGAAAGAGAGTGTATTAGTTTTCTATTGGCATTATTTTGGTTTAGATTTGGAATATTCCAAAGGCTCATTTGTTGAAGGCTTAGCACCAACACAGCAATGTTCTGAGGTGGGGCTTCAGGGAAGTGATTGGATCATGAGGTGGCTAACTTCATCAGAGTGTTAATCCATAGAGTAATTAATAATATGAATAGACTATAGGAAAGTGATGGAAACTTTAGGAACTGGGGTATTTGAAGAAAATTGGTCATTGGGAGCATGCCCTGGAAGTGTATGTTTTATCTCTAGCCCTTTCCTTTCTCTCTTTCTCTGCTTACTTGCTGCCAAGGGCCGAGTAGCTTTCCTCTGCCAACCCCTTCTATCATGATGTTCTTCCTGACTTTAGGCCCAAAGCAATGGAGTTAGCTGGCCATGGACAGAAAACTTCAAAACCATGAACCAAAATATATCTTTCTTTCTCTAATTTGGTATTCTCAGATGTTTATCACAGCAATGAAAACCTAATACAACTATGTAATATCAAAAGTATAAAACAAAATATACAAAACATCCCAAATAACCCAACTAAGAATGGGAAAGGTACTTTAATGGATATTCTTTCAAGAAGAAACACAAATAGTGAACAGGTACATGAAAAGATGATCAACATCATTCATTATCAGGGAAATGCATATCAAAAATCACTATTAGGGATCACTCGCACCTGTTAGAATGGCTATTAGCAAAACAAAACAAAACAAAACAAAAAAGAAAACAAGTGTTAGTGAGTATGTGGAAGGATTGGAATACTTGTACATTGTTGGTGGGGAAAAATGGTACATTCACTGTAGAAAACAGTATGGAGTTTCTTCAAAAATCAAAGAATAGAATTACCATATGATATATGGTAATATGTATCCAAAGTTATTGAACTCAAGATCTCGAAGAGATGTTTTCACTTTTATGTTTAGTGCAGCATTATTTACAATAGCCAAGGCTATGGAAACACCCTAACTGCTCACTGATGGATGAATGGATAAAGATAATGTACAATATACAGAAGGTATTATTCCGACTTAAAGGAAATGATGTCACATTCTTTTTGGAAGGAAACACCTTTTGGAGAAGGTATATACACCAAGGATTGAAAATTTGGAGAAGTGAAAACAACTTGGCACTCTGCCTGTATCAGGAAATCGTTTTTAAGCAGGCTTTTAGACAAAGAAAAGAAATTATTTTAAGCCATTTAAAAAAAAAATTTTTAGGGTGGGGGTTAGGCTTTTCTCAACCAAAAGTGTTGAAATCTATCTAATGACAAAGAACCTAAGTGATTAAAATAATTCATGCCAGGCATACAGTGCTAGGGAGGCTGCTGCTAGGTCAACAGTCACCTTCAGCCAATTCCTTAAAATTGTTTCTGAAATTTTTAATTACCACATTCTGAAATTAGTTAGGTATCTAAGTTACAGTATGTCATTCTGGAAATAGAGTAGAAATAGATAGATATTGGAAACAGATAAAAGGAAAGTATTTGTTTATTATAAAAACAATAATTCACCTTTTTGTGGTTTTCATAGCAGAAAAGACACAGTCAGCTTTGGTCAGCCCCAAGGAGTAGACATGGGCAGCTCTGACATAAACAAAACGGCAAAGCAGTCAGGAGCTTAATAGAACCATGGAAGGAGACAGTCAAATGAGACCCTCTTAGGATCATAGACAACTCCAGGGGTTGGGAAGACTCTGCCATATGCCAAGTTAAGACTTTAAGAGGCAATCAGATTAAAATGGGGGTAATCTTGAAAGAACCTCTCAAGCCTCACACAAATCAGAACCTTTGTGAAGTTTCTCTAGCAAGGAAGCTTACATACAACCTCATACTGAACACCAACAGAGCAACAAGCTACTTAGACTCAGGGCAACTCCTAAAAAACCAAGTGTTCAAATAATATTATCATCATCCCAGGCAGTCTCAAATATCATGTGCCTGCCTGAGGCTATCCTCTCAGGAGTGATCAGAGTGAGAGCTTCTAAGCTACTATCCCTGGATGAACCAGGGAAAACTGTAAAATCCTGGCATGAAATTCCAAAGTACATACATATAAACATACCTAATGGTAAAGGGCCAGAATCTAACTGAGAAGGAGGCTTAAAGGCAAAAACAAAGGGAGAAATTAATCAGTGACATCAGAGGCTTTCCATGGAAAAGAAAAACAATTTCATAGGATTACTTCAGCCAAATCACTAATAAATTAATAAATCACAAATAAACAATAAGAACAACCCCCAATAAAAATTAGTACAAAAAACTGGTGCCTTGTATTATCTTAAATGTCCCCCCCTTTTTTTAAATAAAAATAAGGGGACAAACCAAGAAACAGGGATATGTTACTCATACAAAAGAAAAAAATTGGCAATAGGATCTGTCCTTGGAGTGGCCCAGATGCAAAGATTTAAATGCAGCTATTTAAAGTAATTTCAAAGAACTAAAGGAAATTATGCTTAAATAATTGAGAAAAGCAATGATGACAATAGATCATCAAATATATGATACAAGTAAAGGGTTATAAATTATTAAAAAGAACCAAATTAAAATTTGCTGTTGAAAAGTTAAACAGCTGAGATCAAAGAAAAATGGTAGACTAGTGGCATCCAGCGTACTGGCTGCTCCCTGGGATAGAATCAAATCAACAGTTGTGCAGCTGCATGATGAAGTAGGGAAGCAGTGGGAAATGGTGAAGTCCAATTCAGAGAGTCAATGACCAGACAAAACACAGAAATACTATTTTTCAGAATAATAACAGAGCTAGAAACAGAAGGAAAATAAACAGAATGCAGCAGTACCAGCACATGGGTGCTCAGTGGGGGAGAGAAAGGGGAAATCCCTCTGGAGAGCTGAAAGAGGGAATAATAAGGATTTCCACCATCAGGCAAACATGCTGTCTGAACAGAAAGGAGACGTAGATCCTATGAAGCAAGATGTGGAAGAAGAGATTATTCGCATTTATCTGAAGATTGATTGAGAACTGGGAAGGGGAGCCATCTTAAAAGGGACTTGACTTTCCAGATGTTCTGCATCCATGTGAGAAATCCCTTCATTCTTTTTTCTTCCTTCTTTGTTTTTAATCTCCAAGATCCAATGGCCATTTTTTATTTGGTCAGTAGGGACCTGAACCAAAAATCAGCCACGCACCAAAAGCCACAGGAAGTGAACCTACCGGGATCTCTGGGTGGTGCCAGGCATGATGGTAGGTCATTTAAATTGTTGATCTAAGCTTTGTGACAAGGTATGAGAGCAGCTGGGTTTATATCTGAAACAGGTTTGAATATGAAAGTGCTGAGACTGGGTCTGGTACAAATCATATTTCCAGCAGCAACCTACCCAAGTATAGACCCCTGATTCTGGCCACATATCTCATGCTCCAAGGCATTTGGAGGAGTTGCTCCATGACTTGAATACTTGCCAACCCTCATTCCCCAGTGCATGAACTGAGGTTCTTGGGTGACAGGGTGTAATACAAAGTGGATTGATCCACAGGATTTGAGTATGAGAGGCTGGGCTGGCATCTCCTATGATAGTCATGCCTCCATCCCTGGGTACAAAAAAATGGAAGGTCAATTTATTTCCGCCTGAAAAAATTGAGGGAGATGTAGGAGGTCAGGGGAAGGGCCACAACAAAAGAATATGGAGAGGATCTTCTGAAGAGTTAACTTCCTACTTGATCAAGGTACTCTTGGACACAAGCAGGAGACACAATAAGACAGACACTTTCATACCTGTGCTCCTAAGTGGTGGATCCAGTAAAAAAACTAAAACAAAGGCTGGGATTGTGGCTCAGTGGTAGAGTGCTCACCTAGCATGCAGGAGGTACTGGGTTCGATCCTCAGCACCACATAAATGTAAAATAAAGATATTGTGTCCACCTAAAACTTAAGAATAAATATAAAAAAAAAAACTAAAACAAACGTGGACAGACGGGCACCTATCAATAATAGCGAAGAGTGCATGGACAGGGAGGAGACAAGGAAAAGGAGGGAATTCAAGAGACCATAAAATGAATAGACCCAATCTCCCCCCTTTGGATTCCCAGCTCTGGGGCCCTTTCTGATTGGAGAAGTTTATCTCTGTGTCTTTGTGGCTTTTGTAATAAACCCACTTCTTGCTTGCTCTTTTTCTGTCCTGTTCTTCAATTCTTTGCTGAATGGAGACAATGAACCCAGCACCCCTAGATGGTAACACAAGGTTCCCTTCACCACCTCCTGGCAGGCAAGAGGAAGTACAACTGAGCATACAAAATCCAATAAAAGGTTTGGCCTGTATGAGTTGGAGCTGAGAAGGAAAAAAACTGCTCTGAAATTGTGTCCCACAAATCTCCACATAGGTATGAATCCTGAAATGAAAGTCTTAGAAAGCAGTGTCTCTATTTTAATCACCTCAGCAAGGGGGAATTTCAAAATTTTGGTTTGTTTTTTTACTTTCACTTTCTAAAAAACTTCTTTTTGTTGTCCTTTATTATTTCTGTTTTCATATTTCGAGTTTGATGTATTTTATCAACTAATTGGATTTTCTCAAAATTTCTTTTTCTTCTTTCTTACTTGTATTCACTTTTCTTTTGCTTCCTTTCTTGTTTAGTATCTCTTTTCCCCCTTTTTTTGCTTTGTTCCTTTTCTTATACATATTTTGCTACTACATATACTATCACAAATGCATAATCTTTCACCCTATTCTGTATTATTCATCTTCTTTACTCTTTGGTTAATGGAGTTGTAGAGATAATATTTTTTAAAGTTTTTTTTTTTTTTATTATATGCCGATATGTGGTTTGCTCTTAAAATACAACTGTAGCTGAGGTTTATTCTGTCCTCTCAAAGTGGTGTTGGCATATAACTTAGCAGTTACATTATGCTGAATGGGTACTTCAGTGCTGAGATATATCATCAGCCCAGAGCATACTGTAAAAAAATAACTGACCACTTAAAAACCCCTTACATAATTAGGGAAGAAAAATATTCCAACGCTGGTTCAAACCTTAATATAGAATCACAGATAACATGAGAATAAAAGCCAATAAGATCCCTCCAAAGGTTCATAACTCCTCAATAACTGAATCCATTGATAGCTAGATGGATGAAATGCCAGGCAGAGGATTAAAAAAAATTGTTAAAATAGCTACTAAAATCAAGGAAGATGCAAAATAAACAGCTGAATTGTTTATGGGAAAAATACAGATTATGAATGAGAAAGTCAATGAAAAGATAATGGTACTGAAAAAATAAACAGAAAAATAAACTCTTTTCAGGGTTTATTGTAAGTCCTGAAAGAAAATACTGCCAACGTAGACTGTTATATCCAGCAAAGGTAACTTTCAAAATTTATGGTGAAATAAAAAAACCTTCCAAGATAAAACAAAAACTAAGGAAACTCATGATCACCAAGACACCATTGCATAAAACACTTAAAGGAATCCTTTACTCAGAGGAAGAAGACAAAAACAACCAAGACAGCATAGGATGAAATAAATTTTATTAGAAGAGCAAATCAACAATTAAGAACAAATCATACATTAGAAATAAAACAAAATTACAGGAAGTAATACAGAGCTGTCTATAATAACACTAAATTTAAATGGTCTTAATTAATCCATTAGAAGCCACAAAATAGCAGTTTGGATTAAAAAACAAGACCCAACTCAATGTTGTCTGCCGCAGTCCGGCTGCAGCAAAATAACCGGGGGGTGACGAACAACTTGTGTAGATTGATACAGCAGGAGTGGGAGCCCTTTATTGCAGGACAGGAGCAGTATTTATACATTCCACACAGCTTATCTAATTAGCATAAACTAGATACATCAGTCAACCAATAAGGAATCTCTACACCTAATGGCTCGGTTTTGTTACTTCTCAAACCACTCCCTCTGACATTTTGCCAGGCACCATCCAGACTTGTTTACGAACTCTAACATTCCCCTGGCAAAATGCCAGGTGTTATTTTGACTTGTTTACAGACTCTAACAGTTGTCCATGAGAAATACACCTCACTGGCAAAGATATCTATGGACTGAAAATGAAAGGATGTGAAATGATTCTTGAATCCAAAAAAAAAAAAAGCAGATTTTAAACCAAAATTACTCAAAAGAGACAAAGATGGTCAGTACATATTGGTAAATGGAAAAATTCAAAAAAAAGATACAATGATTGTAAACATTTATACCCTGACTACTGGCACACATAATTTGATAAAACAAATCTATTTGATATTGAGGGGCAGATGGACCAAAGTATAGTAATAGATGACTTTAATACACTATTCTCACTACTGATTCATCATTCAGACATAAAATTAACAAAAATGCATTTAAATTAAATAATACATTTATTTAAATAATTTATATTAAGTAAGTTAAATAACATATTTGATCAAATGAATGTAACAGACATCTACAGAAATATTCATCCAATAACAGATGAATACATTTTGTTTTCATATAGTCATGGAATGTTCTCTAAAATATAATACATTTTAGGCCACAAAGAAAGTCTTAGCAAATACAAAAAATATTGAAATAATCCCTTGTATCTAATTAGGTCACAATGGAAAGAAGTTAGAAATCAAAATCAAGAAAAACTACAGAAACTACATAAGCACATGGAGACTGAATGATACTCTTTTTGAATCATGAGCAGGTCGTCAAAGAAATCAGAGAAGAGATTAAAAATTCTTATAATCAAAAGACAATACAAATACAAGAAACTATGACATACAGAAAAGGCAGTTCTTAGAGGGAATTTTTTAACTCTGAAGGTATACATTAAAAAAAAGACAACAGGAGAATGTCAAATAACTAATGATGTATCTCAAATTCTTTGAAAAACAAAACAAATGAAAAAATAAACAAAAACACCAACCCCAAAGCCAGTAGAAGAAAAGAAATAATAAAGATCAGAGCCAGAATTAATGAAATAAGGAATATAAACACAATACAAAGCATTAATGAAACAGGGAGTTGTTTTTTGGAAAAGATAATCAAGATTGATAATCCTTTAGCCAAATTAACTTAAAAAAGAGAGAAGACCCAAATTAATAAAATTAGAGATTAAAAAGGGAATATTACAACAAAGAATCATTAGGGACTATTTGGAAAACGAATATACCAATAAATTTTAAAAACCTAGAAGAAATGGATAAATTTCTAGGTACACACAATTTACAAAAATTGAACCAAGAAGTTGTAGAAAAAATAAATACACCAATAAGGAACAATGATATTTAAGCAGCAAAAAAAGCCTTCTAAGAAATAAAACAGCATACAACCAGATGGATTTAGAGCTTAATATTATCAGATGTTTAAGAAGAACTAACAGGGCTGGGGATGTGGCTCAAGCGGTAGCGCACTTGCCTGGCATGCGTGCGGCCCGAGTTCGAGCCTCAGCACCATATACAAACAAAGATGTTGTGTCCGCTGAAAACTAAAAATAATAATAATAATGATAAATATTAAAATTCTCTCTCTCTTAAAAAAAAGAACTAACACTAATGTTTCTCAAATTATTCAATAAAATAGAAAGGGAAGGAACACTTCAAAATTCTATGAAGTCAGTATCACCCTGATAAAAAAACTGGATGAGGAAATGTCAAGAAAATAAAATTATTATGTGAAATTTTTGATGAAAATAGATGCAAAAATCCTTAATGCCATACTTGTAATGTTAAATCAGCAGCACATTTAAAAGATCATACAACATGATCAAGTTGGTTTCATTCCAGGGATGCAAATATGGCTCAACATTCACAAATCAATAAATTTGTAATGCATCTAAAAATAGAACCAAGGCTAAAAAAAATCCATATGATCATTCAATAAATGCAGAAAAATGTTCTTGAAAATTCAACAGCCCTGCATAAGTAAAACCCTAAAATAATTAGGTTTAGAAGGAATTTATATCAATATTATACTGAATAGAGGTAAACAGAAAACACACCTCTAGCATAAGAAACAAGACAGGGATGTCCAATCTTACTATTATTCAATATACTACTTGAAATTTCAGCCTGAGCAATTAAGCAAAGATAAAGACATAAAAATAATACAAATAGAAAAATTAGAATTCAGATTAGCTCTGATATGCTCTTAGAATTAGAAGATCCTAAAGACTATAACTAGAAAACTTCTAATTCTGATGAACAAATTCTGCAAAGTTGCAGGACAAAAATATATCAATATACAGAAATCAATAGCTTTTTTATATTTCCAAAATGAACCAATTGATAAAGACATCAGGAAAATAGTTCCAGTCACAATAATTTAAAATAAAACTATGAATAAATCTAAACAAGAAGATAAAAGCCTATATAAGGAAAATTACAGAACACTGATAATAAAAAAATTAAAGAAGACGATAGAAGAAGGAAAGACCTCAACTAAGCAGAATAATATTATCAAAATGGTTATATTAGTGTTTAAGTGATATACAAGTTCAATATAGTGGCCATCAAAATGGCAATGACTTTCTTTACAGGACTAGAAAAAACTCCTAAAATTCACATTCAGGAACAAAAGACCTGGAAGAACAAAAGCAATTTTGAGCAAAAAGAGCAATGCTGTGTACATCACAGTACCTGATTTCAAATTACAGTACAGAGTCCTAATAATAGAATCTACATGATACTAGAAGAGAAACAAACACACAGACCAATGGTATACAATGGAAGACACAGAGATAAATCCACAGATACAAGCATCTGATTCTTGTCAAAGGTGTTAAAACCTACATTGGAGAAAAAGCAGCCTCTTTAACAAATGGTGCTGGGAAAATTGGATATCCTCATGTAGAATGAAACTATATATATACAAAATTCAACTCAAAATAGATCAAATACCTAGGTACAAGAACATAAACTTGAAAACTGCTAGAAGAAAACATAGGTGAAACCCTCCAGCATATGGGCACAGGCATTGCCTTTCTGAATAGGTCTTCTATAACATAGAAAATAATACTAAGAATCAACAAATAGAATGTTATCAAATTAAAAAACTTCTACAAGCAAAGGAAACAGCAGTGAAAAAATAGCCTACAGAATAGGAGAAAACCTATGCCATCTACTCTTGAAGTAGACAATTAATACTCAGAATATATACAAAATGCAAAACACTCAACACCAAAACAACAACAACAACAAAAAACCAACAAAAACCCCCAAACAACCCATTCAGTAAGTGGGCAAATGAACTAAACAGACAGTTCTCAACAGCAATACAAATGGCCAAATATTGTATAAAAAATTTAATATCTTAAGCCATTGGGTAAATGCAATTCAAAACTACATTGAGATTTTGTATCAATGTAGTAAGGATAGCAATAGTCAAGAAGACAACTAGCAATGAATGCTAATGAGGGTGTGAGGTAAAATCAATTTTTATATACTATTGGTGGGAAAGTAAATTAGTATAATGACTATGAAAATCAAATGGAGGTTCCTCAAAAACCTAAAAATGGAAGTACCACATGATCCAGCTATACTAGTCATTGGTATTTATCCAATCCTCAGCATCACATAAAATAAATTAATTAAATAAAGGTATTTAAAAAATGATTCCACTCTATTTTGTCTGCAAGAGAAACACAAGGACACAAAGTAGTAGAATGAAAGCAGACATACCATGTGAACAACAGAGGAAAGCAGAAGTGACTCTCATGTTCTTTGAATAACAATATTGATAAACTTTCAGTGAGACTAATAATGGGGGAAAAAAGAGAAGATTTAAGTTACTGAAATCAGGAATAAAAATTTGGACATAATTACTGACATTATAGTAACAAAAAGGACTATAAAAGAATATTATTATGACCACTGTATACCAACAAGTTAGATAAGTTGGATGAAATGGTTTAACTCATAGAAAGATACAAATTACTGAATTCCAGTGAAGAATAAGTAGGAAACATGAATGAGGCTAACAGAATTGAAATGATCAAATTAATCATATTAAAACAATCACTGGTGAAATTCATCAAACATCCAAAGAAAAATAACTATAAATTCTTCACATTTTTTTCCCAAAACAGATAATTTAGAACCACTTTCCACTTCATTCTATGAGGCCAGAATTACTCTGATAGTAAAACAAGACAAAAATTATAAGAAAATTATAGTATAATATGCCTTATGAATACATTTGCAAAATCAATTAGTATAACAAATCCAACAACATATTAAAACTATTATATACCATGGACAAGTAGGAATGCGTGGTTGATTCAACATCTAAGCATCCATTACTTAAATTCTCCATATTGATAGAGTAAAGAACAAAAAAGCATATAATCATCTCAAAAGCTTTTGAAAATTTAACTGCATTCCATGATACATTCAACAAGTAAAAGGGAGCTTTTCCAACATGAGAAAGAGTGTTCACAAAATACAGTTAAGCTTAATGATAAAAGAATAACACTTTAAACCAAAGACCAGGAAGCAGGCAAGAATGTCAAACCTCATCATATTAACATTGTACTACAGGTCTTCTGCCACACAATTAGGTAAATAAAAGTATCTAAATTATAAAGAAATAAGTGAAGGTATCTTTATTTGCACATTTCATAATTGTATACTGAGAAAATCCTAAGGAGTACTTTAAAAATCTGTTAGAAATAATAACTTCATTAAGTCTGTAACATATAATAATAACTTCATTAAGTCTGTAACATAATATTCATTAAGTCTGTAACAATTACAAAATTCAATTATTTCTTGGGGCTATCAGTAAAAATTAACATAAATAAGTAATTTCAATAATTTATGGTAGCATGAAAAATAATAATAATTTTAATAAAAGGAATGTGAGAATTAGAGATCTGCCCACACCAACTTGCACAGGACCCAGGCCTAAGTCTATCCTGTCACCAGCAGACACCAACTAGAGCTCAGGCTCAGGCATAGAACCACCTCTTCAAACAAGCAGACCCTTGCCAGAGCTCAGGTCTGACCCAGATTCACCCACACAAACATACGCAGGACCCAGGCCCAGGGTAGGTCCTAGTTTGCTACACCCAACCCCAGCACCCGGGAGCCCAAGCCTAACCCACTTCCATCTTTGGACACTGCAGACATTGCCATAGCCTTTCCCACGCAGTAGCCCTTACCTTTTTGACAACAGACAGGGCCTAGAAGCAGCTACATCTCAGAGCAGGCATCCCAAAGACAGTGTAAGGCTCACCTTTTCAGCCCCCTCTCTGTAAACATTGCATCCACCTTGGGGCACTTCCACTATTATCTTGAGTTACCTTGGCTATTGCCCCCACCACCTTTAGATGCAGTCTAAATTGAGGGGCACCAGCAGGGTCTGGAAGTCCAACATCAAGGTGAGGTATAGACAATCTGCATTGGTACTACAGGAATATAGGGAAAAAACTGTAATCTCTCAGATCCACACTGCAAGAAAGGAAGTCACATAGACAATATGAAAAAAAAAATAAATAAAAAACAAGGCAGGAAAGTGCCCCCAAACAAATCAGGATACAATATTAAGAAAAACCATGGACAGCAAAGTTGATGAAATGTCAGAAAAGGAGTTCAGAAGGTTCAAAATTAAAATGATCTGTGAATTAAAGAATGATCTAAATGAGCAAATAGAGTCAAAAATTGATCACTCCAACAAAGAGCTAAGAGACAAAATACAAGTAGCAAAAGATTACTTCAAAAAAGAGATACTCTGAAAAAAAAACAGTCATAAATCTTTGAAATGAAGGAAACAATAAACCAAATAAAAAACTCAATAGAAAGCATAAGCAATAGTCTAGATTACTTGGAAGAAAGAATGTCAGATAATGAAGACAAAGTGTACAGTCTGGAAAATAAAGTTGACCACGGTGAAGTTAGAAAGAAACCATGAACAGAACATTCAAGAATTATGGAACAGGACCAAAAGACCAAATTTAAGAGTTATTGGGATAGAGGAAGGCACAGAGTTTCAAACAAAAGGAATAAACAATCTCTTTAATGATATAATATCAGAAAATTTCTCAAGCATGAAGAATGAATTGGAAAACCAAATATGCGAGGCTTACAGGACACCAAATGTACAAAATTACAACAGATCTACACCAACTCACATTATAAAGAAAATGTCTAGCATACAGAATAAGGATACAATCAAAAGCCACAAGAGAGAAGAATCACATAAAGGGGGACATCAATTCATATCTCAGCAGATTTTTCAATCCAGATCCTCGAAGCCAGGAGATCATGGAACATATACCAAGCTCTGGAAGAAAATGGTTGCCAACCAAGAATCTTATATCCAGCAAAATTAAGCTTTAGATTTGATGAAGAAATAAAAACCTTTCATGATAAACAAAAGTTAAAAGAATTTACAACTAGAAAGCCTGCACTACAGAACATCTTTGGCAAAATATTCCATGAAGAGGAAATGAAAAACAATGATGAAAATCAGCAGAGGGAGGTATTACACTAAAGGAATCAGAAGAGAAAAACTATCAAATTAAATATAAAAAACAAACAAAAATGGGAAGACAAATCTTGTCTCAATAATAACCCTAAATGTTAATGGCCTAAACACACCAATCAAAAGACATAGACCAGCAGGTTGGATCCCAAAAAAAAAAAAAAAAAAAAAAGAAAACCCAACAATATGCTGCCTCCAAGAGACTCATCTCAGAAAAAGATATCCACAGACTTAAGATGAAGGTTTGGAAAAATTATGCCACTCACATGGACTGTGGAATCAAACAGAGGTTTCCAACCTCATATGGAATAAAGTAGATTTCAATCTAAAGTTTATCAAAAGGGATAACTACATACTGCTCAAGGGAACCATACACCAACAAAACTTAACAATTATAAATATATATGTTGGGCTGGGGATGTGGTTCAAGAGATAGCGCACTCACCTCGCATGTGTGCGGCCCAGGTTCGATCCTCAGCATCACATACAAACAAAGATGTTGTGTCTGCCAAAAACTAAAAAGTAAATATTAAAAATTTTCTCTCTCTCAAAAAAAATAATAAAATAAATAAATAAATATATATATATATATATCCCAAACTATGGAGCATCTACATTCATCAAACACGCTTTTCTCAAGTTCAAGAGTCAAATAGACCACAACACAATAATTTTGGGTGACTTTAACACACCTCATTCACGACTGAATAGATCCTCCAAACAAAAGGTGAACAAAGAAACTATAAAACTCAATAATACAATCAATAACTTATACTTAACTGACATATATAGAATATTTCATCTTTCAATGAGCAACTATACTTTCTTCTCAGAAGCACATGGATTCTTCTCTAAAATAGACCATATATTATGCCACAAAGCAACTCATAACAAATATAAAAAAGTAGAGATACTACCCTGCATTCTATCAGATCATAGTGGAATGAAATTAGAAATCAATAATAAAATAAGAAATAGAAGCTACTCCATCATCTGAAGACTAAATATTATGCTACTGAAGGAACAATGGGTTGCAGAAGACATCAAGGAGGAGATTAAATAATTCTTATAGGTGAATGCGGTACAGATACAATATATCTAAATCTCTGGGACACTATGAAAGCAGTTCTAAGAGGAAAGTTCATTGCATGGAGTTCATTCCTTAAAAGCAGGAAAAGTCAACAAATAAATGACTTAACATTATATCTCAAAGCCCTAGAAAAAGAAGAACAAATCTACAGTAAAAGCAGTAGAAGACATCAAATAATTAAAATCAGAGCTGAAATCAATGAAATTGAAACAAAAGAAACAATTGAAAAAATTGACAAAACAAAAAGATGGTTCTTTGAAAAAATTAAAGAAATTGACAGTCCCTTAGCCATGCTGATGAAGAGCAGGAGAAAGAAAACCCAATTACAAACATATGTGAAAAAGAAAATATCACAACAGACACTAAAGAAATACATAAAATAATGAGAAATTATTTTGAATACTTGTACTCCAATAAAATAGAAAATATCGAAGGCATTGACAAATTTCTAGTCATATGATTTGCCCAAATTGAATCAGGATGATATACACAATTTAAACAGATCAATTTCAAGAGATGAAATATAATACACCATCAGAATACACAGCTGAGTTCTATAAGACCTTTAAATAAGAACCAATACCAGTACTCTTCAATTTATTTCAGGAAATAGAAAATGAGGGAGCACTTTCAAACTTATTCTATGAGGCCAATATCAACCTGATTCCAAAATCAGGCAAAGACACATCAAAAAAAGAAAACTTTAGACCAATATCTCTAATGACCATAGATGCAAAAATTCTCAATAAAATTCTGGCAAATCGAATACAAAAACACAACAAAAAATAGTATACAATTATCAAGTGGGGTTCATTCCAGGGATGCAAGTTTGGTTCAACATATGGAAATCAATAAATGAAATTCATCACATCAATAGACTTAAAGATAAGAACAATATGATAATCTCAATAGATGCAGAAAAAGCTTTTGACAAAATACAGCACCCATTCATGTTCAAAACACTAGAAAAATTAGGAATAACAGGAACATATCTCAACATCATAAAAGCTATCTGCGCTAAGCCCCAGGCCAACATGATTCTAAATGGAGAAAAATTGAAAGCATTCCCTCTAAAAACTGGAACAAGACAGGGATGTCCTCTTCCCCCACTTCTGTTTAATATAGTTCTTGAAACACTGGCCAGAGCAATTAGACAAAAGAGATTAAAGGGATATGGATATGTAAAGAAGAACTCAAATTAGCAATATTTGCTGACAATATAATTTTATACCTAGAAGACCTCAAATTTTTACCAGAAAACCTCTAGAACTTGTGAATGAATTCGGCAAAGTAGCAGGATACAAAAATTAATACCAATAAATTAAAGGCATTTCTATATATCAGTGACAAATCCTATGAAAGGGAAATGAGGAAAACTACCCCATTTATAATTGCATCAAAAAAAATACTTGGTAATCAACTTAATGAAAGAGGTGAAAGACCTCTACAATGAAAACTACAGAATGCTAAAGAAAGAAATTAAAGAAGACTTAGAAGATGAAAAAAATCTACCTTGTTCTTGGATAGGCAGAATTAATATTGTCAAAATAACCATACTACCAAAAGAACTATATAGATTTAATGCAAATCCAATCAAAATCCCAATGACATTCATTCCACATAGAAATAAAAAAAGCAGTCATGAAATTCATCAGGAAAAATAAGAGACCCAGAATAGCTAAAACAATCCTTAACAAGAAAAGTGAATCAGATGGCATCACTATACCAGAGTTTAAACTACACTGCAGAGCAATAGTAATAAAAACAGCACGGTATTGGCACCAAAATAGACTTGTAGCTAAATGGTACAGAATAGAGGACACAGAGACTAACCCACATAATTACAGTTATCTTATTTTTGGCAAAGGCACCTCTTTAACAAATGGTGCTGGAAAATTGGAAATCCATATGCAACAAAATGAAATTAAACCCCTATCTCTCAACATGCACAAAACTCAACTCAAAGTGGATCAAGGACCTAGGAATCAAACCAGAGACACTGCATCTATTAGAAGAAAGAGTAGGCCCATATCCATCATATTGGATTAGACCCCAACTTCCTTAGTAAGACTCCTATAGCACAAGAATTAATATCAAGAATCAATAAATGGATGGATTCAAACTAAAAACCTACTTCTCAGCAAAAGAAACAACCATTGAAGTGAATAGAGAGCCCACTAATTGGGAACAAATTCTTACCACACACAAGTCAGATAGAGCAATAATTTGTAGAATATATGTAGAACTCAAAAATCTTAACAGCAAAAACCAAATAACCCAATCAATAAATGGGCTAAGGAACTGAACAGACACTTCTCAGAAGATGATATACAATCAATAAACACATATATGAAAAAATATTCAACATCTCTAGCAATTAGAGAAATGCAAATCAAAACCACTCAGATTTAATTGTACTCCAGTCAGAATGGAAGCTATTAGAATACAAACAACAATAAGTGTTGGCAAGGGTGTGGGGAAAACGGTACACTCATATGTTGCTGGTGGGACTGCAAATTGGTACAGCCAATATGGAAATCAGTATGGAGAATCCTTGGAAGACTGGTAATGGAACCACCATTTGACTCAGCCATCCCACTCCTCAATCTATACCCAAAGGACTTAAAATCAGCATACTACAGTGATACAGCCACATCAATGTTTATAGCAGCAAATTCACAATAGCTAAACTGTGGAACCAACCTAAACGCCCTTCAGTAGATGAATGGATAAAGAAAATGTGGTATATATACACAATGGACTATTATTCAGCATTAAATGAAAATAAAATCATGGCATTTGCAGGTAAATGAATGGAGCTGGAGAATATAATGCCAAGTGAAATAAGTCAATCCCCAAAAAACAAATGCTGAATGATTTCTCTGATTTAAGGATGCTTATTCATAATATGCTGCGGGGTCGGAGTGGGGGGACAATGGGAGGATTAAATGAACTCTAGATAGGGCAAAGGGGAAAAGCAGATGGAGGGAAAAAGAGAGTCATAGGGATAGAAAAGATGGTGGAATGCGATGTCATCATTACCCTACGTATATGTATGAAGACACGAAGGAGGTGACTCTCCTTTGTGTACAACCAGATATATGAAAAAATGTGTTCTATATGTGCAATATGAATTGCAATGCATTCTGTTGTCATATATAACAAATTAAGATTGAAAAAAAGTCAAAAAATAAAAGGGATGTGAGAATTATACTCTGAAAAATACCAAAAAGAAATTGCTGAATGATATTTAAAAAGACTTTAATAAAAGGAAGATACTTCAGGTTCATGGACTAGAAGACTTATTGTAAAGATGGCAATAGTTTCCAAATTGTTCCAAAATTCAACATAATCCATATCTGAATCTCTGCTGACTTTTTGGAAGAAATTGACAAGTTGAAGTTAAAATTTATGAGGAACTGCAAGGGACCTAGAATAGCCAAACAATCTTGGCTCATGTTTCCTGATTTCAACCCTTCCTGCAAAGCTACAGTAATCAAGACAGTGTGGTACTGTCATAATTACAAACATATGGTCAATTTATTTTTGAAACTGTACCAAGAAATTTAAATGGTGAAAAATAGTCATTTCAACAAATGCTGCTGGGGAAACTGAATGACAATATGCAAATGAATGAAGTTGGAACCTTACCTCAAATCATATGCAAAATAGAAATCAAACAAATAAAAACAAACAAAAAAAGCCAAAAAAACCCCAACAACCTACAAAACTCAAAATGGATCATGGATTATAAGCCTAAATGTAAGGACTAAGCTTAAACAATTCTTAGAAGAGAAAAAGAGTAAAATCTTAATGATTGTGAGTTAGGTAATAAATTCTTAGGTAGTCCATCAAAAGCAAAAGCAATGAAAGAAAATACATGAATTGGAATGTATAATTTTAAAACTTTTGTGATGCAAATGATACCATCATGAAAAATAAAAACAAAAGAAAGAATAACCAAGAATGGGAGAACATATTTGAAAATCCTGTATCTGGTAAAGAAGTTGTGTCTACATATTTAAGGAAATTTTGTCTTTTGATAATAAAAAGAATAACCTTAAAAATGAGCAAAGGATTTGAATAGACATTTTCTCTAAAAGGATGTGCATGACCATTTAGTGCATGCAAAGATTCTAGATATCTTTAGTGAAAATAAAATCAAAACCTTAATGAGATGCCACTTTGTACTTACTAGTGTGGCAGTGATAAATAATGCAGGCAACAAGAAGTTGGGAAAGGATGAGAAAAAGAAGAAATCTCGCACATCACTGATAACATAAAATGGCAGAGTCACATTGAACATCTGTTTGGTTGTATCTCAAAATTTAAACACAGTGTTGCCATACAAACTTACAATTCCACTCCAATGTATATATCCAAATGAAATGTAAATATATGTCTTCACAAAAACTTACAAAATGAATATTCATAATAGTTCAAGAGTATAAACCAAAATGTCCATCAACTGATTAATATATAAATTCAATTTGGTATATCCATACAATCAAACATTATCTGACAATTAAAAATGAAATATTAATTTATACTTTGACATGGGTGAGGCTCCACAACATTCTTAAGTTAGAGAAGGTAGTCACCAAAGAACACATATTAGACTATACCATTTACAGTAAATGGCCAGAATAAGAAAGTGTATAAGGAGGGAAAATACATTAGCAGCTGCTAAGGCTAGAGTAAAATGAGGGCAAATGGGGATTTCTGCAGATGAGAACAGATTCCTTCCTTCCTTCTTTTCTTTTCTTTTCCTTCCTTCCTTTAGGGAGGGTCCACAAAAGGTTCTGAGATTTGATTGTGATAATGGTTGTACAATCCAAGGAACATACTGATTATATGGCGTATGAATTCTACTTCAATAAGCTGTCTGAAACCAAAACAACGGAAAGTGAAGTGACACACAAGACCCAGGACTTTCAAAAGTTGGGCAAAACAGCACGTTAAGAAGCTTATGACAGAAGCTGGTTGATCTTAGACCTCTGAGGTTAAAAGTTACTGGAACAACCAGAGCAATTTTACCTCGGAAATATGCTGAAGGTGATTCTTAAGTTAAAATAAATGAGAGTAGAGGAGAAACCTTTTCTATGTCATAGAAGAAGGTAGCAATAGCTCAAGTGTTATTATGAGGCCACGACATTTTTTCTTCCAAAAAAAAAGAGGCTTATTTAAAAATAATAACTCCTCAATGAGAACTTTCTCCCAATTGTGTTTCACACGTGTATATTTTAAGTATGCCCTACCATTGAGTGCATGACATCCACTATGGCCTCCTAATGTTGTTCCTCATTTTGTCTCCATTTCTCAAATACCTTTAACTTTCTGCTATGGCCTAAGGCAGAGAATTGTAACTCATGGTGGGAAAATGAAAAACATCTTGGGCCAAAATGTCTATCAATAGGTAAAAAGATAGACAAACTATTCATCCATTAGTTGGAATATGATTTCGTAATAAAGAGAAATGAACTCTCAAGCCTCGAAAGGCACAGAGGAACCTTAAATGCATAGAGCTAAGTGAAAGAAGCCAATCAGAAACAGCTACATATTGTATGATTCCATCCAGTGAATTCATCTAGAAAAGGTAAAACCTTGAGATGGTGAAGAAAAGAAAGAAAGACCAGGAGTCAGATAGTTAAGTCCCATAGGTCTCAAGTAGAAGGAAGAAGCAATGAATAGGTGGAGCACAGGGGTCTTGCAGGTCAATGAACCTATTCTGTAGATTACAATAATGTTCAATACATGTCAATCTTTGACGCATTTATCAAAATTCTTAGAAAGTGTAACACAAAGAGTAGACTTTCATGTAAACTTTCTTTGTAAACTATGTACTTTAGATGATAATTATATATCAATATTCTGTCACCAGTATAACAAATGTTTCACACAAATGCAAGATGTTAATAATAGAGGGAAAATTGGGGCAGGCAGATGAGGATAAGGACTTATATGCAAACTCTCTGTATTTTGTATTCATTTGTTCTGTGAACTTTAAATTGTTCAAAAAAAATAAATATATTCAGCTTATAAAACAAAACAAGCAAAACAACCCTGGGGAGCTTTTTTTTTTTTTTAGAAAATACATTTACACAATTCCTCGTACAGAGATCATGTTAGTTTTCCATTGCTGTGACAAAATACCTGACAAAAACAACTTAAAAGGAAGAAAGATTTATTTTTGCCTCTTAGTTTTAGGGTTTCAATTCATGGTCTCTTGGCCCAATTGTTTTCAAGCTGTGGCAAGGATGAACATCATGGTGGGAAGCCAGAGGTAGACAAGCTATTTACATCATGGCATCTCAGAAGTAAAGAGTAAGAAAGAGGAAGAATTTGGTGTTCCAATATACTCTTCAAGGGCATGTTACTAATGATCAACTTCTTCCAACTAGGTGTCACCTTCTAAAGTTTCCACTACCTCTCAATAGCACCAACAGCTGGGTCCCTACCTTTCAAAGCATGAACTTCATGGAGACATCTGAGATCCAAACTATAATTGAAATACTGATTTAATTATTTCTGAATAAGATATCAGTATTTTTAAAAAGAACTCATGATAATTATAATATCCATTCAAGGAATGAGAACAGCAGGTGAATGACACAAAGTATTGTAACAAAATTTCATCAGTTCTAGGTGTTGAGAACTGGCTTTTATCTAAATTTGTCAGGAATAGTCAAGTACTATTAAAGTACGGTGTGTGCTATTAATGATTTGATTGTTTATGAGGCACATTAGACACTTTGGCTAAGTTTAACTTTATTGGGTTTGGGGATTTATAGCTTTACCAATGGGTAAATACTGATACTAAGGTTGCAAGAATTCAAGACCTCTTATGAGAAGTCTTTTGAGAGGTTAAATGGAATGAGGAAATGGAGGATCTTTAGGCTTTAAATTCATTAGGCTTTAAATTCTTTCACTTGAATAGGGTATTTTATTTTAAATATGAAATTTCTTCAGATATTTTAAAATGACTTCCTGTGACAATATAATGGAAGGGAATTTATGTCCAAATATGGAGCATATGTAAGGTGTTACTTTATCATTGCTATATTCTAAAGTTATTTAATCTTATTGCAGAAACTATAATGAACTGTGATGAACATGAATTGACATAATTTTGGCTAGGACAAAGTAAAGGGTATAACTTGAATTGAGCAAACCCTGTAGTTGATTTTTTTTTGATGGTTTGTGGAGCTTCCTGTGGGATATACCATACCAATCAGAGGATCCCAGTAAAGAGAAGCAGTTGTTTTTATTTTGCTTTGGGCTTCTTGAGTATGGAAGCAGAATACTTCACAAAATGTAATGTGATTCCCTGAGAGGGACAATCATAACCCCAGATGAATGACCCAGAGTCAGATAATTAAGTCCCACAAGTAAGAGTGCAAAAGACTTAGATGTTTGACAATGGCCATGCCCTGGAAAATCTTATCTACCCAGAGAACTTTCTGATAGCTTGCACATTCGAGTCAACCAGAGACTTTCAAGAGTCCCCAAAACCAATTAAATCAGAGTTTCTATGATTAGAGCTAGAATCACAGAGAAGGCATGATTCATTTGGTGATTTGAAGAACACCATTCTTTTCTGCTCTCATTTTCAGCTTTGCCTAACTGCAGTGTGATGCATTACCTTTGCCTCTTTGCTATGATCTTTACTGGGAGAGACCTTCCTGGGTGAGACCTACAGTATTCCTTCTGGGTTTGTGACAGTAAGTAAATCTGAAATTTTATGGTAAGCCATTAGCAACTTGCCCTTGTCCAACTTAGCTTTTGTCACTGATTAAAGCTGACAATTTGAACTCTGTCAAACTTCCAAATATGTCTCTCAATTAAAAATAAGGACCTAATTTATAAACCCTGTACAATCCTTAACAGATATTATGTCTGCAAAGCATATAATGAACCAGAGAAATCTCTATGAATCTGGTGGCTGGAAATACAACTGGGGTTCATTTGCACTGGAAGGTTAACAAGCAGCCTTTGTCCTGTTCTCTTGTCCACTCTCTTACACTCGAGTTCCCACTTGCTCAGGCTCATTCTCTAGGCCACATACTGCATATTCAGCTTCATTCTCTTTCTTTCAATAGGCCTGTCTTTGAGTCTCTTGATGACTCATGGTGACACCAGTTTCCCATGGCACTGATTCTAACACCAATTGAACAATACCTTGTCACTCCAAGAACCAAGGTCTATAAGCATTGTCACCAAATCTCAAAATATAAATTTCCAAGACAGAACAGGATTATCTTGTCTTGAAATACATGCTCAATTCTGTTCCCATCACTTATAATTTGGGGGAAAGTCACAAGTTTCACAGAGGGCAGCTGAGTTTGAGGATTTAGCTGAGAAGGATGTTGGCTGGGAAGACCACCTGACATATATTCACTCATTCACCATCTTTCTTCTGTTTTTATATTTACTCCAGATCTCCTTCAAAAAATCCTCGATACCTTTTTTTTTAATATATATTTTTAGATGTTGATGGGCCTTTATTTTGTTCATTTATTTATATGTGGTGGTGAGAATCGAACCCAGTGCCTCACACATACTAGGCAAGTGCTCTACCACTGAGCCACAATCCCAGCTCCTTGATACCTTTATATTCCTTAATTGTAAAATTATCCAAATTCTCATTGTGAAAGTAAGTAAGAATTCTATGTATCTTTTGAGAATTTTAGATAAAACAAAATTCATGGTACTTTTAGGTGGTTCGAATGTATTTGTCAAACATCAGGTAAAATAAGAATGGTGGTTTAAACTCCAAAGTTAGTATTTTTAAATATAAAATGATTACTGTAAGTTATACTACCTTGGGAAAAAGAATAATACCAATCATTTCATTTGTCTAATGTTTCTTTAGAAACTAGTAATGATTCTACAACATTAAAAAAAAACACAACTCTTCAAAACACTAATGAATATTTAATTTTGTTTAAAAACAGTCTCAACTGAATTTTGCCTCTGGAGTGAACAAACTAAAAGTTGATTTTTGCTTTTCAAGAAGTGTTAAAAATGTAGCTTGTTAGGGAAACATTGTTCATTTTGTTTTCTTCTGTATTTTCTTGTGTTTGGTTTAGATTTCTTTTCATTTAGCTTTACTTTAATGTTGTATAATTTGAACATTTCCTACAGAGATGAAAGTGTACATTTTGGCTTACCTTCCTATTAATGAAGGGTTGATGACAGAACTATTTTTAAGTTGCAGTAGCACTGTCAGAGTTTTAGATCTGTATTTTTTTTTTTTGTAGTTGTAGATGGACAGCATACCTTTATCTTATTTGTTTATTTTTATGTGGTGTTGGGGCTATAGCTCAGTGGTAGATCTGTATTTGATTATATCTCTTTAAGTATTGAATTATATGACCAAGGGTTGGCAATGACATTTCTGAACCTGTCTTCTTATCTGTGAATAGAGGTAGTCTGAATATATTTCCTTCATTAGTCTGCATGCATTTAGTCTCTCTCTAGCTTCAATATATTCTGTGAATGACCATGTGGTATGATTCTTGGTCCCTGGTTATTATGGTAAACTATTTCATGACCATAGAATTCTATTTAAAATTCCTATGTAACACCATCCAAAATTCCAGATACAGTCTTGTACCACAAGAACTTGACAGGAAATTCTAAAAGGCATTAGTATATTTTTACTTATTCACACACATAAGCATTTGTTTCTGATCCCAATAGTCATCCAGTTTTCCTGAAGAATTTAGATGGCAAGATGATAAAGGTGGGTAGTGGCATGTATACCCATGAATGAAGAATATGAGATTTGACAGTACTACAAAGAATGGAGTTTTTCTGAGGAATCTGAAAATAAGTCCCACAAAATTTAGGAAAGCTTCATGCTTGTGATCAATCCCAATTTTCTTCCTTGATTTTGTTGATTTGCTTTGACTGATGGGGATATGGTAGGAGTAGTGCAAACACAGATGGTGAGGCTCTGCATGGTTTGAAGGTCAATCCAGCTGTGTTTTATTGGTCAAAGGAAGCCACAGGACCAAGCCTTGTGAGGAAATAGCATTCCTCTGTTGGAAGGAGATGAAAAGTATAGAAGCCATTTTTGACACCTCTCACACCCTCACGTTCTCATGAAATTGACAAAGAATATATACTTTGCAAAGTTTTCATGAGGTTTGAGTAAAATACAGTATGTCAATTCTTGGCGTAGAGTAGCCACTGTATAAGTAACATCTGTTTGTCAACGGAATAGTCATTTTTAGAAAATCATAACTGAATTTAGGTCACCAGAATGACTAAATCTTGTGACTATTCCTATATTAACAAATGAGAACATTTCTTCTCTACCTCAACTGCCACTGCTTCAATTTGTTCCTCATCACTTCTGACCATGATTATTGAAAACCTCAGAGCTGGTTTCCTTGGCATAAGCAATTAAGTATGAGAGGGATTAGAAACTCCATGTGGACAAGTACCTAGCTTGTCATTTATAGCTGCATTTTAATTTCCTGATTTAGTACACTGCTCACAGTAGATGCTCCACAACTATTTGTTAAATATATACATAGAATATATCAAACTACACATATAAATAAAATTTATAAAATGCCAATCGTATTACTCTGCTTTCTTGTATTACTTGAACTGCTTCCCATGTTGTCAAGATAAAATTAAGGTTCTTAGCTTAACTGAAAGGGCTCTCCAAGATCTGACCCTTGCTGTTAAACTTCGTCTCTCATTTTTCCAGTACCTGGAACCTATGTTGTACCTGTTTCCTATCATTCCTAATTGCTGGTGACCTCTCTGGAGGAATGACTTGAGCACCCTTCTTTATCTGGCCTGATCCTCTATTTCTTTAAGAATTTGGTCAATATTGTTTTTCCTCTGAGACATGTTCTTTCCTGTTTCTGGAATTATCCAGAGATGGCTCTTTGCATCTTTTGGCATTCTGTTCACAACTCTGTCACAGTAGCTTTCAACCCACAGAGCAGGCGCTACATCTTTCATCTCCATAACACCAGCAAGTGTCTGGCATGTAGTGGATGCTTTGTAATTATTGTGTGAATGAATTGAGGCAGGATAGCACTGGTGAAGGAATGGTAGTTTAAAATTCATTGCCAGGAGTTTGATGGAGTACTCCACTTAAGCCTGGGGACATTTATTTCTTCCATTATTAAAGTCTCATTAGAGTGTTCTTCCACTAAATGGGCTAAATTGCTTTTCTTTGTTCTCAAAATAATTCTCAGTAGTGAGCTTGGTGTTACTCTATCCCCAGATGACTACTGTCCTAACCTTTCTTTTCACTGAAGCTTGACTTCATTTCTCTCTGATTGCTTTTGTTGATTGAGCAGGTGGCTTATGTTTTATTCCTGAATGATCTCAAAAGACTCAGGCTAGTCCAAGTAAAGCTATGTTTGTAAAATGCAAAACTATTCATTTGGCAGTGACTAAATTATTTTGGCATCTTGAGCACAGAAACAGTCTCAGCTTCTTCCATAATAACGATAATATTGTGCTAGTGTAATGGCCTTCAGGAATGAAGAGAAATCCAGCATCGATTTGACTAGACTAATGTTTAAGTGGATTCTGCTGCATTTGCTTTTGAATAGAAAGAGAAAAAAATGAGAGTTATACCCTGTGCCATGTGAATCTTGTGTGTTCCATTGGTGCACAAGTTAAAGTAGCCCCAGGCAACTTTTTTAGTCATTCTTCTTTGATTTACTCTCTTTCCTAAAATGGAACACAAAAGCATTCTAAACAATTTGAGGTCACCTAGTGCTTTTGCTTATTTGCCAACTATAGACCAATTCCCTTAATTCTTCATTCTTTATGGGAAAAGAGAGAAGCAAACAAGACACAATTTATTAAAACAAAAATAACAATACAGCAAATCATGACAAATCACGATTTCCTATTTCTTAAGAGTAAACTAGGAGTAAACCTTCATAAATATGTTTAATGATTTCAGAGGTAAAATGGAATTCTTTTTAGAAACAAGGGATCCTTTGTTTTTTGTGGTAATATTGCCTAAGGTTGAGCAGGTGCTTTCATTATATATCAATTAGTTCCTATCCTTATTGCACTAAATAATAACTGATATATTTAAAATGAAACTAGGAGTAAGTAGAATTTGCTTAATGAAAACCAACATCCTCTTTAGCCATGTGGGAAAACTAAAGCCCAGGGAAAGGATGACAGGGCCAAGCTCATAAGGCTCATATAACTTTCATGTCAATACTAAGCTCAGGGCAAAGATTTCTGTCTCTTCACTGTACTTTTTCTATTCCATTTCTATAATTTTTCTGCTACTTGTCCTTTTGGTGCTATCTTTGTGAATGAGTATTCATTACTAATTATTTTTAAAGACATTAGTACATTCAAAAAAAGGAGTGAGATTTTTAGCTTAATGAACTTGGTTTTGAAAACATTGGTTTGCAGATGCCTAGGAATTTTCATCCTGCCCTAATTTTATGAGTTGTATTTTGTTCTAAAGCATTTTACCTACACAAAATTAATTTATATTTAATTAATGAAGATTGCAAGCTGCAGATTATTTCGGGATGCATGCTGTAGGCAAGATGTATGGTAGAGGTAAAGTATATTATCGATGTTTACTTTGTAACAAATTTAATTTTTACTTGATTCTCTAGGAATTGCTTAAGGGTATTTCAAAGCATTTTTCTGGATCTGCTTACAGCATCTTATTATGTTCTACTCAGTATTTAACATACCACCTACATACACAAATGGGTATACTTATGAGCAATCCAATTTTGCATTTCCAAATAAATCAATATTCATGCATTCCAGACACAAATATGTCTGGGTAGTATAGGAAAAATATCTTTGTTAGTTTCTTCTTTACATTAAATCCTTTTTATGCATGTCAAGGTATGTAACATATGAATTCTGTGAAGTCTGCTCTATTATATACATTTATATGAAAGACTCTTCAGACATTTATTAACAAACCTCTGGTCTGGAGAAAGAAGAATACAGCTACTCTGTATAAATATATGTGTGTGTGTGTGTATACACATTTGTGTGTGTGTGTGTGTGTGTGTGTGTATATATATATGTGTGTGTGTGTGTGTGTATATATATAAATATTATTCTTTATAAATAAATATCTATTTCTTTTAAGAGCTCATTTATTTTCTATTGCCTAATATTCCTTCACTTTATTATGTATCTCTCATTTAAGATATCCTAAAAAAGCATTTCTCATTTTTCACTTTCTGAAACATTTCACAGCTTTTACTAGTAAGGCTTTCATAACAACATATGAGGAGCAGATATAATTATTATTAAGGAGGAACTACAAAGCAGAAGTTTTTTTAAAAAGGTGTTTTTCTACCTAGATTTCTTATCAAAATAGGCAGGATTGCATCTCAGATTTTTTGTATTGTTTCACTGCAAATAATACTGAAGTTCTCTTCCTTTCCCTCTCTCTTACTCCCTACTGAAACTGGAGGTCTGTGTTGGGATTAATTCTGATAGTTATACACACTAAACTGTTTATTCAGAACAAAATCATAATTAATACTTTCAGTGTTTTATGTTTTTAAATTTTTTATTTGTTTTAATTAGTTATCCATGACAGTGGAATGCATTTATGCACTTTGATATATCATACATAGATGGGATATAATTTCTCATTTTTTGAGGGTACATGTTGCAGAATCATATTGGTCATGTAGTCACATATATACATACAGTAGTAATGTCTGTTTGATTCTATTATCTTTCCTATTCCCACATCCCCTCCCCTCCTATCACTTCCTTCTACCTAATCTAACACTATTCTTCTCTAGTGCCCCACCCCCGCCTTATTGTGAATTACTATCAATATATTAGAGAAAACATTTGGCCTTTGGTTTTGTGGGATCAGCTTATTTCTCTTAGAATGATATTCTCCAACTCTAATAATTTACTGGCAAATGCCAAAATTTCACTCTTCTTTGAAGTTGAGTAATATCCATTGAGTATATATACTACATTTCCTTTATCCATTCATCTATTGAGGGACACATAGATTGGATCTGTAGTCTAGCTATTGTGAATTGAGTTGCTATAAACACTGATGGGTCTACATCACTATAGTATGCTGATTTTAAGTCCTTTGGGTATAAACCAAGGAGTGGGATAGCTGGGTCAAATGGTGGTTCATTGCCAATTTTCTGAGGCATCTCCATACTGATTTCCATAGTGGTTGCACCAATTTGCAGTTCCTCCAGCAGTGAAAGTGTATCTTTTTCACCACATCCTTGCCAACATTTTTTGTTGCCTGTATTCTTGATGATTCATTCTGACAGGAGTGAAATGAAATTTTAGAGTACTTTTGATTTGCATTTCTCTAATTGCTAGAGATGTTGAACACTCTTTCATATATTTGTTGATCAATTGTATTTCTTCTTCTGTGAAGTGTCTGTTTAGTTCCTTAGGCCACTTATTGATTGGGTTATTTATTATTATTATTATTATTATTATTATTATTATTATTATTATTATTGATGTTAAGTTTTTTGAATTCTTTATATATCCTAGAGATTAATGCTTTATCAGAGGTGCAAGTGGTGAAGACTTTCTTCCAATCTCTGGGCTCTCTCCTCATGTTATTAATTGTTTCCTTTGCTGAGAAGAAGCTTTTTAATTTGAATCCATCCCATTTATTGATTCTTGATTTTACTTCTTATGCTTTAGGAGCCTTGTTAAGGACGTCAGATCCTAGGCCAACGTGGTGAAGATTTGAGCCTACTTTTTTCTTTTATTAGGCACAGGGTCTCTGTTCTAGTGCCTAAGTCTTTGATCAAGTTTGAGTTGATTTTTGTTCAGGGTGAGAGATAGAGGTTTAATTTCATTTTGCTACATATGGATTTCTAGTTTTGCAAGCACCATTTGTTGAATAGGCTATCTTTTCTCCAGTGAATTTTTTTGGTATCTTTGTCTAGTATGAGATAATCATATTTATGTGGGTTGTCTCTGTGTCCTCTATTCTGTACCATTGGTCTACAAATCTATTTTGGTGCCAATACCATGCTATTTTCGTTAGTATAGCTCTCTAGTAGAGTTTAAGGTCTGGTATTGTGATTCCTCCTGTTTCACTTTTCTTACTAAGAATTGTTTTATCTATTCTGGGTTTTTTATTTTTCCAAATAAATTTCATGATTGCTTTTTTTATTTCTATGAAGAATGTCATTGGGATTTTAATAGGAATTTCATTAAATCTATATGATGCTTTTGGTAGTATGGCCATTTTGACAAAATTAACTCTGCCTATCTAGGAACATGGAAGGTCTTCCATCTTCTGAGGTTTTCTTCAATTTCTTTCTTTAGTGTTCTGTAATTTTCATTGTAGAGGTCTTTCACCTCTTTTGTTACATTTATTCCCAGGGTTTTTTTTTTTTTTTTGAGGCTATTGTGAATGGAGTAGTTTTCCTAATTTATCTTTCAATGGATTCTTTGCTAATGTATAGGAATGTATTTGATTTATGGGTGTTTGATTTTATATCTGTTACTTTGCTGAATTCATTTATTAGTTCTAGAAGTTTTCTGATGAAATTTTTTGGCTCCTCTAGGTATAAAATCATATCATTGGCAAATAGTGATAGTTTGAATTCTTCTTTATCTATTTTTATCCCTTTAATTTCTTTCTTTGGTCTAATTTCCCTGGCTAGAGTTTCAAGGATGATGTTGCATAGATGTGGTGAAAGAGGACATCCTTGTCTTGTTCCACTTTTTAATGAGAATGTTTTCAATTTTTCTTCATTTAGAATGATGCTGGCCTTGGGTTTAGCATATATAAGTTTTACAATATTGTTGTATGTTCCTACTATCCCTATTTTTTCTAGTGTTTTGAACATGAATGGGTGCTGTATTATCAAATGTTTTTTTCTGCATCAATTGAGATGATCATATGATTCTTGTTTTTAAGTCTATTAATATGATGAATTATGTTTATTGATTTCTGTATGTTAAACCAACCCTGCATCCCTGGGATGAATCCCATTTGATCGTGGTTCACTATGTTTTTAATATGTTTTTGTATACAATTTGCCAGAATTTTATTGAAATATTTTCATCTATGTTCAACAATGATATTGGTCTGAAGTTTTCTTTCCTTGATGTGTCTTTGTCTGGTTTGGTATCAGAGTGATAGTAGCCTCATAGAATGAGTTTGAAGGGTTCCCTCCTTTTCTATTTCATGGAATACTTTGAGGAGTATTGGTGTTAATTCTCTTTTGAAAGTCTTGTAGAACTCGGCTGAGATCCATCTGGTCCTGGGCTTTTCTTGGTTGGTAGGCTTTTGATGGAATTTTCTATATCATTACTTGAAATTGATCTGTTTAAATTCATGTGACCTCCTCATTCAGTTTGGGTAGGTCATTTGTCTCTAGAAATTTGTCAATGTCTTCGATATCTTCTATTTTATTAGAGTATAAATTTTCAAAAAAGTTTCTAATTATCTTCTGTATTTCAGATGTATCCATTGTGCTATTTCCTTGTTAATCTTGTATTTTAGTAACTTGAATTTTCTCTCTTTTTCTCTTTGTTAGCATGGCCAGGGGTTCATCTATTTAATTAATTTTTTCAAAGAACCAACTTTTTGTTTTTTCAATTGTTTCAATTTCATTGATTTCAGCTCTGATTTTAATTATTTCCTGTCTTCTATTGCTTTTGTTGTTGATTTATTCTTATTTTTCTAGGGCTTTGAGATGTAGTGTTAGGTCATTTATTTGTTGACTTTTTATTCTTTTATGAATGCACTCAATGCAATAAACTTTCCTCTTAGTACTGCCTTAATAGTGTCCTAGAGATTTTGATATGTCTTATCAGTGTTCTCATTTACCTCTAAGAATTTTTTATTTCATACTTGATTTCTTCTAGTATCCATTTATCATTCAGTTGTGTATTATTTAGTCTCCATTTGTTACAGTAGCTTCTATTTTTAATTTTATCTTTGATTTCTAATTTCATTTCATTGTGTTCTGATAGAATGCAGGGTATTATCTCTTTTTTTTTTTTTTTGGTATTTACTAAGAGTTGCTTTGTGGCATAAGATATGGTCTATTTTAGAAAAGAAGCCATGTGCTGCTGACAGGAGAGTGTATTTGCTTGCTGATGGATGAAATATTCTATATAAATGTCTGTTAAGTCTAAATTATTGATTATATTATTTAGTTCTATAGTTTCCTTAATTAATTTTTGCTTGGAAGATCTGTCCAGTAGTGAGAGATGTGTTAAAGTCACCCAGTATTATTGTATTGTGATCTATTTGAAATTGGGAAGGGTTTGTTTGAAGTACATAGATGATCTGTTTTTTGGAGCATAAATATTTATAATTGTTATGTCCTGCTTATATGTACTTCCCTTGAAAAGTATATAATGTCCTTCTTTGTTTCTTCTGATTAACTTTGGCTTGATGTCTACTTTATCTGAAATGAGAATGGAAACCTCTGCTTGTATACACAATCCATATGAGTGACAAGTTTTTTCCCATCCTCTCACCTTCAACCTGTGGATGTCTTTGCCCATGAGATGAGTCTCTTGAAGACAGCATATTTTGGGGTCTTGCTGTTTAATCCAATCTTCCAGTCTATATCTTTTGGTTGATTAGTTTAGTCCATTAACATTCAAAGTTATTATTGAGATATGATTTGTATTTCCTGCCGTTTGATTTATTTCTGGTTTTTGATTTGTCTTAGTTTCTCATTTGGTTGAATGTTCCTTGAGTATACATCCTGTCCTTGCTGTTTTTCACTTTTTTTTTCATTTCATCTTTATTTGTTGAGAATGCTCTGTAGTGTAGGCTTTCTAGTTGTGGATTATTTTAATTTTTGTTTATCATGGAATGTTTTAATTTCATCTTCAAATCTGGAACTTAATTTTGGTGGATATAAAATTCTTGGTTTTCATATGTTTTCTTTCAGAGCCTAAAATATATTATTACAGGACCTTGTGGCTTTGAGGGTCTGGGCTGAGAAATCACTTGAGATCCAAATTGGATCTAAGTCAGGATAAATTCTACCCTGTAGACCTATAGTGTCCCTGAAGGTTTCCAGTGCTTAACCTTTACTGGTTGAGACCATTATCAACAGCACCCAGTGTACACAATATATAGCCTTAAACCTAATAGCTCCCACTAAGGCATCTACTGCTTTCTCATGTTAAACCAAAATGATGAGTTCAATAACTATCTATAGTACAAACAGAATATTTGTTAAAATGATTTACAATGTCAAATGGTGGATTAGAGAAAAGAGGTAGTGTAGTATGCAATATCTGTGAGGGAGGAAGAGAGAAGCTAGAAGTAAAAATTCACAGGAAGAATGGAAGAGAAGCTGACAGAGATTGGCTGTTGGTTGTAAAAAAGTTGGAAAGAAAATAGACAAGAGAGAAGAAGAATACGAACAAACAGAAAAAATTAAAGACATAAGAATACAACAAAAATGCAAAACATCATTCATGTATCATTGTCCTCCACACATTGATGCATAAAAAAATCCTGTTCCAAATATGGTAGAGAGATTAGTAAATCAAAATATAAAATAAAATAAATCTTGCTGGAAAGTTGAACTGTCTCTGTCAGTGTTCAACAGATTCTCAGCTCTGTCACTGACATCTCTAGGGATCGCCAAACCCAGCCATCGCAAACCCAGTCTCTATCCCACCAATCTGAGCTTCAGATACCTCAGGCTCAGCCATGCTGCAGGCCTGAGATCTCAGTGCTGCTCCTACTTGCAGAGATACCACCAGGGGATACAATCCTGCAAAGGAGCAACCCCAAGATGCAGCAGTAAGACAAAGGCCACCAGCACTTTCAGTAGGTAAACCCCAGGCTCCTCCAAACCTGCAGGCACCCCCACACTGGACCTGCAAACAGCTGGAGTCCCCAGACAGAGGTTCTTGTGGTGGTAAACTTGCTGGCACCCAGGCCTCAGGCTCTGGCTGGTGTCCTAAAATGGGTGCAGACATGTGTAACCAAACCTGGAGTCTCCCCAGAAGCAGTCCTCTAGGCTGTGGTAGTAGTGGTAGTGGTAGTGATGGTGGTTGTTGGCAGCAGGCAGTGGGTCAGTTGTAGCAATGGCTGCAAGGGCAACTGCAATAGCTGCTGTGGGGGCAGCATCACCGGGTGATCTCTGGAGGTCAGTAGCAGTGTCAGTTTCAGTTGCATCCAAGGCAGCGGTTTCTTCTGGGCAGCAGCACATGGGAAGAAGACCTCCGGGTGATCTCAGGCTGGCAGCAGCTGAATCAGAGGCAGCATCAATGGAGATGGAGGTGCAGGTGGCGGTTGATTGACAGAAGACTTGTGATTCAGTGGCAGCAACCATGGAGGTAGCAGAGGTAGTGTAGGAATTTGGTGTAGGAGGTAACTGAGGCTGTGTTTAGAGAAGAGAGACCTCCAGGCCCAGCAGTGACTTCTGCAGCAGCCTGGAAAGAAGACCTTCAGGCAACCTCAGACTGGCAGCAGCGGAATTAGAGGCAGCAGCAATGGCGGTAGCAGTGCAAGCCCTTGAGTGTTTTTTTTTTTTGTAGTGTGTGCACGTTTACATTAATTTGGGAGAGCAGAATGATGATAGTGGAATGATGAGGAAGTTTCTGGAAGAGGATGAGAATCATTTGTGGGGTGCCATTAGGCAGACTGTGAGAGAAAAGGAAAGAGTTGATCAAGAAAGTATTTGTGAAGAAGCCGCAAGACAGAACACTTAGGAAAGACCTATGTGAAAAAGAAAGAAAGAAATCTCTTTCAGTCAAACAAATCAGTCAAACATTATTGCAGTTCCAAGTATCATAAACCCAGCTCAATTTGGCTTAAGCATGATGAATTCTTATTCCAAAAAAACTTAGAGGAGATTTGTTTCAGACCAGCTAAGAATCCAGGGCTTTGACACTTCTGATGTCATCAAGGTTTTTCTCTCCCTTCATCTCTCAGATCTGTGTCTGTGGTGTTTTATAAGCCACACTTAGGAGTGAGAAATGCAAAAGTGGTGTAGATTTGGGAGTCATAATCAGATAACTGCTAACCATATCATTAGGAAAGGTTAAAATAACCTAAGGGAGGGTCTAGGAGTAAGAAGGGGACCTCAAAGAGGATCCTATTATAGTTTGGATATGAGATGTCTCCCAAAATACAAGACAAGGCAAGAAAGCTTAGAAGTGATTGGGTTGTGAGAGCCTTAACCAAATCAGTGAATTAATTAATCCCTTGGTAGGGATTAACTGAGAGGGAAGAGGTGGGTCATTAGCAGAGGCGTGCTTTTGGGGTATGTATTTTCTATCTGGCAAGTGGAGTCTCTCTGCTTCCTTCTGCCATGCTCTTTTCCATTTTGTCTACCTCACCCCCAGCCCTGAGGAATGGAGCCAGCTGTGTATGAACTGAAACTTCTGAAACCGTGAGACCCCAAATAAACTTTCCCAGCTTTAAAATTGTTCTTGCCAGGTTTTGTATTCAAAGCAGCAAAAAGCTGACTAAAACACTTGACAAATGCCAGCATGTGAGGTGGGGGAAGAGGAGCCCAATAAGGACGAGAAGGAACCACCTGAACATGAAGAGTATCAGGTATGCGGAGGCTATGGGAAAGGCTGAGTGTGTCATAGAGGTACATTTGTTTGACTCTCTGACTCCTGAAAATTTCCTCATTCCAAGAAGTGATCTATTCTTAGGAATATCCTTCTGGATCCCATGAATCTGACTCATGTTCACCACTGAGTGTTTCAGGTGGTTCCAGTTGAGCCAAGTTGGTCCCACCAGGTTCTCATTTCTAAGAAACTGAAACTTAGGCTCAAGACTTAAGACCAAGAAGGGGAAAGATTTCCCCTTTTTTCCTTGCCCCACACATGCACAGAGACTATATCTGGTAGGTTTTCTGGTAGGTTTAGTCAAAGCAAAGCAGTAAAACATATTAAATAAAAATAAAGGTATGGGTAAGTCAGCAAGCAGAGAAAATTTAAGGGTCTCAGCAGAAGAAGGAAAACATAGGATCTGGTGGAAAACGGTAAGAAGCCAGCCTGGGAGTGACTCTGCTTTGTTTTGTTTTTAAGGTCTTAAAGATTTGAGGATGTTTGAATGTATTTGCTTTCCCATTCTCATCAGATGAGCTTGCATTCTAATTCATAGAAAAAATAGAACTCATTAGGCAGAAAATTCCTCAATTCCTTGCCACCAAAGCTGCAAATTATCAGCATCTGTGCTCATTCCTTTTCCTTCTTTGCATTGTATCACAATGGGAAAGGATGCTACTCGGGTAAATTACCCTATCATAACATTATAAATTGGATCCAAAAATTAAATAACTGAACATGTAGGGTTACTTTATTGCATGATTGGTAAAATGAGATCTGAACCTGCACAACTATCCATCCTGAATTCTAGGGCTCTGTCTGCCAGGTCAAAACCCATCTCGTTCTGGCTATACTTTGATACTATCTGACAGCAGCTCTCTCCTCTGGTTTAAATATGCATGGAGAATATTCTAAAACCTAAAGCTGGCTCTGACTTCCAGGACAACATTTACAATCCTAGGACTTTTATTTTATACATGAGATATTGGGACTGGAAAAAGACTAATAAAACAAAAATCTCTTTCAGTGCCCGTACTTTTCCTATCTGATTTTACCCCCTCCCATTTACCCCATCTTCCCCCAAAGTAGAAGCTCTGATTGTGGCTACTTTGACAATAATCTGAAATGGAGGACAGGGGCCCACTGCCAGGTTACACAGTTCATCAATTTCTCCTCTCTTCCTAACATGTTCTCT
Organism: Marmota marmota marmota; assembly: GCF_001458135.2. Classification (NCBI taxonomy): domain Eukaryota; kingdom Metazoa; phylum Chordata; class Mammalia; order Rodentia; family Sciuridae; genus Marmota; species Marmota marmota. The sequence continues at coordinate 27,193,468 of NW_025999853.1, forward strand.
AGTACTATTGTATTCTCAATGAGTAACACAATGCTCAGGACATAGCAGATTCTCAGTACAGTATTGTAGACTATGTGAATGGATGCATAAATAAATGAACAGATGGATGATTTTCACAAGATGGATGAAGCCAAGATCCAGTGTACAATAAGAAGGATAGATTTTAGTGAAAAGAATCATCATTTTCTATTGGAATCTCTAGTCTGCTGGGAAGAGGCAATATGGATTGCATGGCCTATAGTGTTCCTCATTTTTCTACAAAGAAAAGAAAACATCAGATAATTGATATTTAATGTTCTTTTAAAGACAGATTTTGCTTATTTAAGCAGTTTTAGGTTCACAGCAATAGTGAACATGGGGTGCAAGATTCCCCTTCTTTCCTTGCCCCACACATGATTTTTCTTCTCAATTAACAATATCCCCCACCAGAGTGATGCTACTGATGAGTCTACTTCGTGGATGTTCTTTTAAATTCTCAGAATGGTCCCCTCTGTGAACAAAGAATTATAGTGATTGGGGATATGTTTAAATGCTTACTTCCGATTTCCATTTCCAAGTGAACTAATTGAAGTAGTTTGACACAATTTTCTTATTTTGGAACAACCACAATTATTAAAGTAAGTTATCATGGATTGAACAACTGCAAGTTTTAAACTAAGCATGACTATTAAAGCAATGTGTCTTGGGCTTGCAAACAAAGTGCTTTATTTTAATTGCTGTTAAAATGTGACTTTGATCACAATCTTTGTTTATTTTATTTTTCTATTTTTTTAAAAAAAATATGTATATACACACTTTTACAAAGTTAGTCTCTGATTTTTTTTCACCATTATTTCTTAAAACAGGCAGAGAACAACTCCTATTCCCCACTTCTTTTGAAACCCAAAAGCAACTCTTTAGAATGACTTTTTGTTTTATTGTATGTCTACGTTACCTTAGTCCTAAATTTTTTCATGCGGTATAATTTTATCCTCTGTTGTTTTAAAAAAACACCTTGGAACTCTTTCTGTTTAACAACTTCTTTTTGATGAATGAAGAAATGCAAATCATCTTGAAACTTCCCCTCAGATCACAAAGGGTTGGAAATACCTAAATATACAGAAAGGTTAAAAAGAAGCATATTTACTTGAACTGTACTTATCTTCTTACTTAGAACCCAAGCCAAAGTTATCCCAAGTAGCAGGTTTCATAGGACACCTGTCAGATATAGCTTACCTTTATCTTTCTTAGCAAAAAAATACATAGAGATAAGGAAAGAAGTTTGCAATTAATATAATTATTAATATTTAATATGATTTTGTGAGACTTTATTGCACTAACCCTCAGCTAGGCTACTGAGATTGCATTCAATGCAAATTACCAAGATTTTTGTTCTCATCTTTCTGCACACAGGGTAGGATTATACCTCTGAGCATTTTTGAAGATAGGCATGGCATGTTACTTCTCTAGGCAAATAAAGTGTGAGCAGAAGTGACATTTGTTGCCTAAGAGTGGAAGCCTTTGAGGACTGATGCTTCATTTGTCATGTTCTTTTCTTCCTACTGTTGCAAACAACATCTCAAGAGGTGAAATCTCTAGCAATCTACTGCCTGAAGAGAAGATCAAGTAGAGCAAAATCTACTGCTGATCCAAAACAGACATGTAGCATAGTGAAAAACAAACCTTTGCTTTAAATAACTGATTTGAGGGTTCTAAAAAAAAAGCTTATTTCTACTAATGTAGGAAATGGAAATCAGAAATTGGGGGCTAAATTAAAGCTAAAATGATCTGACATTCACTTGGGAGCTAGTGGCTGTATGAAAAGTAATCTGTGTTATATTATAGCAATCCATATTTTACTGTGGAAAAATATTGGGTAAATCTGTCTTCTGAGATAACATGAGAGAAAGATCATGATCAGTTCATCAGTGAACTTTCAGTATTAAGGAAAGAAGTTGGAAACAGAATGCCAATATTTATGTTGGTTACTGTTGATTGTATCTGGCCAGGAATTACAGAAAACAATGAGATCAAAAAAATCATTTGCTGGGCTTGCAAACAAGAATTGATATGAGTAGACACTCTAGAAACTCAGGGCAATAGAATGTTGGCAGAGACAACTAATTTTAGAATCTAACCCTGGGAGATAACATTGAGAAATACTTTAAGCAACAAGACTAATTAAAATTCAATCATACCATGCGATGCATCTATTAGAATGGCAAAAATCCAAAACCCTCAAAACTTCAAAAGCAGGTAAGAATATGCAGAAATAGGGACCCTCATTTGATGATAATGGAATGCAAAATGGAACAGCCACTTTGGAATACAGTTTGGCAGTTTCTTTCAAAAGCTAAATATAGTTTTACCATATGATTCAGCAATCCTTTCTGTGCATGTATCCAAATGGGCTGAAAGTTTATATCCACACAAAAACCCAGACATGAATGTTTTTGGCAGTTTTACCCATAATTGCCAAAGAATGGATTCCACAAAGATGTCCTTCATTAAGTGAATGGATAAAACTGTGGAAAGTTCATACTATGAAATATCATTCAGTGATACAAAGAAACAAACTATCAATCCAGTAAAAGACCTGGAGATACCTTAAGTATGTATTGCTAACACCAGTGAGATAAACCAGTCTAAAAAGACTGTATTCTATATATTTGAATTCAGTTATATTTTGTAAAATGAAATACTATGGATAAAACAATAAGATTGGTGATACCAGAGGTTCAATGAAAACACACATACATACACATATACACACCCCTACCTGAAAGCATCATGGATAATATATTATGATTTTGAACAATAATTTAAGTTTTGAATGGAATTTTCCATTGCTATTTGAGTAACATTGAAGAAAAAAGAGGTTTATCATCTGTTTTTTGTTTTTATTATAAGAAAGGCCAACAAAATGCCAGTTGACATAAGAATAAGGCTCTCAGAATTTTATACCAATAATTTGCAAAATTATGAGCACTAATCTCATGTAAACTTTGGGAATCTATAGGAAATATTTCCCTCTTATTATTTTATTTTTCAGGACACATATTTACCCTTTGAAGTATTTCTGTATGTGAGCATATATTTATCCATATTTATGTTTTGATCCAGAGTGTATAATTGTAAAAACAAGAAGTCTGGCAAAGAAAAACAGATTTGGGTGGCTAAAGTAGAAGTTAGATATTGTATATGGTAGACCCAGGCTTTGAAGTCAGGTCAACTTAGGTATAATTCAGGTTTTGCTACTATTGGCTCCTATAGAAGTTTTGTTAACCTCTGTTGAGTCTTGCTTTACTCATTTGTAACATAGGAATAATAATTAATATAGCATAAGATTCTTGTGATGATTTATAAAGATGATTTATATAAAGTGATAGTTCATAGTAGAATCTCAGTAAATTTTAGTTAGTTTGATTTTGCTGCTGTTCAAGGACCTTTGAAATTACTTGAATGAATAGTGGGGAAGTGAGAAAGTAAATATAAAGAGACACAATTTGCCCAGGGCACTGTGCAGATCTTGGTTCAACTTTAATATTGATTCTTAGATACAAATAAGTAACCTTCCCCTATATTTAATCTTCATTAGCAAATATTCACTAAATTACTATTTTAAGTCCACCATAAAGCAAATACATTTAAAAAAATACAATTTTTTTTTCTTAAGATACATTATAGGGAGTTGTGAGAATGATATCTATATATCTAACAGACTAGTCATAGTCATAGTTATAGTCAAGTAGAAGAATGCTAATGGAAACATGAGGTTAGTTGGCCAGGATGTTAACAAAATCTGAGTAGAAAATGAAAAGTTTGATTTGATCCTTGAAAGAGTAAAATGGCTTACTAAATGAAAATATGTCATCAGAACACAGAAGAATAGTAGGTGACTGGTATTTGTTGAGTGACTGCCATGTTTCAAGCACTTCTTCAAGTATCAACGTGTATAATCATGGCCTGATTTAGTGTTTGCCTGAAAACAAAAGTTTGGGTGGATGAGTGGATGGATGAATAGATGGTTAAACAATTGTAATTTTTTAAACAGAAATAAAACTTTTTTCTATTGCAATAAATTAAGTTTATTTAGTGTATAAGGACTTTCTTTTTGTCTCAATACCATGGGTTGTGCAGCATTAACAATACAATTTTGTCCTCTTCTGCTGTACAATATTGAGGTATACCAGTTTATACAGGAATAACTAATAATGAGAATATTCTGTTTTGTCTGTTAAACACTTACTGGAATATTACCAAGGTTAGTAATAAGAGCCGTAACTTATTGTTACAGTGCTTGAACACATCGTGCATGGCTTTCATTTTTATATTCTCTGATGAGACATCTTCAAAAGGTGAGTGTATATAGACTGAGAAACAGTTATTGATGTTCTACATCATGAGTGAGACACTTTATCAATTTTTTATATTGTTTGCTTCTTCATAGTTATTTATCACTATCTGTCAGCATCAAAAGAATACTGTTAGAATCTCCTTTTCTTTCTCTTGAAGGAAGATTTTTGTAGCAATCAAATCTTCTGCAAGATGCTGTGTGACATATTCATTGTCTTTCATGTCAGACTTATATATAAAATTTGCTTATATCATCATTGGATTTTTCTCTAATAAGCTTAATATATCATATTTGATGTGAGGTTATTATTTTGTTGCTTAAATTTGTAGTTTAAAAATATGCATTTATTATTAGATTTTTCTAGCAGTTGGCAAACTGTCTCATGTCATATGTACTACAATTTTGAGATAGTCACAATATTTGCTGTCTGCTGGTGTTATATGTAAAAAAATTAAAACAATCCACAACATTTATTAATAATATATGCATATATAAAGAAGAAAGTGTGTCACCAATAATTATATGACTAAGGGAAACTACCAATAGTGTTATATGCATTCAGAAAGAAAGGAGGATATAGATATATAGATTAAAAATTCTACTAAAAAGCTCGATTTTCTTAAGGAGGTTACAATCAGAAACACTGATGGTCATCAAAATTTATCCTTAGCAGGGTATGCCATCAAATTAGGAATGCCCCTAAAAATCGTAGCCAAAGATAGTATGGAGATAAAGCCCTAGGAAAGCTGAAGATCAGAACTGAATCTAATCTTATTTCCTCAAAAGCAGATGGGGGTGTGTGAATGCATCAGTTTGTAATATTTAGGCAAATTCTCTAAACTCTAAGATATTAAGATTCTCAGAAAATAGAGTTAATGTTCTAGATTCTTGGTGCTATTTATATTTTCCTAAGCCAAGGAAAATATATGGTGTTTAAATTTTTAAAATAGATAGGATTTATGGCCAATTCACTAAAATTTGAATGATTATCCTGTACTTTTAAAAATGTTCTAACATGATCTGTTGGATGTGAGACAGGCAGATAACAACCATTCAAGGAGAGATATAAACTCCTCTTTCTTAAGTATAACCTTTCCTCTTTTTTTTCTACCTTTATATAAATACTGTATTATACTCCTTTGAAGAAGAGTTTTATTGCCAGCAACATATAGTTGAAAACTTTTGCATCTGTAGTTTGAGCAGCTCTTACTAATTCCTAGGCTGACAGGATTTAATTGTTTGTTTCTCTGTCTTCTTGTAGTAAATTTATGATTAATGTCAGTTTTATCTTTTTTCAGTAAATAAGCTCAAATTAGCACATTCATTTAATCATGGTATATGGATGAGATAATGAACCATGGAAGATGAAAATAATCATATATTCTTCCATCCATTATTTGAAAAAAATAAACTCACAAAACTATGAACTCATGACAATAAGATATTTATATGGGACTTTAAGGCTATCAGATAGATTCTCCTAAGTTTTATCTATTTTCCTCTTTTCTGAGAGCATTTCAGTTTTTGATAAATTATCTTTTTCTAATAATGTGTTCCATTTATATAAGTTAAACACTCTTATTTTAACTACTTAATGGACTTCAGGTTTCTAGTCTAACATGTAAAAAAATTAGAATTAATCACTCCTAGCTTAATAACTAGAAAAATACTGCAAAAATGGAAACCATCACTCTTAGAACCACCAAAGAACCAAGGTCACAGGGCGAATTACTGCTATGAAAACTAAAGAGACTTGAGTAAACCACAATTTACTGGGAACAGAAGCCACTACTGGGGCCCTGAAACTGGCAGGGAAACTTAAAAATTGAATAACTGCTGGACACATAACATGGACTAGCTAGAGAGACAACTCTCCTTAAAGGTACTACATTCCATGGATTTTACCTTCAGAAGACCTCCAAGTTCTCAGAGTAAACATCAGGGAATAACACCCCCATGCTTGTGCCAGAGGAAGGAGAAAGTAATATTCGTGACATGTGACCCAAACACACTGTTTTAAACAAAGACCTGCCCTCAAGGGAAACTGTTTTTCCAGAGTCTAATATATTTGGATTTTTCCAGAGCACTATTGTCCTGGGGGAAGGGAAATACCCAACTCCAGCCCCATGTCATCTTCCTTTCACACATAAAGGGTTTGGAGAAAGCCAGGAAGCACTTGTGGAGGTCACATCCCAAGGACAGAGGTTCAATCAAAGATTGAGCACTAATCATGGGATTATGAAATTCTTTCCCCCTGTGTTAACTTTCTATCTCTGTGACAAAATACCTGAGAAAAACAACTTAAAAGGAGAAAAGACTTATTTGGCTTACTATTTTAAAGATTTCAGTTCATGGTCACTTGGCCTTGTTGCCTTTTGGCCTGTGGCAAGGGAGTAGTACATCATGGCAGGCGGATGTACATCTGTGGCATGTCTCATGGTGGAGGAAACTGTTCATTTCATGCTGGCTAAAAAGCAGAGAGAGAAAGAGAGAGGAAGAGGAACGAAGAACTGTGTTCCAATACACTCTTCAAGGACACACTCCCCAATGACCTTCCTCCAACTAGGCTACACTTCTTGAAATTTCTACCACCTCCCTGTAGCACCATTGGATGGAGACTAAGCCTTCAACACATGCGTCAGGAGTACATTTAAGATCCAAACCGTGACTTTCCATTTCTAACCCCCAAATGCTCATTTTTCTCTCATAATACAAAATGCACTTGTCCCCAAGAATCCTTATAGACTCATCAGTTCCATTATTGTTACAAGTCTAAGCCCAAGCTCTTCTGAAACTCAAGACAGACTCTTAGGTGTGAGTCCCATAAAGATTAAAAATCAAGTTATAGACTTCCACGATAAAATGGTACACAGTAAGCATTCCCATCTCAAAAGGGAGGAATTAGCAAACAGGATGGAGGAATTACGCCAAAGCAAGGCTGAAACCAAGCAGTATAGATATTAAATTCAACAACACCATGTCTAGCACCTGGGACACCTGGTGGTATGATATGGGCTCCAAAGGACATAGGAAGTCCCACTCTATGGCTTTACTGGCTATAGAGTGGGACTTCCTAAGTCCTACTCTATATGGCCTTTTTATGTGGTCTTTTTACCTTTTTATGTGGCCTTTTTTACCAGACTCCTGGCCAGAGACCTGAATCTACATTACAGTGACTAGATTTAGATACCCACCTGCATCTAGGATAATAAAAAAATTACATAAAAAAGAAAAATGAATTAATCACAGTTTGGACAAACTTGTAAGACAAATAGTCTATTTTTCTCCAAACCAAACTACAGAAGAGTTATAATTTGTAGGAGAGATGATTTATGGAAAAAAAAGTCAAGAAATATGTATATGTAGATTTAGCAGGGACATGTTGCAATTGTAGTTTTCTGGGTTCTCTTGCATCCTCCTGGAAATAGGGCTTTGGGGAACAGTTTCAGGTTCTGTTTTCAGCAGGGGATGATTGCATATAGGAAGTTTGGATGAAGAAATAGCTTAGAAAAGGTTAGCAGGACCATGATGGGGACTGAGAAAAAACAATTTGAGTCTTCTCTAAAACATCCTAATTTTAAAGGATACCAATTACAAGGTGATAGGTATGTTAATTAGTTTGTGGTAATTGTTTTATAACATACATGTTTAAAAACCTCATATTATTTGATCACCAGTACTGCAAAAAAATAAATAAAATAAAAACACCATGTGCCACAGTCCGGCTGCAGCAAAATAATCGGGGGGTGACGAATAACTTGTGTACGTTGATACAGCAGGAGTAGGAGCCGTTTATTGCAGGACAGGAGCAGTATTTATACATTCCACACAGCTTATCTAATTAGCATAAACTAGATACATCAGTCAACCAATCAGGAATCTCTACACCTAATGGCTCGGTTTTGTTACTTCTCAAACCACTCCCTCTGACATTTTGCCAGGCACCATCCAGACTTGTTTACGAACTTTAACATTCCCCTGGCAAAATGCCAGGTGTTATTTTGACTTGTTTACAGACTCTAACATTTCCCCCTTTTGTTTAATTTATCACTTGGAATACATACAATTTTTATTTGTCAATTTTGCCTCAATAAAGCTGAAAAAACAAAATAAACAAAAACAAGACAAAACTGCAATGTCAATATCAGCTCCTGAGTCTCCAGCCCGATGGTCTGCAAGACATGTTTCAGACATTCCCTCATAACTGCTGGAGCCAATTCCTAAAGTGAATCTCTCAATTTATGTGAATATACATGTCCTATTGGCTCTATATTGTTTAACAATCCTGAAAGATGAAACGAGCTTTTAAAATTATTTAAGTCTCAGCTTGTCTCTAACATGGGAATAATAATAATAATAAAAGAGCTGTTATGAGTATAAAATAAGACAGTGCAATCATATTACTTAGAAAAAGATAAATAATAAGTACTTGTTATATATTAGTCTCAATTCTTTTTTTACTACCTGAATTTCCAACTCACATAGTGCAGGTATGAGTTTCTTCTAATTTCTATGTTTATATCTCAGTTTGTAATAATTTTACTAAGGTTTTCTCCAGCATGGCCAATGAAATGTTAAGATAGCCAGATATTAGAAGGACCAATTATTATTTGGCAAATATTCACTAATTCAGCACCCAAAAACAGACTGAGTACACACTGTAAGTGTATGAAACCATTGTGAAGCTATGATTATTTTGGGATAATGTCCTGGTAAAAAAACTATGATAAAGGAAAAAAAAAATGGAAGGTGACTCACATCCCTTCCCAACAAACATTTGATCATTTTAGTCAAAGTATTAGTTAAAAATATTTAATGAGCATGCACTGTGTTCCAGGAACTGTCCTAAGGGCTGATTAAATAGGAGTAAGCAAAGCAAAGACAGGTCCTGTCCTCATTAAGGCTAGATCCTAGGTGGCTTTAGTGGACATTGTAAGGATCTTAGTTTTCCCTTGGGAGAAAATCAGTAGCCATTGCAAGGTCTTGAACACAGAAAGATGTGTGTGAAAGCAAATTGGCTATTGTGTCCTGCTTTGATAATGAATAATGTGCACAATACATATTGCTTTAATTAATTAAAAACAAAATTTACACTCCAGGATAAACAAATCAACACAAATTGGATCTCCCATTCTGTTTCTAATCCACCAAATAAATGTGAACATTGTGCTTTTCCCATAAGTTATAAACTCCATAGCAAAAAAACTTACAAACTCATGAGCCAAAACATCTCTATCTCTGACTTGCATTGCTAATGTCTGAACATCTGTGGTGATTTCGTTATATAATCCACACATGCTTGAATGCTGTTTTACTACCTAGAACAGATTAATATAAACTTGATGAATTTAGTCAGCTTGCATTTCTCATTAAATTTCTGTTTTGTTTGTTTTTTGTTTGATTAAAATTGGATGAGGAAGAGAAAGAAAAAATTGACAGTACCATGTCCTTGAGTTAGTGGCACATGTGTGGTTTTTATGGACCACCAGCTCTCTGGGGAAAACCCTGGTGTATAGTGTTTGCCAATATTTGTGGTATAAAAAAATTACCTCCTCCACATTTTCATTTTTTTGTCCAATTTAACAGTAATCATGTCCAGGAGAGGTAAAATGCCTAAAAATTATCTACCTAAAAATTATCATTCATACAGAATTAGTTTGCTCCCATTATATTTTTTAGAAAATCATAAATGCCTGTCATAGACATTACTAGAACAATACTCACACACCACCTCTTTTGGGATAAAGCAATATGCATGTACTCATCTTTTTCTTTAAAGTTTCAGTAATTTTCTCCTTTCTCCATTCAAATAGGAATAATAGAAATACAATAATAAAGCTATTATATTCATAATGAAGGCAATAAGAGAATTGACTGGAATGGTGTCATTAAATTCAGAGTCATTTCACTCCAGCAGACCAGAATTTAAGTTGATTGAAAATAAGCAGCACAGTCTAATTTAGGGACTCTTGATATAAGGTCAATTCTAATGTGGTCATAAAGTCAATCTGTAATCTTCCCACTTCCCTCTGGTTAAAAAGTGGATATTAAGCTTTATGTTTTGTAAAACACTAGTAAAAATTAAAATAAACTTAGATGTTAATCAAAACAATCTCTGCTTTCTAGTTTCATGAATAGAGGTTTTTAACTATTGGTGGTAACCAACTGTAATTCTCTCTATTATTTATATTCATTTCCTGAAGACATTATATGCTGTATGTATGTGGCATGCACCCTTGAGATAAACTAGCAAATCACATGCATGTAGTCTCAGTATTAGAATGCATTAGGGAGATGTAGTCTTACTGTTTACTAAGTTTTAAAAGAACACATATAAAGTATAATTCATGTGTGTGTTTAGAAATATAAGTAAAGAGAATATTGACAGATGCGTCAGGTGGAGCTCCCCAGGAGGGGGCTTCAAAGGAGGGTTTTGAATGTGAAGTTTATGAAGATGTAAATCCATAACTGTGTAAGGAAGGCAAGAAATGAAGATTGGCCAAAGGAATCGTGGAAGTCTCAAGAAAGGCTTCAGCCTTTGATATAATCCTTCAGAATTTCCCCAACTTGTATCAAAAGATCAGGCTTTCATAGACTTGTGTTGATCAGTCACTAAATTCATTTGTTCTGGGAAGGGATCATAATGTCAGAGGAGGAGACTGTTCAACTGTGGCTGTTCTTAATAGTGAGGTTCATGTATCCCCTTGGGTAGGGTATAGTCCCTAGCTACATAAACACCAGTAGTTGTTTCTGTGAAGATAATTTCAGTTGTCTTTAAGTAAAGAAAATTATTTTTTGGATAATTTGGTAGAACAGAACTGAGGCTTCTTTGAGGAAGAAGAGATTCTACTGAAGAGTAAGAGATTTAGCTTGTTTCCTTGATGATGGCCTGCCCTGCAGATTCCAGATGTGCCCTGCCAGCCCCACAGTTATGTAAACCAAGTCCATGCAACAAATCTCTTTATTATATTCTCTACTAATTCTGTTCATCTAGCTGGACTCTGATATAGGCTGACAGCTGAGAACATGTAGTAACAGAAATTCCAGTAGGTGTTTGATTAACCCTTCAGTACAACAGGGCAGTCTTAGCTGGACATCAGTGTTCACTATAAGGTAGTTAAATTATTTCTTGTTCTCTACATTTTGCATCAACTTCATACTTCTTTCCAGACAGAAAATATGGGAGAAGACAGAAAATAGCTATTATGCTCTTGTGCTACTTATGACTCTTTATTTGGGTTGCAGAAATCCAATTCAAGCAGACCTTAATTCATAAATTCAAAATGAGGGCCATTAAATATGGGACTACTAAACCTAATGACTCAAATAAAATGATGAATTTTGGATTTATATCCTTTATCTCTTACCTCTGCTTTCCTCTGGGTTAACAGCATTCTTTCAATTTGTTGGTCCTCCACAGCTGAGGCCTTTATAAGCCTTATACTAACAAGTCCAATATAAATAGTCAAAAAAAATCTATTTATCAAATATTATGTATGATTTTACAGCTATAATTAGGTTTTATTTCTCATGCTTGGATGATATGACAAATCTTGAACCAATCACTAAGAGCAAGGGAGACAGAAAGTGAACGTTAGTCAACAAATCCCAGGTCACTTATTATCATTGGAGACAGTTTTTACGTTTCATGTAAGGGAAGAAGCTCGGGTACCTGATTGACCACTGCATTTTCAAGTTATGTTGGGACGTAATCAAAGACCACTTGCCCACAACTGGGTACAATCATTATAAAGATAAATCAGAACAACATACAATCCAGTACCAGGAAATGGCAATGAGATTTGTCTGTCTCACCCCAGACTGGGAAAAAAAATTAATCTCACCTATGTTCCTTTATTCTCAGTAAGTATTATTTAAATTTAGTCTACCCAAATTATCCTGGATGAAGACCTTAAATTAAGAGTGATCTCAGGGCACCCAGACAAAGCAAAAGCAAAGTTTATCAATATAAAATTTCAGGTTGCTCAGGATTTCATATAAGCAAAACTGAAGCAAAACTCAGTATTTAAAATTATAAAACCCAAGAAATGAATAAGAATTTGATGAAGTAAACAGAAGAATTGTACACAGGAAGTTCAGATAAAAAGCTTACCAGATATCTAAGTTATATAAGCATATTTGAAATAAGACATAAAATATAAAGCAAAAAGATAATAAAACAATGTTCTTCATAAAATCCTTGATTTTAATTAAATGTAAAACATTATTTCTCAAGTAGTTTCAGTAAAACTATAAACTTAATAGAAACATTAACAAATGTCACTTAAAACAGAAAGTAGTGTAAGAATAAAGTTTTTCAGGCTCAGTTTTATATGAGGAATGTTTGAAAAAAAGTAAAAATAATTAGCCCAGAGGGGAAAAAATGGATTATATTAGCTGTCATCAAAGATTTGAGGCCTGTCATATGAATGAGAAATTACTATGGATTGTGAGAAGAAAGGTTTTGGTTACTTTGTGGCAGAACATGTTTGATAATAAGTCATCCAACATTGCAATTACCTACCTCAAAGGAAATAGTTTAAATGATGGCTCAATATGTAAAGGTCTGACATAAAGATGATTCTTGATTTTGATGAGGTCTGGAGTTAAGAGTCTAGCAAAGATAAATTGTATCTATAGCAAATTTTTAGTTTTTTGCTCACAGAGAAAGTCAGAATTGATGCAGAAGGATAATGTTAGTCAAGAGAAATTTGTTTTTTTACTTTAAAGATAGAAGAAAACAGCATTAGTCAACAAATCCCAGGTCACTTATTATCATGTTTATGTTAAGAAAAAAGATGGGAGGAAAGGGAAACAAAGGAGAGATTTCAAGAACAAAAGTCTAGACTAGGGCCAGGCAAATGGGATGCAGGGGATGCAGCAGGGAGGAGGTGAGGCAGGGAATGCACCTTAGTGCAGTGGATGGGGGTAGATCATGATGAGAGAATAAAAGGGTTCTACTGACATTTATCTTCTTTCTATTCCCTGAATATTCTAAAAGCATCTGATTTTTGAACTAAGATTCTTCTTTTGTGAGGAAGGAACAGAAAAAGAATGGGAAGGATTTCAATATTTACCGAATATGAACTGAATTGCAGACTCTCTTAAGAAACTTATCACATTTTATCCTCACAAAACCCCGGAAATAAAGGCGCTATTGTAATTTTTATAAATTAATGTAAGAATCAGAAAGATTACACTCCTGCCTAAAGTAACACACTGCTAGGAGTGACAAAGTCCCTGTTGAGAATGCAGGTCTAGCTGATTTTAGATTTCATATTCTTTTGGTAACTCATCATTGCCTGAATAATTGAAAACCAAGTGTAAAAAACCCCATGCAAGTTCATTATGTTTTTAAGTCTTTCCTAGAATAAGAGTAAGTATTAGGATAATAGTATAAAGCAATTAGTTCTCTTTATTTTTGGTTTTTAAAAATTTAATACCACACATTAGCACTAGTAGAATTATTTAACAGGCAATTTCTGAGAAAGGGAATTTAGAGAAGCTAATATTTATGTATAGAGTTCAAATGTCTTAATTTGCTAAAGCCATAATTTTGTTGTATAATTTTGATAACTGATATTTATTTCTAATTTTTGAAATTGAAAACACACCATATATTTATTTTTCAATACTCAGTACTAACCTCACAAAAGTTTAAATTTTAGGTTAAATATTTTGCATTTTAAAGACAGTGCAGTGTGAGAAAGTAATCACTGAGATAGTGTGGAATATTAGTGATTCTTTTTTTTTTACCTATAATAGGAAAAATGGCTGTGCATCTTGTCCTTTCATTGGTACACATGGTCATTTATAAATCAATGACTCACCTTAACAAATTATGGACTGTGAAAAATAATTTTCTTTGTTTTCCTGTTAATCATATAGCATTAAACTTCTGTTCTCTTTCTTTTATAATGCTAGCATGTAAATATTTGATGCCATTCAAGAAAAATTGAGAAATATATAAATCTGAGACAAGAAACCTTTACTCTCTTTGTCTAATTATTATTAGCTTTAACAAACCTCAGTCAAAAATGAATCAGAAATATGTGCACTATGAAAAAAGACTTAGTTATAAATAAAGGCAATAGAATGTGAAATAACTTCATCAAAAGTCAATGGAAACAACAAAATGGACACTAAAATTATGTATAATTCCCTCCCTTCTTTTTAACAACTGAAACAAATAGCCTAGACAGAACAGGTCTTTAAAATGTAAAAATGTTAAGATTGATGGGGGGGGGGTGCTAGGGAAGAATAGAGCTACATTAAATTAGGTAGAGGGGAGTGAGGGGAAGGGGTATAGGGTAGGAAGGATAGTGGAATGAAATAGACATTATTACCCTAAGTGTGTGTGTGTATGTGTGTGTGTGTGTGTGTGTGTATAATATATACATTTTATATATATATAT
>NW_025999853.1:27208223-27224927 GCF_001458135.2 Marmota marmota marmota
TATATATATATATATATATATATATATATATATAAAATCAGTGTGATTCTACATCATGTACAACCAGAAGAATGAGAAGTTATCATTCATTGTATATGATGTATCAAAGTGCAGTCTACAGTCATGTATAACTAATTAAAACAAATTAAAAACATTTTTTAAAATTTTAAGACTGATAAAAAGAAAAATTTTAAACAGCATTATTTTACAATATGTGAAATGAGGGGGATGCTTTTTAAAGCACAATTTATAACAATTAGAATCATTTTCATATTTTTTATGAACAGTATGGATAAAACTTTATAGGGAAACTGGATTATGTTGAGTTTAGTTTAAGAGTATTGAGATTTGTTCTTACAGCAGTTAGATGCGTCTTTTTGATCTTATCAGTTTTTAGTTTTTTGTTGGGTGATTTATTTTAGTTTTGTTTGTACTTGTAGGAAGTGGTTTTTACTCTGTGCAAGTTGTTGGTTACATTCCAGATCAAAACTGTAACAATCTTCTACAGGACAACTGATCCAATTTCTTATAACAGACAATGATTTGAACAATATAGGGTGGGGGGAGAGGAGACTTATCTGTATTAAAAAATAAACAGGAAGAGGGGAAAGAAAAAAAATTCAACAATACAATTACTAAA
This sequence comes from Marmota marmota marmota, assembly GCF_001458135.2. Taxonomy (NCBI): domain Eukaryota; kingdom Metazoa; phylum Chordata; class Mammalia; order Rodentia; family Sciuridae; genus Marmota; species Marmota marmota. Next base: position 27,208,864 of record NW_025999853.1, read on the forward strand.
CACAAAGAATGAATGCACTGTTCAGGTTGCTTTCTAGTTCAAAAGGAAATTTAAAAGATACTTTTTAGACAACTAGGAGAATTTAACTGATAAGCCATGATTGTCAATTTCGTTGCCTTTTCAAAGTAATCACAAAAGTATCATTCTTTTCTTTTTTAAAAAAAATTTTTGATAAGAAATCAACTTTCTTTGCCTTTTATGTATATTGATATAGATGAAAATAATATCCTGTTTGGTATTAAATTTAGTGACTCATAAAGAAATAGAATATCTGAACAGCTGAATAACAAGTGAAAACTTTGAATCAGTAATAATATTCTCCTATCAGAAAACAGCCTAGACTTTTGGAGCTTTCAAGAATGAATTCTATGAAACATTTAAAAGAACTAAAAACAGTCCTTTTCAAACACTTCCAAAAAATTGAAGAGGAAGAAATATTTCAAAACTCTTTATAAAGTTTGCACTACTCTGATAAGCCAGACAGCATATTGTGAGAAAAGAAAGTAACAAGCCAATATCTCTAATGACATAAGTGTAAATATCCTCAACAAAATATGAATAAACCAAATTCAACAGCACATTAAAATAATTATTCACCATGTCCAGTGGCTCACATAAAAAGAACTAAAAACAATTCTAGCAAGAATGTAGTTGTCTAAGAAGGAAACTCTTTTACATTGTTGGTGGAATGTAAATTTGTATAGTCATTATGGAAAAGATTATGGTGGTTCCTTAAGAATTAAAAATAAAATTACCATGTGATCCAGTAATCCCACTTTTGGGTATATATCCTAGGGAAAAGAAGTCAGAATATGGGGTAGACATCTGGACTCCCATGTTTATTGTAACAGTATTCTTAATAGCAATTTTTGAAGTCAATTTAACTGCCCATAAACTTATAAATGGATAAATAAAAATTGTGTACAACATGGAATATTATTTAGCCATAAATGGAGGGAAACTATGTCATTTGTGCAAAATGAATTAACCTGGAGAACATTATGTTAAGTAAGATAAGCTAGGCACACAAAGACAAATATAGCATGTTCTCATTGATGCATGAAATCTAAAGCAATCCAACTCATAAAAGCAGAGAGCAGAATGATAGTTACCAGTGATTGGTAAAAGGGAAATTAGAATTTGGTCAAAGGGCACAATGTTTCAACTAGTCCAAAGAATAAATATGTATTTGAGGTAATGGATATGTTAGTTAGCATAATCCAACCATTCCACACTGTGTTCATATATTAGAGCATCACTTTATACCTCATAAATATATACAATCATAATTTGTCAATATATGATAAAACACAAAATTTCACAATCCATCACCCTACTGCCACAAACAAACAGAAAGAGCAAGGAAAATAGATTCATGTAAGTAGAGAGAAATATGATTTTTTTTTAAAAAAAATCTGAATGGTGGGGGTAATAGAGTTTATTTACCTTACTGTTGGAATATTTGGAAATATTTGGAAATTGTATTAATACAAATTTATAAAAAGATAATGAAGATGCCTGTGAAGCTATATTTCACTGTCTTTGAGGAACAAGGATTACAACAGACTTTGTTTAAAGCATATTGTCAGTTCTTCCAAATGCCCAAGATTGCAACTTGAACTCAGTTCATATGTAGCACTGATGTGCTACATACTGTGCTAGGCAGGAGGGGAATAGATGGCACCCTCAAAGAGATCAAAAGTTTAGTGGCTGAACTATGTATAGAGCTGAGTGCAGAGTAAAGGAAAACGAGAGATGGTGAAACCTAAGGGACTTGGAGCCATTATAGTTCTAGACCTAAAGGGAAAAAGGTAGTAAACGGAACCCTGTTCCTGGAAAGTGTTAGAGCTGGAGCCCTGGGAATGGGCCACCAGAGAGGAGGTAGAGCTGAGGAAATAATTAACATGTGGGAGAGAACATCTAATTGTTTACCAGTGTCATCCATCAGTGAAGCCCAAGTAGAAATTAGAGTCAAAAAGAGTCTGCAGCCCACAGACAGAGGGGCACAAAGCAGGGTAGAGGTGGTCAATGAGTGAATGGTGGTCTGGGGTGAAGGAATGTACAGTGGATACATTATTAACCTTAAGTTTATACCTCTAAAATTGATTTGGAATAAATGTAAAGTGAAAAAAAATTGTACAAGAGATTGAACCCAGGGGCATTTAACTACTGAGCCATATCCCCAGCCCTTTTTGTTCTGAGGCAGGTTCTCACTAAATTGTTGAGGCTGGTCTCGAACTTGCAATCCTGCCTCATCCTCCTGAGTTGCTGGAATTACAGCTACAACTACAGCTGGCTTATAAAATGAAATTTTACAAGATTCCCAAAGATTACATTGTTACAACTAACATTTTTCAGATTTCTTTTTTCATAACTTAGAGATTACCCATTGCCTCAAGTGGAATTAATTATATGTTATGATTTAATAATATTTGATCACTATCTTTGCATTTTAAAGCAAAACTTCATTATTAACATGCTATGTTTTCTCTCTTATTTTCAAAGATTTTAATGGCATGCTTATCTATTTCTAATAGCTACAGTTACTTGAAAGATAAGCTACTTGATATTAAAATAACTATTGGTTTTAATTGTATTTATAATTTAGTAATTTTATAATAAACACAACTAATAATTACATCTAATAATTTTTAAAAATATACTTTGTATATAACAAGAATTTAAACACAAGAACTTAAAGAGGGGGTCAGAAGCTACATTTGGAAAAATGGTATGATCCCAAACATACTATTTCTTTTAGTTTCAAAACTAGAGTGAGATCATGAGAAGACAATAAATTTGATCAAGAACTCTTGAACATCATATGCTCATTCAATTTTTCATCTTTACTACTTAACTGAACGAATGCTACACTATGATTGTCCATCTGATTTGAATACTCAGAGATTTTACTATATTAAAGCAAAAAAGCACCAGCTCATTTAAACAGTCAGGAAAGACTTTTTCAAGATTACTACAATAGGGAAGAAAAGCTAATGAAATGTGGAAGAAAGACATAGCACAACTGCACTGAATTAAAAAGGCAGAAGAGTAGAAATGTACTGAAGGAATTGTTGGATAGGGAGATGGATCAGCATGGCATAGACCATCAGTATTTGCTAATTAGTATTTACAGTGCTTAGACTCCTCAACTCCAAGGGAGACAGGGAGGTAGAGGTTCTAAGTTTCTGGGTGATTACATTATATTTTATTTATTTAAGATATTGGTGAATTATAGCTTTACATAGTAATGGGATTCATTGTGTTATTTTTATATCAGCACATGGCATAATTTAGTCTATTTCATTACCCTGTATCTCCCTTTTCCTTCCTCTCCTCCCACCTTCTAACACCCATCCTCTGTAATACTGGTTTCCCTTCTATTTTAATGAGATTTCACCTTTTATTCATTTTTTATTTCTAGATTCCATATATGCAAGGAAACATAAAACCTTTAACTTTCATAAGTCTGGCTTATTTCACTTAATGTGGTATTCTCAGGTTCCATCTATTTTCCTGCAAATGACACAGTTGTTCTTTATTGCTGATTAAACCTCCATTGTGTGTGTATGTGTGTGTGTGTATGTGTGCATGTGTGTGTGTGTGTCTGTATATCACATTTTCTTTTTTATTTATTTTTTATTAGTTGCTCAAAACATTACAATGATCTTGACATATCATATATCATACATTTGATTCAAATGGGGTATGAATTCTTATTTTTCCCATGTGTACAGATTACAGGATCACATTGGTTATACAGCCACATTTATACATACTGCCATATTAGTGTCTGTTGTATTCTGCTGCCCTTCCTATCCCCTTCCAATCTCCTCTCCCCTCTCCTCCCCTCCTGTCACCTCTCTCTACCCCATCTACTGTAACACATTTCTCTCTCTCTTTTTTTTTTCTTTCCCCCTCACACCATCTTATATGTAATTTTATATAACAATGAGGGTCTCCTTCCATCTTCCGGGCAATTCCCCTTCTCTCTCCCATTCCCTCCCACCTCTCATCCCTGTTTAATGGTAATCTTCTTCTCATGCTCTTCCTCCCTGCTCTGTTTTGAGTCGCCCCCCTTATATATTAAAAAGTCTTTCCTGACTGTTTAAATGAGCTGGTGCTTTTTTGCTTTAATATAGTAAAATCTCTTTTTTAGGGATTGGCTAACTTCACTTAGCATAATCTGCTCTAATGCCATCCATTTCCCTGCAAATGCCATGATTTTGTTATTTTTTAGTGCTGAGTAATATTCCATTGTGTATAAATGCCACATTTTTTTTTATCCATTCATCTATTCAAGGGCATCTAGGTTGGTTCCACAGTCTAGCTATTGTGAATTGTGCTACTACGAACATTGATGTAGCTGTATCCCTGTAGTATGCTCTTTTTAAGTCTTTTGGGAATAGTTCTAGAAGGGGAATAGCTGGTTTGAATGGTGGTTCCATTCCCAGCTTTCCAAGGAATCTCCATACTGCTTTCCAAATTGGCCGCACCAATTTGCAGTCCCACCAGCAATGTACAAGTGTACCCTTTTCCCCACATCCTCGCCAGCACTTGTTATTGTTTGACTTCATAATGGCTGCCATTCTTACTAGAGTGAGATGGTATCTTAGAGTGGTTTTAATTTTCTTTCATCTGTCTAATTGCTCTGGCCAGTGTTTCAAGAACTACGTTGAATAGAAGTGGTGAGAGAGGGCATCCCTGTCCTGTTCCAGATTTTAGAGGGAATGCCTTCAATTTTTCTCCATTCAGAATGATGCTAGCCTGAGGCTTAGCATAGATTGCTTTTACAATGTTGAGGTAAGTTCCTGTTATCCCTAGTTTTTCTAGTGTTTTGAACATAAAGGGATGCTGTATTTTGTCGAATGCTTTTTCTGCATCTATCAAGATTATCATATGGTTCTTATCTTTAAGTCTATTGATGGGGTGAATAACATTTATTGATTTCCATATATTGAACCATCCTTGCATCCAGGGATGAATCCTACTTGATCATGGTGCACGATCTTTTTGATATGTTTTTGTATCCAATTTGCCAGAATTTTATTGAGGATTTTTGCATCTAGGTTCATTAGAGATATTGGTCTGTAGTTTTCTTTCTTTGAAGTGTCTTTGTCTGGTTTAGGTATCAGGGTGATGTTGGCCTCGTAGAATGAATTTGGAAGTTCTCCCTCTTTTTCTATTTCCTGAAGTAGCTTGCCTGAAATAGCTTGAAAAGTATTGGTATTAGTTTAGTAAAACTCTGCTGTATACCCATCTGGTCCTGGACTTTTCTTAGTTGGTAGTCTTTTGATGGCTTCTTCTATTTCCTCACTTAATATTGGTCTGTTTAAGTTGTGTGCATCCTCCTGACTCAGTCTGGGCAGATCATATGACTTAAGAAATTTATCGATGCCTTCACTATCTTCTATTTTATTAGAGTATAAGGTTTCAAAATAATTTCTAATTATCTTCTGTATTTCTGTAGTGTGTGTTGTGATATTGCCTTTTTCATCCCATATGCTAGTAATTTCAGTTCTCTCTCTTCTTCCCTTCATTAGCATGGCTAAGGGTCTGTCGATATTATTTATTTTTTCAAAGAACCAACTTTTAGTTTTGTCAATTTTTTCAGTTGTTTCTTTTGTTTCAGTTTCATTGATTTCAGCTCTGATTTTAATTATTTCTTGCCTTCTACTACTTTTTCTGTTGTTTTGCTCTTCTTTTTCTAGGATTTTGAGAGGAAGTGTGAGATCATTTATCTGTTGGTTTTTTTTCTTTTTTTGAGGAATGAACTCCAAGCAATGAATTTTCCTCTTAGAACTGCTGTCATTGTGTCCCGTAGATTCCAATATGTTGTGTCTGTGTTTTCATTTATCTCTAAGAATTTTTTAATTTCCTCCTTGATGTCTTCTGTAACCCATTGATCATTCAGTAACATATTGTTCATTCTCCAAGTGATGTAGGATTTTTCCCTCCTTCTTTTATCGTTGATTTCCAGTTTCATTCAATTATGATCAGATAAGATGCATGGTATTATCTCTACTCCTTTATAATTTCTAAGAGTTGCCCTATGGGTTAATATATGGTCTATTTTTGAGAAGGGTCCATGTGCTGCTGAGAAAAAAGTATATCCGCTTGATGATGGTTATTTCACTTAATGTGGTATTCTCAGGTTCCATCTATTTTACTGCAAATGACACATTTGTTCTTTATTGCTGATTAAACATCCATTGTGTGTGTGTATGTGTGTGTATGTGTGTGTGTGTCTGTGTGTGTGTGTATCACATTTTCTTTATCCATTCATCTACTGAGAGACATCGAAACTGGTTCCATAACTTGACTCTTGTGAATCACACTGCTATAATGTGAGTATGCATGTATCATTATAGTATGGTAACTTTAATTCTTTTAGATAAATACTGAGGACTGAAGTATTTGGGTAATATGATGATTCCATTCATAGTCTTTTGAGGAAACTTCATACAAATATCCATAATGGTTTTATTAATTTATAATCCCACCAAGTTCCTTTTTCCAGCATTTATTATCACCAGCATTTATTACTTGTGTTCATAATGATTGCCACTATAAAAAGTCAGATGAGATCTCAGTATAGTTTTGATTTGCTTTTACTTAATGCTATGAATTTTGAACCTTTTAAATATATTTTTAATTTTTTAAAAAATTACCTTTATTTTGTTTTAGTTTGTTTATATGGTGCTGAGGATCAAACCCAGTGCCTCATGCATGCTAGGCAAGTGCTCTACCACTGAGCCACAACCCCAGTCCCTTTTTAATATATTTCTTATCCATTTTAACCAATTTTTTTGAGAAATAGCTGTTTAGTTTATTTGCCTTGTTAATTTTTTGTTGTTGTTGTTGGTAAGTTTCTTAGTACTTTATATATTCTCTTTATTAATCCAGTGTCAGAAGGATAGCTAGCAAACTTTGTCTCCCATTCTGTGGGCTCTCCATGTTCTTAATTAATTCCTCTCCTGTGCAGAAGTATTTTAATTTGATGTCATCCCATTTGTTAATTATTGGTTTTATTTCCTGAGCTATAGGGGTTTAATTTGAAAGAGTGTTTTCCTGAGCCTATATGTTGACGCTAGGTTTTCTTCTAGCCCTTGCAGAATTTCTGGTGTAATTCCTGGGTCTTTGATCGACTCTGAGTTGACTTTTGTGTAGGACTATAGTGATCTAGTTTCATTTCTTCTACATTTGGATATCTAATTTTCCCAGCACCATTTGGTAGAATGGTATGTTTTGATTGTCCATTGTATGTTTTGATGCTCTTATCAAGGACCAGATGATTATAATTGTGTGGGTTTGTCTCTGTGTCTTCTATTCTGTTAAATTGTTTAAGGCTATTTACAATAAATTCAGTGCCCAACATTACACTGAATGGGAAAAACTGAAGGCATTTATTCTAATATCAAGAACAAGACAAGGATGCCCCCCTCTCACCATGCCTACTCAAAATATACTTTAAATTTTACCTAATTAGGTAAGAGAAGGAAATAAAATACAAATAGGAAAGAAAGGAGTCAAATTGTCAGTGTTTGCTGATAATATTGTTTCAGGAAAGAGGCCTTCCATGAAGCTGAGGGAGTTACAGAGATCCCCTCTTCATATCTGATTCTTGCAGTCATGCCAGAAAGATTTCAGATGTGTTGCACAGTGTAATAGTCATGAGTTTATTAGAAGGGATAGGAAAGAAGAAAATGTGATGCTCTCAAGGGAAAGAGTGGGTCCTCTCAGAAAGAAGAGGGATGACATGCTCCTCTTACTCTCCAGTTTTATTGGGGGCCCCAGAGAAATTTCCAGATCTGCCTCTTGATTAACAGCATTATGACATCAGACATTAGAGTCTACACTACGCATGTCAACTCTAGGTCACTTGGACTCATGCTGACTGGTTCTAATAGGAACCTGTTCTTAGAGATTTTGTGATTAAGAGGGAATTATCCTTATCTCCCTGAATTCTGGGATCTGGTTTATCCTTCTTCAGGGTAACTTGTGAACTTCTTATTGGCATTTTGGGCCTTCATTTTTCCTGCAGGTAACAGGCAGTTTGCTGAGGAATGTAATATATTCTGTTGACTTAAGCCAGGCAGGGCTGGCTTCAGGGTAATTGCTTTTTTAAAAATGAAATCACGTAGGGGTCAGCACAGTAAGCCCAGTTTATAGAATTATTCCCTTAGCCTCTTGTTCTCACTGCTTACATCTTTCTGTTCCTTATCTATATGATCTTACATTTAGAAGACCAAAACACTTCACCAGAACACTGCTAGAGCTGATAAGAAACTTCAGCAAAGTATCAGGATATAAGATCAACATACAAAAACCAATAGCTTTTCTATACACTGAAAATAAATCTGAAAAAGAAATCAGGATAACAATTCTGTTCACAATAGTTTCAAAAAAAGAAAGAAAGAAAAGAAGAAGGAGAAGATAAAATACCTAGGAATAAATCTAACCAAGGAGGTGAAATACCTTGTTTTAGTCAACTTTCTTGTTGAAACCAAAATACCTAACAAAAACTACTTAAGGGAGGAAAAGTTGATTTGGTGCTCACAATTTCAGAGATCTCAGTCCACATATGGCAGACCACATTGCTCTCGGCCTGGGGTGAGACAGAACATCATGGTAGTGATACCGCTGGTTATAGATGATGAGTTCTATTCCCTCACATGTCAAATTATAATATTAGAGAAGCACACCGAGGCAAGCATATAAAGCAGGGATTACTTTAAAAGGGGTGACATAGATTTCTCCTGGGGAGGGAGAAGGAGGCCATAGATGGTATCCGGGTATCCCAAGAAGTGAGGGGTTTTGCCTTTTTCCATATGTCTTAGGCTTCCTTTGTTGTGCTGCTCTCTTCTCCTTATCTCTCTTCTTCCTGCATACCCCACTAGGCCCAGAGGTAAGAAGCAGATGGGCTGGAGGGGCCAAGTTGGAGTGATCTGGGCAGGATGGAGGCTTAATTAAAGACCTACCCTGTAGGGAGGGACAATCACTGGGACAGGTTACTTTAGCAACAGGTTGGATCAGGGACAGGTTATCTTGATAAGAGTGGAGGAAGGGCTCTGAAGGAATTAGCATTTCAATCCCTCTCTAACTTTCTGGTCTCAATCAAATTGGCCTCCTTGATCCTACCTGACTCAATTTATCTACCTGTACTGATACCTGACTCAATATACCTTTCTGTACTGACTGCCTGTCTAATTCTGGCATCAATAGAAGGGAGTGGTGGAAGAAGCAGACAGAGCTCCTCTCATCAGGGACCAAAGGCATGCCCCCAGGGATACAGCTCCTTTAGCAATACACTGTCTGTCTGCAGTTACCACCCAGTTAATACACATCAGTAGATTAATCCACTCTTAGTTTAAGGCTCTCATAAGCCAATCATTTTACCTCTGAAAATTCTTGCATTGTTCACATGAACTTTTAGGTGACACCTCATATCTGAACCATAACAGAGCTCTATAATAAAAATTACAGAACGTTGAAGAAAGAAATTGAAGAAGATCTTAGATGTTGGAAAAATCTCCCATGTTCTTGGATAGTCAGAATACTGTTAAAATGGCCATATTATCAAAAACTATCTATAGGTTCAATTTTATCTCCATCAAAAAGTACTAATGACATTCTTCACAGAATTAGAAGAAAACAGTCCCATAATTCATATGGAAGAACAAAAGACCCAAATAGCCAAAGCAATTGTGGGCAAAAGAGCAATGCTGGAGGCATCATATCAGATTTCAAATGGTACTACAGAGCTATAGTAACAAAAACAGCAGGGTACTGGCATAAAAACAGATATTTGCATTTTTTAAAAGTAGTATTGAAGAAAGATATTCCAGGCTATGGAATATTTACATATCAAAGGGGCAAAGAAACAATTTATAAGTGTACCTTTGCTAAAGCAAATGTTCTAAGAAAGAAGGTCAGAGTCCACTGACAGGAAGAAACCTGTCTAAAGTTCAGTCAAGCTGAAGGGAATATTTAGGAAGACTATTGGTACATTGTATCAATATTCTAATTACTGTACCAGAAATGAAGATTTTATAAAACAGGATATACTCAATCTTAAAATGTTTGGAGGTTTAAGCAACATATAATCATCTCACTATTAACCTTCTCTTTATCTCTGAAGAATTCAGCTCACTTTGCAATTCATTTTACTTTAAAGAATTATGCATCCACTTTGTGGATTAAGGTTTCCATATAACTGGAAAGTGCTTTGAGGAATTTATGCGAGGATAAACGTGCAGACATTCTATTGTCCTAGATAATGAGGTACAATGAGTGCTGCCCAATTGTTGAAAAAGTAATAAAATTTATCTGTTAGCTAAACAGGAACTTAATATTCCAGTACTCCTTTGTGGGAGGATTGGCATAACCATAAACTGTTGTAAACTAAGGCATAAGGAACCATTGCTCAACAAAAAATTCTTTCAGGCAATCCAGTAAAAAGCATCTACCAACAAATTGTTCTCTTCTCTCTTTCGTGATTGAAATGCACTTTACATTCCAAAGGACACTAGATTTTTTTGGCTCAAAGCTTTATACCCACAGCTTCCTTCCTGAGTTAACTAGATTTTTAAGCCAAGTGAAAACACATGGAGGCATTTCTTGGGAGAATATTTAAGACAAAGAGTATGTGAAATCCCCTGGAAAAGATAGGCAGAGAAAAATGATATTTTAGGACAAAATCTAAGGTTATCTTGTCTTTAATATGACCAAAGGACTAGAATTAAAGACATTTGGAATATATATGCCTTTAAAACAACAAAAGAATGACTGAGTATAGAAAAAGTGTTTGCAAATATCTGAAGGAAGTAAGAAAATCAACAAAGGGTTATGATGAAAATTTCTGAAGAGATTATATACTGTATATTTTAATTAGTTTGCTTATTTTTTTCAGGGACCCATTAGAATGTAAATACCCTGCCTGTAGAAATTTTGCTCGATATACCTCCAATACTACGGAGCCTCAAATCAGTACTAGGGTACATTGCTAGATATTCTCCATTTGCAGCAACAGATCTGTTTTAAGCTCTTTTTCTTCCTAGGCTTCACTATTTCCCAGTAGCTGACTCTACAGGTTATTTATGTGAATGCCCTTGTACTCTGGCTTTTCACTTTCAGAAGTTTGTCTGTGGGAAGCACTTTCAAGTATCAGAGGGGAAGGGAAATTTACACTTGATTTTACCCCCCTTGCAGCATCCCAGAATTGGCTGTGTTTTTCTACTTAAGTTTACAGTGGTCCTATAATACCTTTTCAAAGGCTATAGGATTCTCAGCTTCTGGTAAGTCCTTCCTTATATCCTGCTTTTGCCCCTTAGAGCAAAGTCTTTTGTTTTGATTGCTAGGCTTAATTCCTCTTCTTTTGATTTCTTCAACCATTCCTACATCCTTGCACAGTTGGCCCTCTGTTTCCACAGATTCTCCTTCCTTTAATTCAACCAATTACAGATGGAAAATATTAGAAATATTCAATCTGTACTGAGCATCAGACTTTTTCTTTTCTTGACACTCTAAACACAGCATAATGAACAACTATTTACATAGCATTTACATTGCATTTGGTTAAATTAAATTAAATTAAATTAAATCTAGAGATGATTTAAGGTATATGAGAGGATGTGCCTAGGTTATATTCAAACACTACCAATTTTATATAAGGGACTTGAGCAACTATAGATTTTGGTGTCCTCAGGGAGTGGGGGGTGGTGGTGTTTCTGGAACCAATGCCCAGTGGATACTGAGGGACAATGCAATTCTGTCCTTCACTAAAATGTCCTCAGATATCCATTTGAATGTGCCATCTTTTTCCTTCTGGGACCCTGACAGATACAGTAGATATTCAACAATAAATTAACAAAACTATCTTTCAGGAAAATCAGGAATATAAAACAGAGTATACATTTTTAGCACACTATAAGTACTCAATACATGGTATTTATCATTATTATTTGGTCAAGATTTTTTTTCAAATACCATAGCATATAAGTGAACAGCTTACTGAATCCATCTACCCTCTCCCAGAATCAACTATTTTATCAGTAACTAGGAAGTAGTGCAGCAATAATTTTAAGCAGTGAGTCTTTATGATTAATTTGTTGTTATTTTGTAAAAATTCAAATGCATCTCCCCAAAGTTCTGTAGTAGCAGAAATATACCTACTTTATTTTATGCCAAATGGGTGACTCCTCTGTGAACAGTAGTGTAGTTGAAACACAGCTTAATTTATGATGAGAACAAGAGGATGATAAATCATAGAATAAGGATTCTAAAAATAGCCAGAGAGTACCTGTCAACTCCCTGAGTTTCAGGCTGCTATCGTAAATGGCTCATTTCCACATAATTCGGACAATAGCCATAGAAACCAAATGACCAAAGATAAACCTCTGGTGTTGACCAATTAATTTAGGGAGAGGCTTTAAGTTCTTTGTTGTTCTAATTAATTTTTGTGCATGTATTTTTTTGAAGGTAAATCTACCTAATGATATTAATGACATTTTCATTCTCTGTTGGTAAAGAAACCAGCATTACAGTCTTTCGTTTGAAATCTCTCTTAAACTCACACATGAGCATAATATAGTCTCTGTGACAACCACTTGGAATCCCATAAGATGCTTAATGAGCTGGGGCAGAATTCCTGGGAAAAGAATTGCTAAACCAATGCTGCAGGAATTCCTGTAAGCTCTTTTTGTCAAGAAGATAAAATCTCAAATAATAACCATAATTTTTAATTGAGATATAAGGACAAAAGAAACATTAAGAATTTTTATTTCAATATTTTTATTTATAATTATTTGATACCATAATTATAAATTATTAAGATGTATTATTAATCATTATATTTTAATAATTTAGCATAGAAATGTATTTCATCAACAATACAAAATACATGATACCAAATAAAACTGATATTGTTTAAGACCAAATGTCCTTTGACACATACCAAATAAATCTATGTGAAGTTTATTTTTCTTTTAGCCATGCCTACCAATACTACAAAAGGTAAAGCTTACATATTCCATGAATTTCTTTAATTCAAATGCTATGCCAACTACCTATGGCACTTGTGTTTCAGATGTATATTTAAGCAGTTTTCTAAAACATCTCACCCCTGTCATGTAGCACTCAACCTATTGATTTCAGTTCCTACCCCTTCCATGCCTTTTGGTTTAGTGATGCTGCTTCACACCTCCAAAGATACACAGCCCATGTCCACATGGTGCAACTACAGGGCCTGACTAGTGTTCCTATGTTCCTATTATGGTTTAGATATGAGGTATCCCCCAAAAGCTCAAGTGTGGGACAACGTAAGAATTTTTAGAAGCAAATTGATTAGATTAGGATTAATCTAATCAGTGGGTTAATTCATTTGTATAGGTTTATTGGACAATAAGATGGTAGGTAGGCTGTGGCTGATGGAAGTAGATCCCTAGGCATGGCTTGGTAGTTTATGTTTTGTTCTTGGTAATTAGAGCTCACTCTCTTCCTAGTTGCCATGTTCTCAGAAGCTTTCCTCTACCATGCCCTTCTGCCGTCATGTCCTCCCTTACCTCAGGGCTCAAAGTCAGCTGGGCATGGACTGAACCTAAGCAACTATGAGCCAAAATAAACTTTTCCTCCTCTACATGGTTCTTGTCAGGTATTTTGATCACAAGGATGAAAAAGCTGACTAAAACAGTTAGGTTGATGTTGTGCTATGCATAAAGTTTGATTTTCCTGTGTATAGGAAAAAGAAATAACTCTAAAACTTTAAACTTAAAAAAAAAAGCTTAATGAAGAGATTTGTTAAGGACACCTCTAATACAGAGGAAAGAATATATCTGATTACAACTACAAAGGCCAAATGAACACCCATAATATCACACCACAAAAGAGTGCTTCTTGGAATGAAACCCTATCCTAAGTTCCACAGCCCAATGATAAAAATGCCCAAAAGAACAGTTTTATTTACAGATCACTCAGAACAAAGAAATGCCTGTATTTCAGAGAGTTCAATTTTGAGCTGCATTTTCCACTCTAGAGTAAAATAAATATTGACTATTGTGGGTGTTTATTTTCGATTATCCAAGTTAGTTACATTTTTAAAGACCTAAACATTAAGTTTTTAGAATTTAATGAAAATCTATGTGGAAGATATTAAATTGAAATTAGTAGAATTTTATTGATACTTAAACTAGTGAGCTTGAAAATATAGTCACTAAAAAAACAAACCTTTTATTCTTAACTCAATAAGATTTTATTAATTAGATCACTTGATTTTTATTTTTTCTTTCATAGAATTAAATTCCCTGTTTTGGTGATTCCCACCTTCTAGTTATAGCTAGTCAGTGTTTGAGCTGTGTTGACACATCTTCATCTCTCTGCCTCTTTGCGTTGTAAGAAAATGGTAGTTGAGCTGGAAAGAGCAAAGAAAATGAAAAGATGATCTCAGTGGTGTCTCTAAGAGTCTGGGGCCTGTCATTGCAGACTAAGTTACTCATGTAATTTCCATTTCTACCTAGATAATACGCTTTTCATAGATATCCAAAAATGGTAACAAAATTAAGTTTTGTTCTATTTGCTGCAAGAAGCATATTGAAATAATTAATTGCAAATATTTTTCTGGTGAATTTTTCTCTCCAGTGACTAGTCAATGTCCTCCTAGTTTTGCTTTTATGTAAAAATATTTATCAAGGTAATTTGGGCACACAGTTTAAAAAATACAGAATTTTGAGAATCCTACTCTCTACTGTTAATCTCCAGTGACAATCTCTTGGCAAACACCCTTAGTTGTTTGTCCCAATTTTACCTGAGTATCTTTATGTGATGTGCTAATGTTGCTGATTAATTTGAACCTTGGTACAACAGGTATCGACTTCTTTTTATGGGAGATAGGGACATTACTTTTCTCCTACTCAATATAGAAATCATAACTTTAGTTAAATTGCTTACAGTCTTTAGATTATCATGCCTGTATTAAAGTTACTTATTGTTGAACATATCATGATTTTACATTTTCTTTTAAAAATATCTTTTCATAAATTTAATATGTTTTCTCTTTTTCAAATATTAACTTCTCTGATGAAGGCCTATGGTCACAAAGATGATAGAAGAATAGGAAAATAAGCATCAATGAAGATTCACCAATGGAAAATTTAAAATGTTAATAGTTCTTGATTTAAAAAAGCACAGTGTTATAATTAGTTGTGGACCCCCACTTAATCAAATAGCCTTCCTATATTCATGTCTTGGGAAAATTTTGAAAAGAAAAATGGTCTGCTACTTACATTATTATTTGTTTGAAGTCATAATTGACTTTGCTAGTAAAGGTTGCTGTAAGTATGATTTTTTTCAATCAGGTTTTATAAGAGATCACATAAAAAATATGAGCATTTAGTGAATGGAATGAAAGTAGAGGGAAAGAGCTCAGCTGTAATTTTTTTTTATTTATGCTGTTGCTGTCAGTAATTTTTATTTACTTTTCCCCTAATTTTATTCTATCATACTTCCCTAAGCCTTGTGCTATTCACTGTTGAAGCCATTGGCCTCTTATAGATCTTTAAATTTAAAAAAGTTAAAATTAAATACAAGGAAACATTCAATTTCTTATTTGTACTAACCTTACTTCAAGTGCCAGATAGCTGCACATTGGCTACTCTACCACTCAAGGCAAATATAGACCATTTGTATCTCACAGGATTTTCGACTGAACAGCACTGTCCTAGACAAATAATTTAAAATTATTAATTGTGAGCAAATGTATTGTGCCCATTTTGTAAGAGGATTAATATATAAGTTGGATTTACAAAGGCTGTTGGATTCATCAAAGCTATTTGTGCTTCAACACTAAGACTTAAAATAAATCTTACCTTTAAAACATTCTGTTGGTTTTTATAACTCGACAGATAATGAAGACCAAAACATGAGAGCAACATGGTGCATTAAAAGCAGAGCAATACATATTCTATTTAGGAATATAGCTCATGAAAGGAGACTGTCTACATATTAGGGACAGGCGGAAAGTTACTGTCAAAAAGCATTATATATATATATATATATATATATATATATAT
>NW_025999853.1:27224946-27258271 GCF_001458135.2 Marmota marmota marmota
ATATATATATATATATATATATATATATATATATATATATATAAAACATGTTTAGATGTTCAACTTTTTTGCTTGTTTGTTTTTGTTTTATTTTTGAGAAGAAAGAAAAAAAAGTTTTATTGTTTTGCTAGCAAAGGAGAAACACAAGGGATTCCTGTCCCAAAGGTTCTAATTCTGCCCATTAGCAGGTACACAGGGCTTTTAAAGAGGGTTCTGAAGGCTATGTTCTAGGTGTTCTCTGTTGGAGTTGTAATTCACTTGTTAATTGGGGAGATAGTCATTTCTGCTATCTTCTGATGCCATCCTCAAAGTCTGGACTACTTTGTTCCTATGGTGGGTGTGTACTCAGGGACAAATAGCTCTGTCTAGGATGGGGAAGAAAGGTAATCCTGTTTTCCCTGATATTAGGGAGAGGGGAAGATTAGGGAGAAGCAGGAAGAGAGGAAGAGAAAGAAACATGTTTTTAAAACTAGGTTGCAATGGCAGAGAAGGAAGGACTATATTCAAAGCATACTGTGAACCACTGTTATATTTCCCCATTTCTACATTCCATTTCTGTGGAAAAATGGGTGATGACATCTCCAAGCTACTTCCTGCTGAAAGAGGGTGAAGTTGGGGGAAGTAACCTAAAATCCTTGTCCTCTGTCAGGAGAGATGTGGACAGTTAAGGCTATTCAGGGTCAGATCAGTCCAGCAGTCCACAGTGGCAGACAGCAGGTGACTGGACAAGCTGTGCATAGGTCAGGGAACATGATAAAACAACAATAAATAGACTAGAAAACATTACATTTTAGTAAACAATAATCACAAAAGCAGTTAGTATTTCAGCCAGTCTCAAAACCATGAAGACATTACCTCATAATCATATCAGTGAAAAACAGATCAAGTTTATCAATATAGAAGGTCAGGAAGATTGTTAGGTCTATGAGATCAGGCTCAAATTAACTCAGGATAAATTTGCAACTCTGGAGTCCTTTATGATTGTTATTATCAGGTATTCCCACACAAGAATCCTTCCTTTAGGGCCTCCAGTTTATTACTTTTAGTAGGGCTGACACAAGTGTACATTTTAAGTTACATTAATAAAAACATTGGGTTTTTTTAATTTTAAATGTCCATGTAGGGCTGTGCTTAAGGTATATTATCCTGCCAGGTGTTTAAGACCAAGTTGGTCAAAACCAACCTTGTTCCTACCTAACTACTTTTAAGAGTCAGCTAAAATTCCTCAGAGATCATTCTTGGGGACATGTACAAAGCCTCTTCATTTCTTTAGCTTTCCTCTCCCAGTGAAGCCAACTTCCAAGATGGGTCAGAGTATTGCTAACCACATGTGACTTCCTTTGGGAGCATCAGGGACGCTATATCTCCAATGACCCTCCTCTTTGCAGAATTTGCACTTGTTGGCTTCCTGTTTTCAAGGGTCAACTCCATCTCCCTGATTGGCAGATTGAGTGACTCACCAGAGTTGTAGGTCCCAGAGAGGGGTCCCATCCTTTTCTGTGTTCTGGTGGACCTTACAGGGCAAGAGCCAAATGTTGGCTGCTTTTTCCTTGGCCTTTTTGACTTTGGATTCCAAGTTTTGTGTGTTAAACACCCATCAGGCCAGTTGCACTGGTCTTAAAGTGGGAGTAACAGGTTATAACTTCAATATCTATAATTTCACAGTTACTCCTTTCATGTAATTAGGGTAAGTATTAGCATTGTAAGTTAGCATTATCTATCTGTTCTATAGATGATGGCTTATTATCTCAAATTAACTCATGTTGTTTATTAGAAGCAGTACCTCTGCAAAACACTAATGGGCAATAATTATAAAGTTTACAAGGAAAATACAAAGTGAAATTAACAAAGAAAAACATTCAGTTTGTGTAATAGCTATAAACCAAGTAAAATGATTTTTATAATATTAAACCTTTATACAGTTACATATTATATCCCCTGTTTAAGATCAAACAATCTTTACAACAAATTTGGATCTTTTGAACATAACTCTAAATGAGCTGAAGTCTAGCCTGTTTTGGAGCCATTCTAACATGGAGCAAGGTGGGAGGCAGAACCTTATCTCAGGTAAGGTGTGGCTGTTTACAAATAACACAATACAACATTACATCTAAAACATGAATCAAATGAAGGCTAAGAGAGCTTTTAACTTTCTTGTGAAAAAAGTGACAAAATGCTTTTATGTTTTACATTGTCACCTTTAAACAGATAAGGCTCTCCTTTTTACATTTCAAAAATAAATTTAAATTCCTGTTCCAGGGAGAAGAGTAACAAATAATTGCGCATAACTTATTGACAACGGGTTACTTCATCCAGCTATATAAAAGATCAAATGACATGAATTAGTACGAACAAATTTGTTACTTCTATACAAATCCAAGACTATTGCTACAGATAATTTTAGTTTGGAGAATATCAACTTGATAAAGTGTGCTCCCCCATGATTTACATTTAACTAAGTTTAACTTTTAGGGTACAATTTAGAACCCACACTGTATCGTAAAAATAATCACAGGTCTGTATCGGTTAGCTGTACTAGCAAAAATCAAAGGATAGACTTGAATCTCTTACATTTAGGAAACAGTGTTAATAATCAGAAATGGACTTAGTCAAAGCAAAGAGATATAAGACAGGTCTTTAAATTATAGTGTGGCCCTTCTATGTCAAATGCCATGTATAAAAAAGAGCACTTATTGGTTATCTTACCAGTAAAATTAAACTTTCATTGTATAAACTTTTACATAATACTTAGACAAAGCTTAGTCAGATATAGTTCTCAGATGCACACATATATCGTCAAATATATTTAAAGTGTCAACTATATCATTATAACCTAAAATTTTTAACCAGTTATGAAGTAATCATTTAAAAGACTTTAGAACAGATACAAACCCCAATTCCTCTAAGACTTACTTTCCATGAGTAATAAAACCTAATAAAACAAGAAAATCACCTTGATAAATAAGATAAATATTTTAGATTTCCTATCAGTACATTAAAGTTAAAGTAAACCTGACAGACTGCGTTAATATAGCCAATTTAATCACAAACTTTTTGAGATTTATCTTGTGAAAACCTTCTTGCCACTTACTTAGACACTTGCAACTTGTTTGCACCCTTAGTTTTGTTCTCTTTGGTCTTGAACTTAAGCAAAAGAATATTACTTTACCAGACAAAATACTTTCTCATCCAAAACATTTTTTTTTACCTTCTAATTTTCTGTACTAAAATATATTTCCATACTCATAACTTTCTTTGATCTTTTTTAGCTTCAGACCCTTTCTTAAATTCATATTCTGAACAATCCTTGTGAGTGTTATCTGTGCACTTAATCTGCACGGCAAATTTCATCCCAGGAGAGGGCTGCATAGTCTGCCATATACAAAAAATGTGCCTTAATATTTTTTCTTCCAGGTCGCATTCAAGGGTTGGAACATAGAATATTTTAAAGCCTTACCTGTCTCCCTTATCATTATCACAATGCCATCAAGTTTAAGTGAGATCCCCACTGTCAATTTTACCTATGGGTTCCTTTGGGGCCTTTTTCTTACACTAGGTATATTGATATGCAAAGGAGGAGGCCCTTTCCATCCTTTTCTTTAGGCTTCCTTGGAGATCCCTTTGCAGAAGCTGCTAAAAACAAAACAAAACAAAACAAAACACATGGGTTGGCCTTAGTTTCAGTATTTTTATTTTCTGGATGTAATTGTTTACCTTGCCAGTCTCCTCCCGGGATTTAGTTTGATGATGCGATATTGTTATAGCAAGAATTGTTTTGTCCCAGTGATGGATATCTCCTGGTCAAATGGGGTGTCCTATCAGATCTTAAAGGTGAAACTATTCCTGTCCCCAGGACATAAACTGTGCTAGAACCTACTGCCACATCCTTTGTGGCCAGCAGCCTCCACCCACCACAGGCAAAAGGGACTGTAAGGCAGGGCAGAGGCCAGGTTCTCTTTGCCCATTTTTCTACAGCCCAGGGAGCTTTTACAAGATTTTTCCCCCAGTTTAGGGCTGGTGTCCTGGACCCACAGTAAGATAATCTGTGGCTGCCTGGGGCCAGGCTGAGAAACAGTGCTGGGAGTGCCAGTACTGGGTTTAAAAGATTTAAATCTTGTTTTTAACCCCTTATTCTGATGTCCTGCTATCCTTGCATACCAGAGTCAGTGCCTTTTGGCACCTTCAAATTAGTTTCCGACTGTTTAGACCCCTTTTTGTGCAACTGCATATTTTCCTGTACATACAGAATCTCTTTCATATACTTTACCCCTGACAGACCAATTTCAACATCAAGACTGTACAATAATCCAGAAGAACCATTTAAAGATCAGATTCTGTTACAGTAAACTCTCTTTTTGTTAGACAGGCTTATAACTCTAGGTTGCCCATTCAGTCAAGTTCTTTCTGCTCAAGAGTCTACTGGGGTAAGATCAACACAGCATGAAGGGCCAGTAACATAATAAACATAGACAAGAGAGAATCACCAAAATCAGGGCTGACAGACAGGAACCCTTAAGACAGACAGATCTGCATGTACAAATTTCTTCCATTCATTTTACCTTTGAAAGACCAACTCTAATTTCAAGATTCAGAAAGCTATTCAAAAGCCAGATCATTACAATAAGACATCATCTTAGACAGGCTTATACCTGTACTTGGCCCTTTCTTCAACTTACTTTACCTGTGATAGACCAACTCCAATTGCAAGATTGTACAAAAAAGAAACACAGAGAGACAACAAGAGAGGAGCCCCAAAACTGTGACTGACAGATGCAAACCTTTAAAATGACCAGCCAAGTTCTTTCTCAAGAAACTACCTATAAGATCAATATAGCATTGGCCATGTGTTAAAAGGGGCAGTAACAGAAAAATAAAACAAAAACATAAGACAACTAGAGAGAATTCCCAAAACCAAAGCCAATACCAGATGAGAACATAGAACAGTGAATATCCCTAGATTCCCAAGTCCCATTTAACCATGACTTCTATACCAGTGGCACCACAGATGTCCCCACAAAGAGGGACCAGATGTTCCTATGAAGATGAACCAGATGTGTGGAATCAAGTGTCTGGGTATGGACACCAGGGAGCTTACCAGATGGCCAAGGGTTTTGCGACTTTACTGAGTTCAGTTTCATTCTTCTCAAAGTGGACCATAATGAAGCAACCTGTACCATTCAGGGAGAGAAGGAGGGAGTTCTTTGAAGCAAAAGGAGCTTCAGCAGCTTCTGAGAGGATCCCTCAATTCCTCCCTTTATTCACAGGAACAGCTTCTCTGGTTCAACCTAAGGCAAACTCAGCTGTCTCCTAACTCTCCAGCAGTTGGCTCTCAACAAGTGTACCTGCCTGCCACCTTGCATCCTCAACATGGTGGTGGGGTTGCTTGGAGAGCCAGGCCAACACAAGGAAGCTGGAGTGGAGGCTGCTCTAGAGTCCAACCTGTCGAACCAAATTTGTTACTGAAAGCTTAGTCCTTGTCCCTAGTGCCAATCCAGTAATAAGGACACAGTTTTGAGAGAAAAGAAAAAAGTTTTATTGCTTTGCTAGCAAAGGAGAAGAAACACAGTTGACTCCTGTCCCAAAGGCTGTGATCCTCTATAAAAATTCAATTTCTTTTTTTTTTTTGTTGTTGTTGTTGTTGTTTTGATACCAGAGATTGAACCCATGAGTGCTTAACTACTGAGCCACATTTCCAGAGCCCTTTTTTTTATTTTTTAATTTAAGACAGAGTCTTATTAAGTTGCTTAGTTTCTCACTAAACTGCTCAGGCTGGCTTTGAACTTGTGATCCTCCTGCCTCAGCCTCCGGAGCCATTGGGATTACAGGCATGTGACCCCAAACCTGGCAGAAGTTCAGTTTTAATGCTAAGGACAGTAAAAAAGACATTTAAACATTTAAATAGTAAGATAGCACACACGGATTATATTAGAAACAGCTCTCAGTTTTATAAAGAAAGCAAGCTAGAGAGAGAAAAGGATTTAGATTCAATCTTACCTATTCACATTATCTTCCATTTGTCATAATCTGAATGGTTTGTACCGAGTTCCTTAAATTATGTGCCTCAGTATTTCATTTGGAAAATGGAGCTAATAATACCATGGAGTTGTTAAGAAAAATGAATGGGATAAGATATATTAGATGTACCACTAAATGTATAGCATTTGATAAGAATTTTTCAATTTATCAGTCAATAGTCTTTCCTTTATTCATTTATGTTTATATTTAAATTAAGGAGATATGAAACAGACATTATACAAGTTTATACTGTATAATGTGTAAATAGTCTAAGAATATTTCTACATGGTTTAATTGCTGGGAAGTACAAGAAGATTCAGATCTAAAAATAACTTGTCAATCACCCAGTAAAAGCCCTGAGTGCAGCAATATCAGAATAGAAATGGAAACCTAGTAATCAAGTGGAAGCAGACATAGAGCAGACATATTAACCAAGTAACCTGCTAGTTAGTTTGAAACCTGTCAATATAGCATTATGTGTGACCATAAATAAATGCAAAGGATAAAGACAGTTTCATCATACCAAAGAGGTCCTTCAGTTAGTGTTATGGTGTACTGGTATACCACAAATGTTTGGAGATACTCTGCTGATCAACAAGAGATGTACATATTTTATATATTTCACAATTAAGTATAGAAATTAGGAAGATTCTTATTTGTGCACTCATACGGATACAAAATCTTCCTCCCAGAGAGTCATATAACTTATTATTATTTTTTTACTTCATCTGGTTATTTGCACAAATGTCACCTTTTCCAGCAGGATCTCCTTGACCAGGCCATCCAATATATTAGTTTTCCAGTGTTCTAAGTGTCACTGGAAGGATCAAGATTAATCTTTGGCAAAAAATGGTGTCAGTTGTTTTCTTGAAGTGATAGGATCATTCCATTCATTTTAACTAAATGTCTGCCAAGTCTCTAAGTCTGAATAAGTATAGTTTATTTTCCAGGTGTTTTTCCAAATGAAAATGTTGTTTCATTAATAATGAAAATAAATCAGCTACTTTAGATCTTAAACAATTATACAAGTTTTTTTTTTTTCTTAAGACAACCATTGTACTTTAGGCATGCATCAAAATTATACTATATATGTTTCCCATTTCATAACATAGAATATTAGATGTGTACTCAGTGGTCAAGATTTAATAAAATTAACAGTTTACACTGCTTCATTAAAGACTTTATTAAGCGAAAGTGTTTCCTACAAGTACACTGTAGTGAAGAATGCAAGGATTAGTAGTATTGCTTCTCTTTGTGCTTAAAGCACATAGTTTTACCCACCATTACTTTTCTATCTAAATTTTTACAATATTTAATTAGAATATACAATGAACATTAAAATTAATTATAAGGACATGCATGGTGACACACACTGTCACCATCAGATATAATCCCACTGGATCAGAGGCTGAGGCAAGAGGATTGCAAGTTCAAAGTCAGCCTCAGCAACTTAGCAAGGACCTAAGCAGGTTAGTGAGACCCTCTCTCTAAATAAAGTACAAAAAAGGTCTGGCAATGTGGCTCAGTGGGTAAGTGCCCCTGAGTTTAATCCCAAGTATAAGAAAAAAAAAAGAAATAAAGTAATTTTATTTATAATTCACAAAATAAGTTACAAATCATCTTGGGCTTTTTATATACTCTGAGTATTAGATGAAAATTACATAATGAAAATTCAGTATATTAAAGGAAGAAAACAGACACACAGGATCTAGAATGAGAAGGAAATGTAATTACCTTGTTTAAAGTTGCAGGACTTTACAACCTCCAATCGTATTTCAATCAATTATAAATACTTTATGAAATAGATGTTAACCTAGAAAACTGTGAATTAGCAAAATGTGTCTTGTAGAAAATATAAAAAACTTAAGCAAATAATGAACTATGTAAATTAACATAATTATTCCTGATTTATTATGGACAAATAAAGTGGTGATGATAAGCAAGAAAATATGGATTGAAAATAATAGCAATGATTGACTTTATAGGTCAGACATTAAAATGTGTATAATAAAGAGCTTTGTGGAAAAGAATAGAAAGTGCAAAAATAGACACCTTGCTTTCATCATTATCATCACCATAACACCATCATACTATCACAGTATTTATTGATTACTTTCTATCTGTAGGTACTGTGCTTAAGTCCTTAGCCTGCCTTAACCTAAGATCCTAAAAATAGTATTCTGAAAGATTTTCTGATAAGGAACTGAGAAAGAGACACACTCTATAAGGGTATTTTTTTTAATGATAAAGTATTTTAAAACAGTAGAAAATAGGTAAATTCATGCATAAAATTGAAATGAAAACTAGTTATATATTGTTAAATCATTTAACTAGTTTTATTAAATAAATTTAAAATGAAATAAACCTATTAGAAAAAAAAAGTGGAATTGTGATAACTGTTTTCAAAAATATAGTTACCCTTTTCCTCACAATTTCCAAGAAAATGAATTAAAGAAAGATTAGACTGTAAATATCACAAAATATAAATATAACAAAAACCATCAACATGAATATATGGACAAATACTTTTATATTTGGGTGATAGAAATTTTTTTTTAATTGTGTTGCAAAGACTTTATATACATACGGAAATTTATAAATCTGACTACATGCAAATATATATGACATGTATGGCAAAAACAAAGATAAATCCTCATAAATAGCAAAAGACAAATTGTAATCTTGGGAAAATATTTGCAACATATATAATATGCACAGGGTGAATAATATAAATAAACAAGAGCCCCTAAAATCAATAAAACAACAAACTCAGAAGTCCAGTCTAGTAAGACAAGGTTTGCAAAAGAACAGAGTGTGGTCAATGGACATTGGAAAACTTTTTGTTTTGAAAAACAATATTAGTATTATGTTTTTTCACAATAAGTAATGATAAAAGAGTAATGTCAATATGGTGTGATAAGCATGTCTAGGAAACTGTCATTGGGGAGTTGAAATTGGTAGAAATTTCCAGAAGGAAATCTGTGCATCAATAAGTCTTCAAAAGACCCATACAAATACCCACAAATTGTTTATCATATTTGAAAACAATAAGTTATGTTGTATATATAAGTTTATAAACACTGAAGTACCACTTTTAAGAGCAAAAATCAAAATTAATTATAAATGTGTATTAATCAGGATTTTGTTTAAAAACAATGGTACTTTTTGATATTCTACCCTTTCAAAAAAATGACTATCTCACTATTTATGGACATAAAACAATGCCAATATATGTATCTCTGTAGACCACATAGAAGTTTCTAAACATGAAGTTTTCATTATCATTTCAAAATTTTTGTTAATTTATTTTCATATTTTATAAAATGAAATTTTATTCATTTTTATATACTAAAATTAATTAGCATTTAAAGTCACTGAAAGAGAAAGGTTTTTTTGTAAAGATAATGCTTATTACTAGTAAAAAATGATGTTGGTATGATTAAACTGGTGTGAGTGCATTCGAATACTACATAACTTATTAAACACATTTCATTTTCAATTAAAGTATAAATATATAATTTTGGAAAAATGAGCATAATCTTTAATTTAAAGCAGGAGGTGGGAGAATTGATGATTGAGATTATTGTCAAATGTGCCTCACTTTTTCTGTTGTCTTTTTCACCTGATGTTTTAATTATTCTGTAGACAAATCTTTTTCTTGTATTTTTGATTTAAAACAACCTTTATTTGAACATTTATTTTTCTATTTTAAATTCTCATAGCAAACTCAAACTTCTTATCTAAAAATAGTTTCAAATAATCTGAAGTGGGCCTGAATCAGACTCCTTACTTCAGTGCTTTAGTTGGAAATTTTCTGAACCCCAACATAAATTGGATTAGAAGTTAAAGCCTATTCTTCCAGAAGCAGAATATGCTTGGCACAATTTATGCCATAGAGGTTGCAGATTGGATGCCCACTTTTCAAATCATGTCTGGAAGCATATTTTCTTTGGTGTACACAAAGTTTTAAGGGTGGTAAATTATTTAACAATTTTGAAATGTTTGATTTTGCACAAAACTCTGAATCTGGGATTCTAGGTTTTATTTTGCTGTGCTGCATGGTAGAATCTTCTGGACTGGAGTCACTGCAGGGACTCCTAGATGGGGCCTTTGCACTTAAGTTTGTAATGTGAGACCTGCATTGCTCATGAATATTACTTGTCCAACTCATCTATAGAGTTTGAATTTATAATCACTTCTCCAGGCTATGTCCAAAATCCTAACAGCATAGAATGATTTCCTAACGTGCCAACTATGCTATCAGATTCCTAGAAATAGTTTGGTTTATGGAACTCTACAATATGTCTAGGCAGGGAGCAGATGTATATCATGGTAGAAATTTATAATTTCTTCCTCACATTAACAAAGATCAGGTAGGAAATAGTGTTCTGAGTGAAGGTGATGCACAGGATTAATGTGTTTGTGGAGGACACAGTCAGAAGCAACAGGTACCAAACGTTTATAAAAGTCTGAGTGCTCAAGCTATGGAGAGGAAATAAAAATGGACATTCTATAGAAAGCAGCAGAACTGACTTACTTTTAAAGTTAATGTGTAAAAAGAAATCCCTTATCCAAAATGAATATGCAGTTGCAGTTGTAAAAACTACTCACCTTAGCTTTTAAACAATTCTGAATCTATTGAAGAGTTTTCAATATATACTTTATTAAATGTCCATATTTTTAAAAAGAAAGTGACTACTGTGAAATTTGTTAATATTCTATGAAAGTTCATTTTCAGAAGTACTTTTTACATTCTCATGCTTTTCTTGTTTTTCATGAAAAATAATTTTGAAAGCTGTTGTTATCTCTTCAAGACACATGTAATTAATCTATTTTTGGCATCACTCCAAGATTAAACATGACTAAAATTGTAATGGAATTATTCATAGAGCCCCTAATAAAATATGGATTAAATCCATATTTTTAAAACTCCATGCAATTCTTTTGTAAATCTATTCAACTTTTTGAATTTTGTCTCAGAAAATTTTGTAGTTGAGATTTACTATTGTTGGTACTTGGCTGAATGGTTTGTCACCCGTTAAGGGATTATAAAAAGTGAGCCAGAGAATTTAGGTCTAATTTGGGCAATAGAGTATATGTTCTTTTTACTCATTCAAAAAATTTATTAAGATGAGATTATATGTTACTTATACTAGTCTTTGGTGGAGCTATAAAGTATAGAAGACATAGTTAATGTTTATAAGCAGTTGCAAATTAAACAGGTAGAGAGACAGCTACCTAGCACAATGTTATTTGAGACCATGGCAAAGGGAACACATAGTTTATTGTGAATCAGAAACTCTACAAAAAGGATAACAGTGAGTGGAATTGAACCAGAACTATGATTTTATTATACTGCAAAGGGATACATGAAAGCATACGGCAGGTTTAGGAGGTCACAAGTGAACTCACAACATTGGAAAATAAGTCTGATGAGAGATAAGGCTATAGAATATTGAGACCAGATGGTGAGTGTTCATACTAAGGCATTATCCAAGGAAAATTGAAGACAACTGGGATATGTGTAGCAAGAGTCTTGGAAGTAACATATGCCTTGAATAATTTCTTGTCTAGGACCTTATTCTTAGAAAAGAGTATGAAATTGACAGTGTGCTCTAGTAGTAAGGACGGTCCTCACATCATTATCTAGGATACAAAAAAGTTGAAGACATCTGAAATGAGCAATGAGATCACCAAGCTGGGGCACATATTGGCCTCTAAAGTACCCACATTATAATCTGTCAGGATTGGATTCTGTGGTTGAAATGAACTCTTTTAGAAAATGACCAGCTTCTAACATCTCTGATTCTCTCAAGATTTATGCTATTTCTCATGGGAGAAATACATTCTGGGAGAACCAGTGGCTTCCACATAGTCAGGTTTTCATATTTAAATACAGGTCTTCATTCTCTTCCCTGAGCACCCATTGTTCACATGCTTTCTGTATATTTTTTAAAGTTAGATTCATCACTTTGTTCTAAGGTGCAAACAATCGTAGCATGCCTCGTATATGCTGAGCTGGAAAATTCCTATCAAAGGCAGTTATTTTATTCACCCCTTTTTTCTCAGTTAATGATGACTTCCTAAAGAATGGCATATGGAGTTAGATCACCTGAATGCAAATTTCAATTTCTCCAACTTTCTATATGGATGAACTTGTGCAATTAATTTAGCTCCTTTCATCTCCAGTTTACTCAACTGTAAAAACTGGAATTATAAATAATATTTACCTGTATGAATTAAATTGTGTCCCACCCCCAAAATATTCATTTGTTGCAGTCCCAACTCCTAGTACCTCAGAATGTTATCTTATTTGGAAATAGGGTCATTAGAGATGTGATTAGTTAAGCAAGGTCATTCTGGAATATGGTGGACCCCTATTCCAATGTGCTAGGTATTCTCATAAAAAGAGGAACCTGAGGCATACACATGAATATAGAAAGAATAGTACATGTGCTAGTGGGCTAGTCAGGTTTTCATCACCATAAATGAGATGATTAGTTTAGATAAAGAAAAAATTTATTTGAATCGTGGTTTCAGAGTTTCCAGTTCACGATCTAGCCCTGTTGCTTTTAGATCTGTGGCAAAGCAACACATCATGGTGGAATGTGTGGAGGAGCTAAATTGCTCACTTCTTAGCTGCGAAGTGAAAGAGGAAGAGCCCAGGGTCCCACCATCCTTTTAGAGGGCCTGTCCTCAGTGATCCAAATCCTACTAATAGGCTCCACTTCTTAAAATTTCCACTACCTCCAAATTAGCACCAAGCTAGGGACCAAGCATTTAACACATGGGCCTTTAGGAGACATTTAAGACCCAAACCATGGCACCATGTGACAGTAAAGACAGAGCTCTAGAAGACAAGGAGGAATAAAGATACCTAACAAACCACAGAAAGCTTTAGGGCAGGCCAGGGATAGATTCTTGATCACCATCAACAGAAGGAACCAATTCTGCTGACATTTTGATCTTCAACTTCTAGCCTCCAGGACAATGAGAGAATACATTTCTGTCAAGCCATTCACATTGGGGTACGTTATTGTGGCAGCTCTAACTAATATGGGTTACTAATTAGTCAGTAGTAATTCAAGTATAACCTCTTCCCTTAGACAGCCCCCTGTCCAGGAAATGCTGCCATCTTCCTCAACCCTACATTTTTTTAAACACAATAACTGTATTTTATTTATTTATATATTTTTATGTGGTACTGAGGATAGAACCCAAAGCCTCACAAGTGCTAGGCAAGTGCTCCACCACTGCTACAGCCCCAAACCTCCCCACCCTTCATTTTGATGCAACAAAACTTCAATTCATTTTTAGCTTCCATGTATTTCTCATTTTTTTGTTGGGAGGTGATGCTAGGGATTGAATCCAGTGCCTTGTGCATGCTAGGTAAGCACTATTTTACTGAGCTATATCCCTAGCCCTGATTTTTTTACGTGGCCACGAAATTTTCTTTTTTGCATATTTTCAGATTTTTATGAAAAAAAGCACTTACAGTATCTTAATGGTCTCCATATTGTTTTTCTTGTCTATTTTACACACTGTTGCTCAACACATTATCCTGAAATGCCATTTTGAACATGTTATCTTCTTCCTAGAAAATACACAATGTTTTTAGAATCTGATTTACACTGTTTTACTTGGCACTCAAGACTGTTCATGTTTAAACTACATTTCATTTCCCAAACTCCAATTCTCATGAAGTTGATTTCCATTAGCAGTTATCTGCAGGGGAAGAGAGACAGTGAGGAAGACAGCAGAGAAAAAAGCCTTCTGATTTTGTGCTTCACAACTCAAGATTCCAGAAATGGGAATTTTTAAAAAGGAATAATTTATCAAAATGAAGAGGGAGCAACATGAAATAAAATCAACAATTGATTCTGTGTAATGAAAACTGATGTACAAACAAATACTATAGTTTAATTTTCCTATAAATTGTCCTCTGTATTTCTTGATTTCATCACTTTTAATTTTTAACAATTAATATTAGACTTAGAAACAGTTTAGGAAACAATACTATAACTACCCAGGAACCCATAACCCAGAATAAAAGATAGGCATTTAACGTAAAATTATGTCAAATAAGCCCCAATATTATATATATATATGAAATAAACTAATAAAATATATAAA
Source organism: Marmota marmota marmota (assembly GCF_001458135.2). Taxonomy (NCBI): domain Eukaryota; kingdom Metazoa; phylum Chordata; class Mammalia; order Rodentia; family Sciuridae; genus Marmota; species Marmota marmota. The sequence continues at coordinate 27,239,095 of NW_025999853.1, forward strand.
TCATTTAAAAGACCTTGGAAGTTAATTATGTGTACCTCCTTAATATAACCTTTCTTCTTGAATCTCAGAGAAAATTAGCTCTCTAAATGTCTTTCCTATGTTTTTATCTCAAGATGATGTATAATATTGTTTTGACTTTTCTATTTTAGGTTTATGCTGTTTGTATCATTCTGCAATTTGTTTTTATCCAGTATTGTGCCTCTGAGACTCCTCATGTTGATTCATATAAATTTAATTCATTTATTTTCCCTTTAGTATGGATTTTTATATTTGTTTTATAGCAAAATGTATATTTTGTTCTATTGGTGAACATTTTGTTTCTATTTCATTTTATTATTCACTCATTTATGGAATGAACATTTATGAATCACTGATACAAGAGTGAAATTCTATGTTCTTCTAAAGTTCACGTTCTAGGATAGACTCAACTTTTGTATAAAAGGACAGTGTTTCTCTGGAATTAATTAAAAATATTGATGGACAATTGGTTATTCACATATTTAACATCAGTAGGTATTGTCCAAATTTTCTCCAGAGATTGTACCAGAGCATCAGAATGTTGTTGGATCTATATCCTCACCAATAATTGGGATTGTCAGGTTGGACCAATATGATGAATGTGAAATAGTATCTCCTTGTGATTTTAATATATGTTCCCTAATCACTGGTGATATACATGTTTTACTATATTGGCCCTTTGTGTTTCCTGTGCTTACACCCATTTCTCTGCTGAATGTTTACTTTTTAAAAGTTGTTTGGTATTGCTTTGTATTTTTGTATGTCAATTATAATACCTTTCAATAGAGTTTTATGATTTTTCCCTACAAAAATCTTGACACTTCCTTTGATACATTTGATCTTTCATATATATATATATATATATATATATATATATATTTAAGTTGTAGTTGGACACAATATCTTTATTTTTTATGTGGTGCTGAGGATTGAACCCAGGGCCTTACACGTGCTAGGCGAGCACTCTACCACTAAGCCATAATCCCAGCCCTACATTTGATCTTATATATTAACTTTTATAAACAGCACTTATAAATTATTTTTGCTAATTGTTTGTGGTTGTAAATGGATTTTGTTTAGATATCTCAATTCCTTTGATACATTTGATCTTATATATTAGCTTTTATAACAGCACTTGTAAATTATTTTTTCTATTGTAGTTTAAATGGATTTTGTTTAGATATCCAAGTCAGAGGTCAGCAAATTTTTCTATTAAGTGTCAAATAGTAAATATTTTAGGCTTTGTGTGCAAAATAGCAAAATCCAGCAATAGTTTTTGCGTAAAGACTGAAAGTCTTTTTCACATGCGAAATCACTTTTATCTCATGGATTTTAGCGAAACCTGAAACCAAATGAAATCTATGGTCTGCAGGCTATAGATTGCTGATGATCTCTGATCTCAATTATAACATACTTTTCTAACTCTATTCTTAAATATAATAATTTGTAGATTTTTGTGAGTTTCCTACTTTCATGTTTGTATTATGTATGATATTGGACAGGCAAAATTATTTCATTTGGATAGGGATTTCAGAAAACTATTGAAATATAATTATTGATCATAGGCATGCTATTCTTGTTTTTATATGAAAATAATCATTATAATATTCCACAATTGGGTATGATTTTTTTAATTATAAAAGCTAAAAAGTTTATTTATGCATATCTTATCTTACTGAGCCCTGCTAATTTGAAAGGTTATTTTTAGGTATTATGTTTTCTATGACTTGCATTAAAACCTTCATCAGTTTACAGGATTGTTTTTTTCCCAAAGTTTGTTATTTATTTATTTTGTTATTCTGAATGCATGTTTTATCATGTTTGATATTTTTCATTTATGTATTGAGATTATTATGTTTAGATTATTTCTAAAAGCATATGAAGAGTTTATCTGATATTTAATAACTTTGCATTACTTATGTTGAGTTGCTGCATAATTTTGGTTCTGTCCTATTCATAATTTTTGATGACCAGATATGAGATTGACCTGTAAATTTTCTTTTTTCTACTGTTCTTCTCTGGTTTTCTTGTCTGTGCTATACCAGCTTCATGAAGTGTGTTGGTGAATATACTCACTCTCTGAAATGATTTGCAAGAAATTGAAATCATCTGATTTTATATTATAGGACTCACCTGTAAAAATACCCAATACCACTAGATTTCAGTGTGTATGGTTATATGTTTAGATTTTTAAACTATTGACTCCACTGTAAATGTTATTATAGATCAATTAAGATTTTTTTAATAGTAAGATCTGGCTGGGTGTGGTGGTACATGCTCATAATGTCATCAGATAGAGAGGCTGAGGTTGAAGGATCACAGGCTCAAGGCTAGCTTTAACAACTCAGTGAGACCCTATCTCAAAATAAAGAATAAAATCAGACTAGAGGTGTAGCTCCTTGACAGAGTGCCCTTGGATACAGTGGACAGAACAACAACAAAAGTTCTGATATATTCTATAAAACTGTCCTTTATACCTAAAGATTTTTAGTTCACTGGCATAGTTTCTTGCTAGTTTGAATTTTAAAACATTGTACTATAAAATTTTTCCAAACATACGTAAAATAGAGAAAGTAACTTAAATAATCTCTCTCATAACCACCATGAAACTTCAATTATATTAACATTCTGCTGTTTTATTTATCTTCCTGATACTAATTTTTTGGGATATAACTATTTAAAGTAAATACAATAAATCCTATAATTTTATCTATGAATATTTATTATGTATTTACTATTAAAATAATGTTAATCCATAAATATCTTCTAATACTCTGAGTACATTTAATTTTTTTTCCTGTATTTTAGGAAGTGTCCTTTTGAAAACATAATTAAGCTTCTAAGTTCAGACTGATTTTTTTCTGTATTTTCTCACTTAGAATTAATGAGATGGAATGCTCATATGACCTTGTTAAATATTTTCTGTTTGTGGCTAAAACTATCCTGTGATTATAAGATAATGTAGTATCATAGGAAAAAAATTCAACATGGAATCACAGAACCTGTATTTTATCTCCCACTTACCATTTATATGAGATCTGGCAAGTTATTTAGGTCATTTGCATCTCCATTTCATTAATTGGATAAACAGTAAAAAAATACTTAGCTCCTACTGAGAATGCAAGAATTTAAGTATATATTAAAATGCTTATAAGTTTTTAAGTGCTATAGAGAACATTATGTGCAGAACACACACACATACACACATGCTGTGACTGATAAATTCAAATTTCTATTTCTGGATAGATAACCCAATGTATGTGGTCTCCCAAAGGGTCATTAATAGTTCTATTTCTGTGTGTCAAAGCTCATATTTTAAATTTGGCCTATGATATTTATGTATATAATTTTGCAGATTATATATATCTAATAAAAATCTCACTACTACTTGACATTGGGTAGGGGGGGTGATGATATTTTCAGATCTTCTTTAATAGATTCATTTTACCCAATGATGAAATAAGAATTCCTTATTGGCCCTGTATGTATACTTTGATCATTATAACAGGAGAGCTCAGGGGTATACATATATCTATGCATTTTCTATTTACCACTTACTATTTCCTTCTAGTATTCTCATGTTGTCCTATCCTTATATTAAAATTTTACATTGGCTTCTAAGCTTAAGCATCAGACAATTTTTAGTTGCTAATATGTAAATGAGTGAGAAGTGGAAATAGAAAGAAAATATGTTTTCTTTTCCTACATGCTTGTTTAATCATGGAATTGAATACATTTGTGTGATGCTGGAGTTAATTTACCTTAGTAAAAAAGAAAGAAAAGGAATGTAGGGTGGTTAGATATCCTAATTGAGCTTATTCTATAATTTTAAATGCTATGAAAAATCTGTTCCTATTCCCTGGTTCCTTTCCAATTAGTTTGCATAAAGTGATATGTGGAGATGTTTATTTCCCAAGGACTATTTATAAATTGTTAGTGTATGAGCATGTTAACACGCACACACACACACACACACACACACACTGCCTGGTATATACCATTCTATCTCTGTTCCAAGAGACATGATTTTTTGTCTAAAGAGTTATGAAGAAATTGTCTTAGCAAAATAAAATGACATAGATATGCTGTTCTTTGTGTCTTTGGGGTAATATTTGAATCTTAAATGCCTATTTCCCATAAATATTTATAACACCAATCAATGCAACAATGACAATAGTCAAATTTTTCATGTCTGCTAGTGACCAGAGAATATGTAACTATCACCCACCATGATCATTAAAAATTGAAAAAGTTCTTTTATCACACTTTGGACTGACAGTGAATAAGAAAACAGTGATCATCTTGAGTGTTGCCTTTTGTTTCTACAGAAAATATAACACTATAAATTTGACTCAATTGTAAAAGGCTCCCACTTCTGCGGATACTATAATATTGTGACTTTTCTACTGGTTCTATAAATCACTTTACCATGAAAGAATAAAAAACTCCTGACTTCTCTTTTGACAGCACAAGGGAAGCTAGATATTGAACCATCAACAATGAAGAGAAGAAAACTATGTAGGATAAGAAAACTATGTAGAGTAATACAGTGACAACCTGCTCAAGATGCTATAAGGGGAAACCTGACTTTGTTAATATTTATTTATATGTATGAGTCAGAGGCTGCACACCGATATGGCATAACAAATTTGTATCTGGATTATTCAGGCACTTATTATGATTGCTCAGGTCTCATGACATGCCAGTTACTGGAAATATTAAACATTATCATTGTTTAAAACTCGTCTTGCTTTTAAGTGATGTGTGGTTAGGAACCAGACATCATAAATGAGGGAGAGAGGAAGGAGATTTTGCAAGAAGTGTCTGGAGGAAATTGTAGAATAGATGGGGAGAAGGAACACAAGACAGTTTATGCTCAAATTTGTTTTTCTTTAGTAGTTTAGAAATTTCTGGAAAGAATACCATAATTAAAAATTGGAAGTAAATGTTTTTAAAAGGGTTTGGAAAATACAGGAAATAAATGGCACTGCCTCAGGGCTTAGGGGCCAAAGTGTGATCTTGACTGGTCCAGTAAGTACTATTTCAGCTTCTGTGAGGAGTACACTGCCACTTTTGACCATTAGAATTGAAGACTCATAGTGTTCAAGATAGTTTCAAATCTAGAAGGAAATAAGTAAAGCATTAGAGAATATCCTTGAGATCATATTAAATGCATATTGGTAACCTCTAGAAATCACTAGAGATTGGGGGAAGGGTAGAGTGAATGCTATAGCCCTATTTCCTAAGTTTAAGAGGTAGAAAACTTTGTATAATGATAGTAACCTAATTTGCATAAGTACCAATTGCTTTAGTATGAAGGCATGGTGCTTCATGATTTGATCCATATAGTAGATGGTATGGAAGGAAAAATATTTCATGAGTTGAATCAGGTTAAGGAATAATCTTATATCTATGATTTATTGAGCTTTAAAACAAAAAGCAAAAGAATTCAACTTGTGACACCCTATCTCCTAATAGAAAATTTAACCAAATTGCATTCACTATAATAAGTAAAATTTTTATCTCTCTTTTTGTTATTTATTTTATGCTTAATATATATCTTTAAATATTATCTTTTGATTAGTATTTATTGAAAATATTCTTTTTTAAAAATTCTTTTAAAGTTTCACTTCTTCCTTAAAAAAATAAACAAACTCTTCTTCTAAAACTCCAATGAGATTATTACCAGGTCTTAATCTTATGTTACATACTTTACTCTATACTTCTTCATTTTTTCTTTTTTTATTTTGTACTGGGATTGAACTCAGGACACTCAACCACTGAGTCACATCCCCAGCCCTATTTTTTATTTTATTTAGATACAGTGTCTCACTAAGTTGCTAAAGGCCATTGCTGAGGCTGGCTTTGAACTCTCAGTCCTCCTGCCTCATCTTCCGGATCTGCTGCAATTCATGTGTGCCTCACCACACTCAGCCACACTTTTTAATTTCTTCTAAATAAGTCCATTTCTTTACCTGATGACAGTCCTTTCTTGGGAAATATATTCTAATTACTCTCTTTTTGGCTAACTTGAATCTATTATTTAACCTACCCAATAGTTCTTTTTATTTAAAATTCATACATTGTTATTTATAATTGTTTTGTTATAGATGAAAAATATTAAATATTTCCTATATAGCAGCACTAATATCTGCACTTTTAATATATTTATACTTTGGTACTTAAATCTTTTTGTTCTTTATTGCTTCATCTGACTCTGACTTGTCAATGTTGATTTCTTTTAGTGATCATCAATCTATTTTACATTTTACTTCTTCATCATATTCATTTGAGAATCTGGAAAACACTCAACTGTCTGTTTCCATAATGAAATACCCTAGGTAATTACCTTATAAAGAGAAAAAGGTTTTTTGGCTCACAGTTTTAGCAGTTTGAACTATGATTGATTGTCTCCATTGCTTTGACCCCATGGCAAGGGAGCATATTGTGGTAGAAATGTATAGCAGAGCAAAACTTCTTATCTCATCAGCCAGAAACAAAAGGGGAAGAAGAGAAAGGGATTAGGATCCCACAATCCCTTTCAAAGGCACATCTGCAATGAACTAAGGACCAACAACTAGGCCCCACTTCCTAAATATCTGTAGCATGTCCACACAGCACTAGCATTGGTAACAAGTCCTTAACACATGGCCCTTTGGGGACAATTTGCCAAACCATAAGAAACACTGATTGAGAAATATTTCTTCCAGAGAGGATTGGTATTCCCGCTGAGATCATATCAGTCTCCTGAGGATCACAGTCAATGGGAAAACAGGACTGCGACCCACTTTACCCCATTTGAAACTGAATGTTCACACAGCAGTGTTATCACTAGCAAGCCAGTTATTGGGGCTATGTACTATTTCAGCACCAAATTATTCTTTATCCATTTTTTAATTATCTTTTTAAATTTTGATAACAGTCTTTACTACCTGTTGTGACAACTACTATATGGGAAGTTTCTATTTAGGATATAATCAACTGTAGTGACAATGATCTTTCAACATACTTAGTCATTTACAATGTGGAAAGCAAAAAACACATTAATTATATATAGTTTTTTTTTAAATTTTCTATTGAAATCTTTATTGCTCAAGTTCAAGTCCACAAAATCCACTGGAATATCTGTGTACTATTCTTCTTTCTCTATTTAACAATAGTTCTTGCCATTTTTAAATGGAAGTTGGAAGTTACCAGTTATAGACTTCTCAAACATCCTAAGAAATTATATCCCCAGGAGTTCTTGTTATTTTTTATTTTATTTTAAAGTTTATATTTTTTTCATTGTAAAAAATTTTCCTTCCTGAATAATTATTTGTCAAATATATAAAAAAAGAGGAAAATAATTTAGAGTTCTCCCAGTTACCTTGGAAGATAATATTATTTTTAACTATTCAATTTCAGTACTTGTATACATATTTACTAATATATTTGATTTTTATATGCTTATATACTAATATGTTTTCATTTAGGGAATATGTATTCTTAAAAAATTATATAAAATTTTGAACTTTTAGTATTTTTAAAAAGAAGAAAAAATGGTAAAAAAAAATGAACACTGATATAAACATTACTAATACTTTGATCAGCACATTTTAAGATCACTGAGTACACAAACACACACACACAATTCTCATATAGAACATATTATGTAATTTCATGCTATACATTCTCTTATATAAGTACTTTTAAGTACTTTTTCATTCAATTGTGTGTTCTAAACTATACAGAAAACAACTTTTTAAATAGTAGTTGAATGATAAAAGATAAAACTCAAGAGAATAGTTGAGATACAGTGAAAGTTTAGATTTTTAAAAATAGTGGAGCCAGGTATGGTGGTGGCACATACTTATAATTCCAGTGACTCAGGAAGCTGAGGCAGGAAGATCACAAATTCAAGGGCAGCCTCAGCAACTTAGTGAGACCATAAGCAACTTAGCAAAACCCTGTCCCCAAATAAAATATTAAAAGGATTGCGTATGCAACTCTGGTAAAGATCCCCTGGGTTCAGTTCCTAGTACCAAATAAATGAAAAGAAAGAAAAGAAAAGAAATAGAAGATTAAAATCACTGTTCTTATCTTTTTATAAGATCTTTCAAATGTGTGCCTTCATAAATAATTACTATCCATGATTTGGTTTACTCACATTCATTCTTGCATGCATTATCCTTTCAATAGTAATCCTATTATTGAAAGAGCTCTATTTTGAGTGCTAGAAGTAAATGCTGGGTAGTAAATGCAGCACTGCCCTTGGGACCTATCAAGCCAGTGAAGAGGAAACAGAATTAAACATTTTAGCGACCTATATAGAAATCATCAGGGCTATAAAGCGGACTGGACAGTACTTCCTCGGAGGAAAATGGTCAAAAAACATTGCAACAGAATATATTGAAATGAGTCTTGATACAGAAGGATATCTCTCTATCTAATGGACTTGAACTTGTGAGACTTTGGGTGAGGGAGAAAAAATGTGAGGTAGTGTCTGATATTCAAATACCAACAAGTTCAGTAGATTTACTAGAACAAGTGTGTAAAAATATTAAATTATAGGTAATAGTGGGAAAACTAAGTTAACCTAATCAATGAAACAGTTAAGCTGCTGGAAAAGACATTTTTCCAAGTTTAATTCATTTTCAGTGATATGTACTCCTTATATTATTAGACACAGCTACATCATATGCCCTTGTGCTATGATTGTGAGATTAGATATTCATTTCAATAAACATGAGTGTGTTTTAATTAAAATGCCTTCTGAGAAAATGGAATGTCACATTTTTAAATAGATTTTTAGGTTGCTATAGTAACTAATAAAACTGTCACTATTTATTCTAAATAACATAAAAAAAATCTTTAAAGATGGTAAATCATTTTCAAAATAGCCTAACCATTAGTTACTGATTTAAATTAAATTTCATTAGTAATTAGATGAATGTTTCATGTGTTCAGAAAACATACAGGAACAGAGGAAATAGAAATATCTTTGAAAATCTGGATGGGTTAGATGGAGACAGATGTTTGATGCACCTTCTACAAGAGAAGAGCCAGTTTCTCTTCACTGATCAGATCATCTGTTACATTTAAATCATCCAATAAAAATATCTTTTTTTCTTGTTCCCATGGAAGTGTGCAAGACACTGGAGCACAAGGGTAACTAAGTGACGGAAACAGTGAGCAACAGGAATAACACATCCTGGAACCATAGGGCTCCTGGGGCCACATCCCTGTAGGAATCCTTGTCTCTTTGTTGTAAACCCAGTGACATTGGAAACAAAAAATGTGAAATATTGTAATTACTTTAAATAGTGTAAATATTTTAAAAGTATTTTAAAAATATTAATTGCAGAATAGAATCTCAGAAGCATCCCATCTTTTGAAAGCTTCATTAGTAAAACTGAACAATAGATATATATGTCCCTACTTACCTGACAGTGGCAGAGAGCTTAGAACCACTAAAAGAAACAATGTCATGAGCTTATGGGCAAGAATTCAGATTTAAGTGTTAATAAATATGTCAGCTAAAGACTTTCAGGGCAAGTTCAAAGTATAAACATGGATTTCAAACTTCATTGGGATACATAGTACTAATAGTCATCATGCTGCTTTCCCTTCATTAGAGGAAACATTGCAATTGCTGTATCATTCTGGTTCTTTCTCTGGCCTCAGTTATCTCTCCTATTGAATGGGGAAAGAAATGTCTATTGCAAATGAAAAAAATAATTTTAAAGATTCCAGCACAGCACCTAATAAACCATGGTTCTCTTCTTTTGCAACCCTTTCTAAGCTAAATATAGACTACTTTGCCATGGAAATTCACAGAGAAATGTTTTCATTTATGGTTAAAATTCTGAAATAGTGTAAGAGTTAAATGTTCTTCTCCCCCACACTCAGAAGAGAAAACCATGTAGGACAAAGCAAAGTAATTGGTTTGCCTGAAAGAACAATGCACAAAAAGATTGCAGGAGATCTTTTGTCATTAGTGGTGCTATGATCCATTATGTCCATTAAAGATTTCTATCATGGTTTGGAAAAGTACCCAATGGCCAATGATGGCTTTGAGTACCAGCCTGTGGTGTGTGCTATTGGTCAGTGGAATCTTGAAGAAGTGATGCCTAGTGAGAGAAAGGTAGGTCATTGGGGCATGACCTTGAAGGGAATATTGGGACCCTCTCCCCTTTCTCTTTCTCTTTTGCTTTCCAGCTGCCTTAAGGGGAACAGGGTTCCTCAGTCACAGACCCAAAGCAAAAGGGCCAAAGAACCATGGACTGAAACTTCTGAAAACATGAACCAAAATTATGTTTTTCCTTTTTAAATTGATTTATCTAAGTAATAGAAAACTAACACAAATTATCCTCCATAATATTTTGGTTTTATCTCTTTTATATTTCCTAGAATAATAAGAAAAAGTATAATTTTCATCCATTATAATATTTTATTTTAGTGTTTAAATGACTTGAAAAATTTAGCTGAAAGTCCTTTTTGTATCTTAATATCTTCCAGGATCAGGCATTTTTCTGTGAAGTTTCCTAGAATATTTTATGGCAAAATGGTACAGATGTGTGCATTTCTTTTTGAATATATCCCTGTAAAACTATTTTGCATAAAAATTTGGCATAGGAATTTGATTTTTAAATATAAATTTCTCAAATTAACAATTTTTCTCATTAGTTTTGTGAAAATAGTGTATAGCATGTGCTTTCTTATGAGTTAGAATAATAATAATAATAATAATAATAATAATAATAAATTTATTCAATCACCAGAGATTAGAAACAATTGATATAAATAGGTATGAAAATTATATTTTAAAATTAGGATTATATATTTATTAATATTTTAACAATAGTAAATTAAATAAATTGATGTGTATTACCCCAAAATGGCCCAGTATACAAATAGCAAATAAAAAATTATTTTGTACATCAAAAATTAGTCTGTGTTCCAGCATTCTAAAGGAAAGAAAATTTTTTTCTAAAAAACGCTTTTTGCAATATTAAAAGTAATTACCATGATGTTTATTGTAAGTACAGAACATAAAAATCAGATGCTAATATTAGAAAGATCTGAATTTTAGTCCTATAACTGTTGCATGTATTTTGGGTATATTACTTAATTTCTATAAAGCCAAGTTTCCTTGAATATAAAATGAAGATAAATGGTTAAGAGTTTAACAATTGTAAATAAATAATGACACCTTTAGCAAACATCTTGTAATGTTAATGGTAAGCTATCGATCAATATTTTCATTACACTTATATTATTTTTCTTTTTGCATGCAGTGCTCTATACTCAATATAATTAAGTGTATAATTGATTTCATATTTCTACTTCCCTTGAACAGTTTACTCACTACTGATCTCAGAGGCAGAGATAAGGTTTCAGGAAAAATATATGGTTTTCATCTCCATTTATGTATTTCCCTAAATGAGCAAATATTAACTTTTAATAAGCATTTGAAAAATATAAAATATGCATTCATGCTTTCCCCAAGACAAATTATAATATTCTAAATAATCAGCTTTTGCCCTAACACTGTACTGTATCAAAGGTAATTTTACCATACTATAGAAATATTTCTAAATACCATGTAATTTGTAATTAGAAACTGACATCAACTAACATGAATAATTATATGTTACTCTAGATTTATATTATAACCATTTTTTTTGCACTTATATGATTTCAACATATCAGAGGAAATGCTAACAAATTGCTGAGTGTTTTAATGTTACTTGGGAAAAGGCTTGTTAAGAAACCAGAGAATATCTTTTCAGAAAGGATTTACTATATTTTTCTCACCATTTGATCCCTATCAGCACATCTTTATCACAATGGTATACCTCTGTTTCTATATAAGTTAATATAACTAAATATATGCTGCATACTTATAAAACTATCTTCTGGTTTGAGAATGAGTTTATGAATCATGCTATTAAATTTGTATGTTGTTTTTTTTTCTCAAAACAGATTATAAATTCCCAAAGGACAAAATTTGTTTTATCTAAATTTGAATAAATATCAGTACCTGATACTCGTGGCTACATGATGAAATCAAACAGAATTGCCAGAAAGTCTTGTGGAGTCTCATTTTAGGAGACTTAAATTCACTGTCTAACTCTACTATTAATAGTCAGTGGGACACTGTGCCAGTTGACCGGGGATTGAATTTAGGGACACTTAACATGGAGCCGCATACCCAGCCCTGTTTTGTATTTTATGTAGAGACATGGTCTCACTGAGTTGCTTAGTACCTCACCATTGCTGAGACTGGCTTTGAACTCGTGACCCTCCTGCCTCAGCCTCTCAAGGTGCAGGGATTACAGGCATTCACCACCATGCCCAGCTCATCATGTTCTCTACCTCAGTCAGAATATCCAGCAACTGATATTAAACTGTAAAGTACAGATTTTTCATGGCCAGTCTTTTTTGGCCAAATGAACAGTCCCTTTCCCACTAACTTTCTTGTTAAAAACAACACAAAACAAACATATGTCCACAAGTATTAACTATGTCCTTTATTTTATTATTTATATTATTGTATAATAATATATTATTATATTTATTATTTATATTATTTATTTTTATTAGAGCATTATAATTAGAAATAATAGGTGCATTCATTATGACATATTTGTACATGTGTATAGCAATAGAAGTAGTCATCTAATAAAATGAAGAAGGAGGAAAGTTGGCAAAGGTAGGAGTAAGGCAATGTCCATTAGTATTTTGAGCATAATACATAGCTATGGTTAATTTTATTAATCCAATTTTTTATCTTTAAATTGCCTTTTGCTTTATCAGGCACAATCGCTTGCATATGAATTGGGCATTTATACCTTGCCTGAATTGTATTTGGATATCAACTGGGCAGTCGTGTGTGTATGTGTGTGTGTGTGTGTGTGTGTGTGTGTGTGTGCATGTGCGTGCATGTACACACATGTGATTTAACATAGGGGGAACATCATTAGCCGTCCATAGACTTTTATAAATATTTTTGTAGTGCTGTTTCTGGCAATTATTCTTCTGAATTATTTTTACTATGATAAGTTAATATGCCTTTTATTTTTTAAAAACTTTTCATATTACCCAGTGTGAATATACTGTCCATTTCCTAATGGACTTGGCCAGTGCAGAGTAGGGTCACAGCTGAAAAGGAAAAGGAAGAGAAATTACTGGTTGTATAGGGTTTTCAGTTCACTGAAGGTGTAAGGACTAATATGCTTAGGGGGTCCACTGATGATTTTTAATGAGAAGAGTAGCATGTTCTTTTTTTTTTTAAGAGAGAGAGAGAGAGAGGGAGTGAGAGAGAGAGAGAGAATTTTTTAATATTTATTTATTTATTAGTTCTCGGCAGACACAACATCTTTGTTTGTATGTGGTGCTGAGGATCAAACCCGGGCCGCACGCATGCCAGGCGAGCGCGCTACCGCTTGAGCCACATCCCCAGCCCGAGTAGCATGTTCTAGTACTCTGCTCATCCTCAGAGTAATACCTCAAGTATTGTTGCAATACAGTATATCAAGAGATTCTGAAATATCAGATTTGTGCTTGAGTCCAGTGGCTTAAACAAATGAACAAAGAGCTTGCCTACACCAGTTTATTGAGTTCTGTCAACCTATATTTCATCTAGATGGGCAAGAAAGGGCATCAGTATTAGTCATGCCTCCAAAACACCTTGAAACTCCTCATACAAACTTTATGAATCTCTATTCTTCGCTGGCTTTGTTGAAGGGGCCCATGATTATCATCCCTTATTTGTCCCGCTATCTAAAAAGTAACAACTCATATGCCCTTGACATCTTACTTTCAATGAATTTGCAATATTGTTCTTGTTTCTGAGAGATGGCAGCAACCTTTCTAGCCTCTTTAACTTTTTGTGTGATTTTCTTTATTCTTTTCTCTCTATCAGAGACTTCTCCAGCTTACTTATAGACATATACTTGCTATCTGTTCTTTTCAAGGGTGTTAGCATTTTTCTGCAGAACCTAAAGTAACTCAATTATAAGTCAAAATCTCCATTCAAAATTGTGTGAATGTGGTTTGTAGAAGGCCAAAAAAATCTATTTTTAAAAAATCAGATTTTTTTTCCAAAGCATAGTGTGTATCCAGGTTAGGGGTTGGGAGGTGGAGGAAGCTATTTCGACAGCACAAATAAGAATAATTAAGTCACAAAGGATGATGTGTAGGGAAGAGATTTAAAAACTAGTCATAAAGTAGGCTTGCTAAATTGGGAAGATTATATTATTAGATGAGAATGGTTCTAACCTGAGTGTGTGGGTGAACTGAGAGGAAATACTGAGAATGGAGTAGGTTTTAGAAAGATTGGTTTCACTTATTGTTTCAATGTTCCAATCTGATGTGACTGATACATACCCAATGGATAGTTGAAATATTGTTACAGAGCTGAAGAAAGAGATAAATCCTAGAGTTATGAATCACATTGGTAGAGACACTTGAATAAATGACATTTCCCTGAAAGAGGATATTTAATGAAAATAGTGCTAAGGACAGAACATGAGGCATCACATATATTAGTGGTTCTTTCCATAAGTAGTTATAGTGAGAACAGAAAATCATCAGTGAAAGAGGAAAGAAACCAGAAAAATGTGTTTTTGTGGAGAGAGGCTTTCAATAGTGTAGGTATGCTAGAACACAGAGGTTACAGGAGAAAGAAACTGAAGTGGATTTCAGTATAAAATGTGTTTATTACAAAGAGGGCCTCTGGAGGGACCCCTGTGGCATGGTTCTAAATTGGATGGAATAACAGGTCTGATCCTTCCATGTTGATCAGCCATTAAATGTGCATGATCTGGGACTCTGCAGTTGAGGCACCCATGAATGGGTCACTGGTCACTGGAGGTTGTGGGCCAACCACATTCCCAGGGTTCACAGTAACAAGCCAAATCCTTCTTTGAAATGAGATTGATACTTCACAGTGTCCATCAGAGAGGTAAAAAATGAAAACAGTGAAATTGAAGATTGTGTTTTGGATCATGACATGAGAATGAAAGCCATAATTTGTCAACTGCTAAGATAAATAGAGAAAAAGTAAAGGTAACAGTTGAGAAGATTTATTTGAAGGAGTGAAAAGGCACTGCTATCAAAAGCAAAAGCAAGCCTTGGATAGAAGGAAAAAAGATTTTATAAATATAGAATTATATTCACGTAAACAGAGGACAAGGAAAATGATGAACAGAAACTAAGTAATTATAGACTCAAGATCATAAAGTTATTGGAGGAAGGGAATGGGACTTTAAAACTTGTTTATCTGTCCACTGCTTGCTCACCAAAGGCATTGTTCCTACCATGATTTTTCCTGCGTTTTAGGTCTTATATTTTTCCTGCTTCTTAGATAATGTTTTTCAAATTTTAATGATGATCAACTCCAAGAACTAATTACAAATTTTCTAATTCCAGTCTTCATCTTCCTAGCCAATACTTCTATACAATTCTTAACAGTCATAATCGTCTTGCTCATCTACTTCCACATTCACAATTTCAGTTTGGAAATAAACTCCAAGGCTTTGTGTTATTTCACTCACACCTGCGCCCACCCTCTACATTACCCTATGACACAATATGGCTGAAGCTCTTCTGCTTGTAGCTCCTGGGAAGGATTAAAGGAAACATTTATGTAGCACCTCCTATGTGCTTGGCAAAGTAGTTGAGGTTCTACATTAGTTCTCTCTTGATTTATGTCTTTTTATAACTTATAATAGCCATAAGAATTATTCATTGTTACCCATTTTATGGGTGAGAAACTTGAGATACAAAATACTAGGTTGGCCCACATTATATAATTCCTGTTGCTATCATATATGATCAAAATGGTACGTGATCTATTTCCATCATACTATGTTGTGGGGGATAATAAACTGGTATTTCTTTTATCCCATTCTTTCATATATCTTTCCAATTCAGGCTGCACTTTCACTACTC
The DNA here is from genome assembly GCF_001458135.2 of Marmota marmota marmota. NCBI lineage: Eukaryota > Metazoa > Chordata > Mammalia > Rodentia > Sciuridae > Marmota > Marmota marmota. The sequence continues at coordinate 27,255,049 of NW_025999853.1, forward strand.
CTGTAAAAGTACCCTTGTTAAGGTCATAATATTGCTTGACCCTTATGAAAAATATCCAGTTTTCATTTGATGTGACCTGTCAGCAATATTGACGAAATTGATTATTATATAATCTTTAGTATGACGTAGTCATTATTTTTCTGAATACCATACTCACTTTTTTTCTTACCTCTCCAATTAAGCTTTTCCTTCTTACTAGTTTCTCCTCCTTGACCTTTAAATGTTTGGATGCCCCCAAATCCTTGGTTTTGTCAGCTTCTTTCCTGTGATTACTTCTTGGTGTTTTTACCCAAGATACTCCAACTTCTCCTAGATTTATCTCTTCAGCTAAGACCTCTCCAATTCCAGCTATGAGTATAAAACTGTATACTTAACATCATTACTTGGATGCCAAGTAAATACTTAAAATTTGAATAAGCACATCTAAAATTATGCTTTTGATGTTTCTTCAACCATTTACAGTCTAGACTCATAATTTATTTTCGGTGATGTCAACCCAAATTTTTAATTGTTCAGGATAAAAATTCTGTAGTTATTTTTATTTCTTATTATATTAACACAGTATATATTCTCCTAGAAAATTCTTTTGTGTCTACCTTTCAGATATTCTAAAATCCAGGCACTTCCCTCAAACTTCATTGTTACCAACCGGGTTGTAATTTTCCATTCCCTCTTACCCAGGTTGGTGCAGGAGTCTTCTTATTGTGTCCAGTCTCTATCTTTGCCCTTCTGTGGTATATTCCATCATGTTACATTCAATGAGGAATTGATCCCTCAAAATAGTAGTCAGAAATGCCTCTCATCTACTCAAAATATGTTTTATGCAGTGTAAGATCCAAAAATCCTTATGATGACCCTTGGGTTCCTTTATGATCAGTACAACTTTAGATTTCATCATTTTTCTGACTTTATCTTCTAATTAGTCACTTTGGTAGCTACAGTGACATTCTTTGCAAAACATAGATTGCCCTGTTTTCACTACTTGAAAAGTTCTATTAGATATCTCACTGGTTAAGTTGCAACCTGACCCTGTTCAACAGTTGTCCTACACTTAAAATTTTTAAATACTTTTTCCCGTAGTAATTACGATCTTCTAACATACTACGCAATTTACTTGTGTATACTATCCATGTTCTTCACCTAAAATGGAAACTCCATGGAGGTAATGCTATTTGTTTTAATTCATTATTGGATTCTAATGATCTAAAGCAATACACACCATCATATTTAAATATTTTTTTCAGTAAATAGTTGTTATGGCTTGGATGTGAGGTGTCCCTGAAAGCTCATGGGTGAGACAATGCAAGAAGGTTTAGAGGAGAAATGACTGGGTTGTGACAGTCTTAACCCAATGAGTGAATTAATCCCTTGATAGAGTTAACTGATTGGTAACTGAAGGCTGGTAGGTTGTACTGGAGGAGGTAGGTATTGGGGCATTGCTTTAGGGAATATATGTTATATCTGGCAGTAGCATCTCTCTCTGCTTTCTGATCATCATATGAGTTGCTTCCATCTGCTACACTCTTCCACCACGATGTTCTGCCTCACCTTGAGGCTCAAGGAATAGAGCTAGCCTTCGATGGACTGAGACCTCTGAAACCATGAACCCTTAGATAAACTTTTCTTCCTCTACAATTTTTCTGATCAGCTCTTTTAATCACAGAAGCAAAAACGAAAGAAAAAAAAGCTGACTAAAACAAGAGTTAATGAATGAATTGATCATCTTACAGGCCAATTTGGCCTTGTGTTGCGACATTGAACCTTCACTTTTATCATACTATTTCTTGATAATTATACCTAAAAGAAACTAGTGTATTTGTACTAGGACATATGAACAATCTAAAATATCTAAGGAACACTTACCAACTCAGTGGCAAAAAAAAAAAAAAAAAAATCCAAATAATCGAATTAAAATGGGTGACAGACTTAATAGACATTTCTCTAAGGAAAACATACAAATGACCAACAGATGCTCAACACTCTGAAAAGATGTTCAACATCACAAATAATCGAGAAAATTCAACCCAAAACCTCAATGAAATATCACTGCACACCTGCTAGAATGGCTGTTATCTAAAATCAAAAGCTAACAAGTATTAACAAGGATGTTGAAAAATTAGAACCTTTGTACATTGTTGATAGGAATGTAAAATGGTGCAGCTGCTGCAGCAAACAGTATGGAATTTCACAAAAAAATCAAAAATAAAGCTTTCATATGTCCCGTACTCCCTCAATACTTTTTATATTACTTTAAAATAAACTCCATTTATTCTCAGAGACTACTGTGAAAATAAAAACAGATTCTCTGGTCTGAAATAATTAGAAAAAGTAGAAGCATGAGTAAATAACTGTACTGATGAATTAAAATGAAAATAGCTGGCAATGTTATTGAATAATATTTAAAATCAACTTGTTTAAATTATGTTCAAATATCATTTGGAACATTTTCCCACTAAGAATTCTGATTTGACTATCCAAATGGAAAATTTGTTTTCTGCTTTGAAAATATTTACGTATATTTTAAAATTTAGCAGTATCTTGGCTCCTGAATTTTATTTTAGCTTATATACATAATATAATAGATACAATATAATAATTTATTTTTAGCTATAATACTTTCTGAAAAAGATGAATTTTTTAAAAATAATCATATCATAGGTATGGGCACTGCAATACCAATTAAAGATGAAATCTAGATAAAATAATTGGCATAGACTAGGAAAGATCTTTAGATTTTATTAATAGACATTTATTTTTTCTCTTTGGAAAACTTTATGGAATATTTAATTAGTATTCATAACAGTCCCAGAATAGTAGAAAACTTGCATTTAAAACATGTTTAGCAGTACATGAATGTTATTGTTACATTATCTAACAATTATAATTGTTTTAGAATCAGAGGGTGAATGATAAATGAGAAAAGTCAAGATTTTGTTCAGTAAATATTTATTCATTCCATGATGGGATGGAAATATACCATACCACTTTCCTGATTCTTGACCCTGAAAAGGACTGGGTAAAATGAAAAACATAAAAGAATTGTCTCTCTTGGAAACAATATTATTGTTATAGATTTAGTAAAATTTTAATATTTTATATGATTCTTATAAAAAATGTTAATTTTCACATGAACATTTCCATTTTGATTTTAGACTACAGACTAAAAGAGAATGAGTATATATATATATATATATATATATATATATATATATATATATATAAA
>NW_025999853.1:27258282-27333468 GCF_001458135.2 Marmota marmota marmota
GAGGGGGGGGGGGTCATGGGAACGGTGACATGAAATATTTAGGAACATAATCTCAGAAGTTCCTGTCATAGACCTCTAATTACCTCATGAAAGTAATTAACATTTTCCCCTCCAAATTATGTATAAGTCAATGCACTTTGTTATTTTGAATACAATTTTAAAAAGTTTGCTGAGCACCTGAAATCTATTAATGGACTCTAAGTCCTGTGACAGGTGAAAAGCAAAATAAAACCTGAGTTTATTAAGGCAAAATTATGGAAAAACAAAGGAGCCATGATTTTTTTTAAAATCAGAAATTCTATCAGTAAATCTTTTCTGACTCTGAAATAGATTCAAACAAATATTCCTCTTCTCATTTCCAACACCCCCAATCCAAACCAGCCACTCTCTGGCTACTCTGAGCACTTGTCAACATTGTCTTTCTGTTTCCAGTTCCCATCCTTCTGCAGTGGTTTAGATTTGGTTTGAGCATCCTCTAAGGTCTTATGAGTTGAAATTTCATCCTCATTGTCAGGTCTTAAAAGGGTAGAAGCAATCTGATTGCTATGTTTGGAGCTGGAGCTTTGAGAATTGATTAGGGTTAGAGAAGCTATGAAAACGCAACCCCCATCACTGAATTCTGGTCACTTTATAAGAGGAGAGAGATGGACCAGAAGAGATACATTCAGACAGACTTGTGTGCTCTTTGTCTCTTGCCAAGTGATACTTTTCACAACCCCAGAACTCCATCAAAAAGAACAACATTACCAGATGGAGCCCTTAGAACTTGTACCTCTAGATCTATAAGCCAAAATAAACACCTTTCTTTTATAAAGTAGCCTTTTAGGTATTTTGTTTTAGGAACTAAAAATGAACAAATATATTCCTGTAGTCTGTTCTTTTTATTACATTAAATGATGCATTTAAAAGGAATACCAAATCATGTTCATAACAGATTAAGACTGTGAAGGTGTTTTATTGCATTTAGATTAAACTTATGGAAACTACCAATGTCCATAAGACTCTGGTGCTTTGGTCAGTGCCAACATTGCCAACCTCACTTGGAACTGTGGTCTCCCGCTGTTCCTGAAATCTAACCCAATGAATTCTTGTCCCCTTCACCAATCTAAGTTCATTCCTACCTCATGCCTTTGCATCTGTTTCTTCCTATGCATCAAATTTTGCTCCCAAACCTCTCATGATCAATTCCTACTTATCATTAAAATCTCAAACAAAATGTTCATTCCTTGACAACTCAATCAAAACTCTGCTATCCTTTAGTCAATCTTTCAATAATCTATTTTTATAGAAATTATTAATATCTAATGTTTTATTGATTATTATTTACACTGCTATTTTTTTCTCTCTCCACTATACCACCTAAGTAAAATTCAGTTTGTTTTCTTTTCTTTAAATCCCTATATGTCTGACACATAATAGGTAATCAGTAAATATCAATGAAACCAAATTTTCAGATAATTGAGACTGTGTTTAATGTAACATTTCCACCTAAGTCTAAAATACTAGGTCACATACATGCTATGAACAAATGTGTTAAGTGAATGAATATTTTTAATAATTGTTTTATGTTGATATTTCTAAGATGAACAATAAACCTTTGAAAATGAATATAGGTTTATATATTTAAGAAATTTTACCTTAATTGCAACATCTGTACCTAAAGGGAACTTAAAATTCTCTGTATTTTTTTCCTATCTAGCTTCTTGGACACATTATTTTCCTGCTAAATTTGAAATATAAAATAAATATTGTTATAAATTTTATTAACATTTTTACCTAGGTACCATAAGTTCAATCCCAACTATTAGGAATTAGAAAAATAAAAATTCAAAATTGAATTAATTTTTAAGTGTCATAAGAACAATGGTAAGTATGCAGAAGACCTTCTGTTTAAAACCATCATGAAATATTGGTAGGATGTTCATATGTTATGTTTTGCTTGGGATAATCCTATTCTATGTCTCTATTTCCACTATCTCATCTTAGTCATACTGTCACCCTTAACTTGTCCCCAAAGCGACTGGTTATATGCTTAGTGTAAATATGGATAGTATTATTTTTCAAATGTAAAAGGATAATAATAGTATCTGTTTCTATTGGTAGCTACAATGATTAAATAATCCAGTGTGTATAAAGTGCTTGGAAAGGAAACTGACAGATGATGCATATGGAATAAATGTTAGCTATCACTATATAGTTCAGATGGAAAGGATAGTCCAAGAAAAGCTGGCCACTTAGGAGAAGAGCAAGAATTGAGTAGGTACAGAAGCATTACTCCATTATAGGAATCTTCCTATTTAGTTACATTTGATTTTTAGCCAATATTTACATGTTCACTGGTTTCTTCTATAAATGGAAGCCAAATAACCAGCCAGATCACCTGTAGTACTTTAAAATGATTGTTTCCCTCATAGGTATATTTTGCTTGCTCTATTTGCTTGGACTTCACTACAATTGGGTTAGTTGAATAAAAGCATATAGCAAAAAATATAGACATTATTTGGCTAAGAATACAATTTTCTCTCTTTGGGAAGGAGTTGGAATTTAGATTCTGCATAAAGGCTAAGATAATTCATTTTATTACAGATATTCACAATCGTTGTTGTGGACTTGGATTTATATACTTTCTATAGAACAAAATAGAAAGTTATGATCACTAACCATTTAGTTGGCTGTGACATATTTTAGATTGGTGAAAAGATATCTGGTTTGTGAATAACAAAGGGCTTCTATGATTGTAAGGAGTTAGAGGATGCTGCTGTAGAAAATAAGAATCTGATAACAGCATAGAACTGACTAAGAAAATGATAGCCTAGACAAAGGGAATTCCTAAGAAATAACATTTCTGATAGAGTCTGTCAAATAATAACTTCTGCATGATACTGGATTTATATACTTAATAAAATTAAGATCTGATGGTTGATTACTGCAAGGATTAATTTGGTTAAATTCCATCAAAAAGGCAACCAGGAGTGTGGTCTTAACTACATTATATCAAATTTACCATTGTTTATCTTAAATATTTGTTCTCTTCGACAATAAATAAGGCTGGAAAATGATTGTTGAACCTCTGCAAAGTCAGTTTTAGTGCATTGACGGAGGCAAATATTTAGAGTGGCAATAGATTGGCTTTAAGGGTGCTTACTATTTTGGATTATTCACTTGCAAAATAAATATATTAAGAAATATGTTATAAAAGAAACAGGCATTTATTATTGACACAATTATATTTTTCTTTAGCAAATATGAAATATTTCATGAATCATATGGGATGCTAATAATATGGGCTTAAAAAGCTGGATATATTGTTTAAATTCTCTCAATGTAGGACTGATTGACAGTTCTTTCAACTATCTTATAGGAAGAAACTGATTATTAAAACAACCAAGCAAGAAATATCAAGAAATAGTGCAAAATAGTTGAACAATAGTAAAATTGTTATTGATAAATGTGAGTATAAAGCTTTTACTATTAGAAAGCCTAGATGTTAAGTTGTTCCTCACAACAACCTAAAGTACAGTTGGCTATATTAGTGAAAAATGGTAAAGAATTGTAGCAAGTTAATGGATAAAATTCATTGACCTTGTTAAATAGTCAAAAGGGGAGATTTTTGTTAGATGAGAAGCATTCCTGCATGTAGTGATTATTCTGCCCCCAACTAGTGAAATGAGAAAGAAAGAAAGAATGGAGATAAAACACTCTAAGTAATCTTGGCCCACCAGAGACAAATATGACTTCCATTCAGTTTCTATAACCAAGAACTAAAAGCCTGGTTACACACTGGTGTGCAATGGGAGCTGAGAAATGTCTGTTTAAGAACCAACATTTCCTAGCAAGACTTGATTAGCCCAGAAGGGGAAACAAACTGTTGGATACCTGACCTAATAGGTGTTGATGCTTACACATTTTACTGATAAGGAAACTAAGTTATAAAATTGTTAAGAAACTTGCTCAAGATTACACAAATGATGAACATATTTGGGATTTCCTTGGGATAACCTTTTCATTTCCCTGAATTCCCTTCTCTGAGCTCTCAACTACTTTAATTAATTTATATTAAGTTGCAATTTCCCTTTTAAATTTTCTTAAAATGTTTCCATATTTACATTTTGTGTCTCTTCAGTGGCATTAAAATACTTAATGACAGAGACTCTGCCTCTTTCTGTTTTTGTAACTCTAGTACTTTTTATCCCACTTATAGTTTTTTTTTAATTAGTGTCTTGTGCATATACATGCAGGTGAGATTCATTGTGGTATTTTCATATATGTACATAGGAATGTTAGGTCAGATTCATTCCAATGTTTCTTCCTTATCCCATCCCTCTTCCCTAACCTTCAATCCCCTTCATCTGCTCTACTGACCTTTCTTCAATTTGTTTTTATATTCTTCCCCCTTTATTTTGGATTTTTAGCTTCCACATATCAGAGCAAATATTTAACTCTGACTTTTTGGGACTGACTTATTTCCCTTAGCATGATGGTCTCCAGTTGTATCCATTTACCAGCTAATACCATAATGTCATTCTTCTTTATGTCTGAGTCATACTCCATTATGTATATAACCATATTTTCTTTATCCATTCATCTGCTGAAGGGCACCTCGATTTGTTCCATAGCTTGATTACTATGAAATGTGCTGCTATAAACATTGATGTGATTGTATCACTGTAATATGCTGATTTGAAATCTTTTGGATATATCCTAAGGAGTGGGACAGATGAGTCATATGGTGGTTCCATTTCTAGTTTTTTTGAAGAATCTCCATTATGCTTTCCAGAATGGTTACACAAATTTGCAGTTCCACAGACAATGTATGGGTGTATCCCCACCCCACAGACCCTCGCCCACAGGTATTGTTATTTGTATTCTTGATAATTGCCATTATGGAATGAGACAAAATCTCAGTGTAGTTTTAATTTGCATTTCCCTGATTGCTAAAGATGTTGAACGTTTTTCCATATATTTGTTCACCATTTGTATTTCTTCTTTTGAGAAGTGTCTGTTTAGTTCTTTTGCCCATTTATTGATTGGTGTATTTGGGTTTTGGTGGTACGTTTTTGGAGTTCTTTGATATTCTAGATATTAATGACCTATCTGAGGAGCAAGTGGAAAATATTTTCATGCATTCTGTAGGCTCTCTCTTCACACTCTTGTTTTCTTTGCAGTGAAGAAGTTTATAATTTGATACAACCCACTTATTGATTTTTGCTTTTATTTCGTGTACTTTAAGGATCTTGTTAAGGGAGTCATTTCCTGTGCCAACATGTTAGAGTATGGAGCCTATATTTTCTTCCAGAGGTTGCAGGGTTTCTGGTCTAGATGGAAGTGGTCACTTTCCTAGTTGGTGGCAGCAGTAGTGTCAAACCTGTAAGTGCCTTGGTATCGGGCTTCTAGTCCCAGGTTGGTGACCCAAGATAAGCTGCCGCAACTAAAGACGGTAGTGGTGGCAGTGGAGGAAGGTCAAGGTGGTGGTGTCTCAAGATTGAGGTAACCACTTTCAGAGATGGAGTTGAAAGGAGCTGAAAGGGTGGGCTATGCAATGGTGTTGGGCTACCTGTTCAGAGATGCACTTTTGGTAATATGGCCATTTTGACAATATTAATTCTGCCTAACCAAGAATGTGGAGGGTCTTTCCATTTTATAAGGTCTTCTTCAACTTTTTTCTTTAATGTAGACACCCTTTATCTCTTTTGTTAGATTGATTCCCAATCATTTGTTTTTGTTTTTGTTTTTGAGGCTATTGTAAATGGATTGTTTTCCTAATTTCTTTTCTGGCAGATTCATCTTTGGAGTATAGGAACACGATTGATATATAATTGTTGATTTTGTATCCTGCTACTTTGCTAAATTCATTTATGAACTCTAGATGTCTTTAAGTGGAGTTTTTTGGTTTTCTAAACATAGGATCTTATCATCCTCAAGCTGAAATAATTTGAGCTCTTCTTTTCCTATTTGTATCCATTTAATTTCCTACTCTTGACTGATTGTTCTGGCTAGAGTTTCAAGAATGATGTTGAATAGAAGTGGTGACAGTGGGCATCCTTGTCTTGTTTCTATTTTTTTTTTTTAAGAGGAAATGCTTTCAATTTTTCTCCATTCAGTACAATGTTGGCCTTGGGTTGTCATATATAGCCTTTAAAATGTTGAGGTATGTTCCTTCTCCCTAGGTTTTTAGTGTTTTAAAAATGAATGGCTGCTATACTTTGTGAAATGCTTTTTCTGCATCTATTGAGTTGATCATTGATTCTTGTCCTTAAGTCTATTTATGTGGTGAATTATTGATTTCCCTATGCTGAACCAGTTTTGGATTCCTGGGAGAAACTCACTTGATCATGCTGCACTGCACTTTTAATGTTTTCCTGTATGCAGTTTACCGATATTTTATTAAAAATGTTTGCATCTATGTTCATCAGGGATATTGGTCTGAAGTTTTCTTTCCTTGATATGTCTTTGTCTGGTTTTGGTATCAGGGGATACTGGCTTCATAGAATGACTGGCAGTGCTCCCTCCTTCTCTGTTTCATGGCATAATACGAGGATGATTGGTATTAATTCTTCTTTAAGGGTATGGTAGAACTTGGCTGAGAATGCATCCAATCCTGAGATTTTCTTTTTTGAAAGGCTTTTGATAGCTGCTTCGATTACTTTACTTGATATTGATCCATTTAAATTTTCTGTATCCTCATGGTTCAATTTATGTAGGTCATATATCTCTAGGAATTTATCAATATCTTCAAGATTTTCTAGCTTATTGAAGTATAAATTTTCAAAGTGGTTTCTGATGATATTCAGGCTTTCTGTAGTGTCTGTGATGATATTTCCTTTTTAAAATGAAATTCTGTTATTTTGATTTTTCCCCCTCTTTGGAGTAGTTTGGCTAAAAGTTGATCACTTTTGTTTATTTTTTTCAAAGAAATAACTTTTTGTTTCATTGATTTTTTTAAATTTTTACTTCAATGTTAATTTTTTCCTGTCTTCTACTGATTTTGGTGTTGATTTGTTCTTCTTTTTCTAGGGTCTTGAGATGTAATGTTAGATTATTTATTTGGTATTGTTCTACCCTTTTAATGCATGAGCTTAATGCTATGAACTTTCCTCTTAGAGCTGCATACTGTTCTAGAGATTATCATATGTTGCATAACTATTATCATTTACTTCTAAGAATTTTTTTTTTCTGATTTCTTCTGATATCCATTAATCATTCAAAAGTGTATTATTTAGTCTTCAGGTGTTAGAGTGGCTTTTGTTTTATCTTATCATTGGTTTCTAATTTTATTCTGTTATGATCTGATAGAATGCAAGGTATTTTCTCTATTTTTTTATCTGCTAAGATTTGATTTATGACCTAAAATGTGGTCAATTTTAAAAAGGTTTAATGTGCTGATGAGAATAAAGTGAATTTAGTCATTAATGATGAAATATTTTATAGATGTCTGTAAGGTCCATAGTTTTAGTTGTACTTTTTTGCTCTGTAGAATCTTTAGTTAGTTTATGATTGGATGATCTATTCAGTGGTGAGAGAGGTATGTTAAAGTCACCCAGTATTATTGTATTGTGGTCTATTTGATTCTTAATATTGAGAAGTGTTTTATGTACATAGATGCACAATTTGGGGGGGCTTAAATATTTATAATCATTATATCTTCTTGTATGATTTCCTGAAGCAGTTTGAAGTGAACTTCTTTATCTCTTCTGATTAACTTTTGCTAGAAATCCACTTTATCTGATATGAGAAAGTCTAATCCTTCTTATTTACAAGTACCAAGTGCATGATACGTCTTTTCCCATCCTTTTGCCTTCAGACTGAGGGTGTCTTTGCCTGTGAGGTGAGTTTCATGCAGACAGCATATTGTTGGGTCTTTATTTACCCATTTTAATTTTGGTGGCTCTCCTTGTAATTTCCAATTTGGGCTATTAGAAATACTACTATTATCAATATTTTAGTGGGTTTTTTTGAAAACTAATGTATGCATTTTTTTAAGTACGTAAGTAGAATTGGTATTACTGGGACATAGGGTCATATTCAAAAACAATTTTGATCATAAATATTTTATAAATACACCACAAATAATAAAAGTTTTGTAAATATTTTTAATTACCTTAATGAATATAGTTTACAGCCTTCTTTTCCTTTCATCATTATTGTAGTTTGAGCAAAACAAACACAATGATCATGCTAAAGTTAACTAATTCCTTTTTATTTTATCAGTTTGAAAACAAAGGCACTATGTGGTTGACTGTGGATTTTTTTCCCCAAAACAAAGCACACACTTTCTTTCTATGAATTAATTAATTTGAAATATTCTTTCAACATAATTCAAGTTGAATACAGATCAAAATGGTGCATAGAACAGAAAATCTTACCAAACTTTTCCAAATAATGAACACATTTAATTTCAAGTAAGTGACCAAAAGCAGAAATAATAAAAAATAACACAAAAAATTATCCAACTTCCATTTTATTTAATGAGAAAATGACAGTATTAAAAAGTAAATCATAATATAATGATTTTGAACTCTGAAAGATTCCCAATTCAGAACTATAGTTTAAAATAGTATTGTGGCCAGGATCATTTAGCATGGGGTTACTGTTTCTGCAGAGCATTCAAGAGGCTTTTCACAGCATCATTGTTGAATCAAAGATTGCTCTTTGATGATTTTTACTAATTATTTTTAAAAACTTTTAGAATTTTATTATTTTTTTTTTAAATTTTCTTTTGAGAAAATTATTAGCTTATCATTATTGCTAACTTGGAAATGTCCAAGTTATAAGTTTTTTCACTTTCCTCAAGAAAGTGAAAAAACTTGGAATTGAAGTGCATTCTACTATCATGTGTAACTAATTAGAACAAATAAAACTAAAATATAAATTAAAAAATTTGCATTTTAAATTTTGACACTCAAGGAGTACAACTACAGCCAGTACAACAAATTCCAGAGATTTCACAGATTTCAGGGTTGTTCACCTGATGGGTTATTTCTTTGGGGGGAAATGCTGAACTTTGAAAAAAGTGAATCTATTCAGTTGAGGAGGATTAAGTTCCCACACATTACCCTACAAGTAATGCTACCTACCTATGGCTTTCCCGTAAAAGCACATGTGTTCTCCTTTAGTACCTATTGGCTTGATGCCTTTTACTAAAATATGGATGAAACTTTTGCTAAATTGATATTGCTTTTTAGAAAGAAATCAGGCTTTTAATCCTGATTTAGACTGGTTTAATATATCAAATTCTAAAATGTTCCTTTTCTTTTATTGAAATTAGGCCATAAGGACCTAATGAACACATTCATTTATTTAACAAACATTAATTGAACAACTACTGTGTACTGGGCATGGCCTATGCATTGGGCATATGGTAGTGAAATTGATAAATCTGGTAAGAAAAGTCAGACAGAAGTATGTATATAGTAAATGAAAATAAAAGGGATAAGGGAGAACTTGGTTTCACAATATCATATGGTAAGAATTAGATTTATAGAGAAAACGAAGTTTGAGATAAGCACTTCCAATTATAGCAGTTGAAACAAAAGATGCTTTAAATTTCTTTAGTTATTTCAACGAACAAACAATGTATCATGACAATTTTATGTAGCTACTTAATAAATCATCAGTAGGAGAAACTACATTTAATTTTAGTTATGAAAAATTATAATATGCTAGGTCAAATATCTATGTGCCTATGCCAGCCCTTTTAAACTTTATAAATTAGCTTTCTTGCTCTTTGATAGGCATTTTATTGAAGAATTTTGGGAATTGCAGCTTATTTTAATTTACTTTTAGAAAATCTTAATATCAATCTATCAAAGTTTTTAAAAAAGCTTTGATTTTTTTTATCTCCCAGAATTTTCCAAGTGTATTTGATATCTGAACTTTTGTTTTCGTTGTGTTAGTTGAACATCTGCTAAAACCTATTGAAAACTTGTCATCTTTAAAACACATTTTGGGACATATAGAAAAATATATTACCAAATAATGAAAAGGAATTTGAAAAATTTTAATCACAATGGGATAGCTAAACATCATTTTTAGGCTACATCTAAAAGGGGAGAAAAACAGACTGCATAGCCTTAAACCAACATTTAGGGGAATTGAGCTTCTGACATTTATATTTACTTAGCTTTTGTATTCAAATAAATTATTATTTAAAAAGGTAATATAACATTTTCAGCATATATCATGAATTTATTAATTCCTTCAAATACATTTTGTTTTTAAAGATAGGCTAAAATAATGTCTTTACTTGTTTAGAACTTATAAGTAGGTCTGAAAAGGCATAATAGCTTTAATGTGCTAAATATACTCTAAAGACAGAAGCCCAGCATTGCTGGGCATAGCTAAGACATGCATGATAAGATGGAGGGAGTAGCCCAGGCTAATGTCCCACACCACAACACTTTATTTGGTGTTATTCAGAATACATAAGGTATTTTATTCTAATCAGTTAGCTTCACTGAAGAAATTAGCTATGCAATCTTTATTTCTGATAAACTATACGGCTTTAGAAAGCATAGGCTTTGTTAGGCATGGGTTAAAGGACCCAGTCCATTTTTTAAGATTTTGAAGAGAGATTTAAAGATTTAATATTTTGATCCCAGGACCAAAAAAAAAAAAAAGTAATTTAATGCTTTAAAATAAAGTGATATGATCAGTTTACATTAAAAAATGCTTTGGGGTGAATAGATCTGATTGAGGGGGGAAAAGGAAGCAGGGGGGTAGTTTAAATGCATACATAGTTAATTGTTTTCTTTTGATTTTTTTTTTAACTGTACTGGGAGTTGAACCAAGGGCCTCCTGATTACTAGATAAGCACTCTGCTACTGAATTGCATTCTCTGTCCTCTTTTCCTTCAATTTAATTACCGCAGAGTTCTAGTCCCACCTTCTCTTAAAGAGAGAATTTCAGTTCACTTCTGTTCAAGGATAAGAAGTTTATGCTCATCAACACCCTGGTAACACCAGAAGAACGTCAAAGGAGAAACATGAAACTGACACCAAGTAAGGAAAGACGAGTTTCTTCCAGGAAGGCTACTAACACAGACGAAAAATAGTACGTGTTTCCAAGTCTAGATTCTAAAAGAATCATTGCTCACATTAATTTCACTTATTTTCTATATCCTGGCAAGATTCTTGACTTATTATTAAGCAAGTAAGATAAATGGTAGGAATTAATACTGTGTTCATATCATATTTTAAACATTTGACTGGAAGAAGAAACACAACATAAAGATTAAAATAGACAAATAGGAGAAATAGTGAGAAATATTATTTTAAAAATGTTAATACTTAATCTTGAATGATATTTTGGATGCATGGATTTCTATATTGGCTCACCAGCTGAAGATATATTATATACCAGCTGATTAATTATTTTGGCTAAACTCAAGCAGATAATATTTTGCATTTCAAATGGAATTTATCACATTTGAAGTAACTTACTTATTATAAATTTATTGCTTACTCTTCCACTCACTTCATGCAAGTAAAACAATTAACATCCTTTAAACTGAATTTATAGTTTTAATTATTTTTGAAAAAGTATTTTATATTTGAAATCCCAATTTGATTATCTCACAGTAAAAAGAGAGCACTCTTGCCATAAAAATGATTGTGGGACATGAGGAAACTTTGAATATGATGGATATGTTTATTTTTTGATTATGATAATGGTTTAGTATGTGTTATACATATGTCTGACCTCACTAAACTGTGTATATTAAATATGGGCAGCATTTGTATATCAATTATATTTTATTAGAACTGTTAAAAAATAAAGAGATATTCATTGAGACATACAGCTGTATCAGAAAATGCAGATTTCACATATATTAAAGAAATTCAAACATTTCACATTGTAATTGTCATGCATAGTGCTAAAAATTTTCTTTCACAGATGTACTTAGAAAATTAAGTGTAAGCTTTACCAAATCAATAAATTGTCTTTAAATTTCCCTTGTTGTGAAATCACAGACTATTTGTTATTTTTAACATTGTTATGTATATTCTATTTTAAATTCATTCATTTATAATGTAATTTGGCATCTACTAGTAATATAATATTAAATATGCAACAAAATAAACAATTATAAGAAATTTTCAGGATATGTCAATTATGTAGGTGTACATACCAGAGTGGCAGGAATCCTGGAAAGTGTAGATTAACAAAGAGACAATTTCTGATCTAATTTCCTTTTTGAAAACCAAAGCCAGGTTAACAACTATGTGCCTCACTTTTTGAAGGAAAAGGGAAGTAATGATTTAAGAATCTTAGAGTTATGGGATAAAATTAATTATTATGAAAAAGACATAATTTGTTTAAAAACCTTCCATCTTCAAAAGCAATTTATCATGTCAAGTTATTAATTTAAAAAGATTCATGATCTTGTCGGTAAAGCCTCACAAAGCATGAAGAAACTAGAAGAGAGTCATTATGCATCAGCATAAAAAATTGAACCAGACTTTATGTTTATCAGATCTGCTCAAGATCAGTTTTATATATGAAGCATCTGTGATAAGGAAGGGATATTTCTCAGGGCATCTCTTCAGCTGAGCTTGTTTAACCTCCATAGGGAATGACATGATTTTTTTCCTCTATATTTTCAAATCATTTTGATCTCATCTATAGCATTCGTGTGTGTGTGTATAAGTGTGTGTGTTGTGTTTGCATGTGAGGGTATGAATGTATATTTACTTTTAAATTGAGTTATATACGTTTATTAAAATACATAATCTGTGGAACAAACCTAGATGCCCTTCAATACATGAATGGAGCAAGAAAATATAATATATATACACGATGGAATATTACTCAGCATTAAAAGAGAATAAAATGATGGCATTTCCAGGTAAATGGGTGGAGTTGGAGAACATCCTGCTAAGCAAAGTAAGCAAATCCCCCAAAACCAAATGTTAAATGTTCTCTCTGATAAGTGGATGCTGATCCATAATAGGGAGGGGAGAGGCATGAGAAAAATGGAGGAACTTGGGCAAAGGGGAGGGAGGGTGCATGGGGGCAGGAAAGATGGTGGAATGAAATGGACATTATTAACCTAGGTATATGTATGACTGCGCATATGGTGTGATGCTACATCATGTACAACCAGAGAAATGTAAAGTTGTGCTACAATTGCATACAATGAATCAAAATGCATTCTGCTGTCATATATTTTAACTAAAATAAATAAGTAAAAATAAAATTTAAAAAAATCACAAGTAATATTTGAGTGGTATTATTTTTATTTGTTCTTTTTAGATATAAGTGACAGTAGAATGTATTTTAATATATATAAACTATAACTTATTCTAATTGGGATCTTTTTCCTGTGGTTATACATGATGCAGGGTTACCTTGGTCTTCTTTCAAATAAAATGATAGGAAAGTTATTTTCGATTAATTCTACTGTACTTCCTATTTTCCTTCCTCCTCCCTTCTCTTCATTCCCCCTTTTCTAGTCCAATGGACTTCTATTCTTCCCCTCCTCAGCCTCCCTTGTTATGGGTTAGCATCCACATATCAGAGAGAACATTCGACCTTTGGTTTTTTGGGGGACTAGCTTACATCACTTAGTATGATATTCTTCAGTTCCATCCATTTACTGGCAAATGCTGTAATTTCATTCTTCTTTATGGCTTAGTAATTTTCCATTGTGTATATATACCACATTTTCTTTATCCATTCATCTGTTTACAATCATTTGGGTTGATTTCATAGCTTGGCTGTTGTGAATTGAGCTGCTATAAACATTGATGTGTCTGTGTCACTGTAGTATGCTGATTTTAAATCCTTTGCATAAAGACCAAGGAGTAGGATAAGTGAATTAAATGGTGGTGGTTCCATTCCAAGTTTCCTGAGGCATCTACATACTGCTTTCCAGAGTGGTTGCACCAATTTGCAGCAATGTATGAGAGTACCTTTTTCTCCATATCCCCACCCTTCAACCCTATCCAAGAAACTATTTTTTCCTGGGGTGTATGTTCAAATCAGTGCTATCATTAATGACCTAAAGAATGCAGAGGTAGTGGACCCGAATCATATATGCATTTAATTTGCTATTGTGGGCCCTGTGACAGTAAAGAATTATTATAGATTGATGTAGACTCTACCAAATAGAAATATAATAGCAACTGCTGCATCAGGCATGATGTCACCACCCAAGCAAATTAAAACCTCTGGAATATGGTATGTAATCATTTATTTAACAAATGCATTTAAAAACCTTTTTCCAGTTATAAAAGAAGTCAGAGCAGTCTGTACTCACAAGGGATGAACAATATTAATTTTAAAGTTTTGCCTTGGAGCAATGGTAGCTCTTCTACCCTGTGTTGTACTGAGGTCCACAGAGATTCAGACCATGGAGAAATTCTGCAGAACACCACACCAAACTATTATATTGATAGACATTACACCAATGTGGCATAGTGAACAAGAAATGGCCCGAGTTAATGTCATAGCCCATTTGTGCTGCTACAATAAAATACCACAGACCAGGTAATTTATAAAGAACAGGAATTTATTTTCTCAGAATTTTGGAGGCTGAGAATTTGAAGATTATATCTAGACAATTTGAGTCTCTAGTGAGGCCATGTTACCTCCTTGTAAAATGGTACCTTGTTTCTGCATCTTCACATGGCAAAAGGAAAAAAGAAAATAATGCTATATTTTCAAGGGCAAGAAAGTTGAAGAAATAAACCCATTTCTTCAAGCCCTATTATAAGTGCCCTAATCTCATCCAGGAGGGCTCCATGCTAATCACCTAATCACCTCTTCTAGTACTATCACATTGATGACTAGGTTTCAACATAAGAATACTGGGCTTCACATTCAGACCATAACAGTTAAGAATGAAAAAAAAATATACATATATATATACATATACATATATCACATATACTTAATTGTCTATATATATATATACACACACACATACATATAGGTGTATATATATGAATATATATAGATTAACTCAGGGAAGGGGGGTTATTTGTTAGGCTCAATCATATGGACACTTTCTGTGACTGATCTAGTTACACCTTCTTTTGAAGGTTCAACTTTCTGGCATATAAACCAACGTTGAGTTCAGTCCATGAGAACAAGCAGGCAGTTGGTAGCAAATGGATTGTTTCAGAACTTTCCTGTTCTGAAAGGTCCAGCGGTTTGTTCCCATAGGGATAGGTACATTTTCATGGTATGGGTTTTACTGGTTTTCTAGGAGAATCTCAGCCAGTGAAATTATGAAAGTATTTCTGAAATACTTGATCCACAAGCATGGAATCCAGCATAGCATTGTATCCAAACATAAGACACACATTAGGAGGGAGGAAATAGGATGAAATGGGAAGCTTCCCACCATGAGATCCATTGGTTTTATTATGTACAGCACCATGGAGCAGCATCTAACTTTATAGGAATCTAAAACAGCCTGCTAAAGGTACAACTGAAGTATTGGCTCAGAGGAAAAACTGAAAAGACCTGGACCTAAAATAAGGTGTGCACAGCAAGGAAACTGGATTGGTTTCCCATTATTATGTAACAAATGATACCAAATGCAGTAGCTTTAAACAAAACATATTTATTATCTTACAGTTCTGAATTCAGAAGTCCAAAATGGGTCATATTTAAGATTAAGCAGAGCAGCTTTCCTTCTGAAAGCTTCTAGGGCAAAATCTATCCTTGCAACTTTACTAGCTTCCAGAAGTCACCTGCATTTCTTGGGTCATGATTCCATTCCCTCCACCTTCAAAGCAGATTCATCTTGGGTTCTCCCTCTTCTTCTTTTCTCTTTTACTTTTAAGGATCCTTATGATGGCATTTGTGTCCAAAAGATAGTCCAGGATAATACCCTTATTTTAAGACTAGCCAATTAGCAACCACAATCCCTACATAAGACACCAGTTCCAGGGGATGTGGACATACAAATCTTTGGGGGGTATTTTCCTTTCTACCATTTGTTATGGATACCACCAGGGCAATTCACATGCCTTTTGTTCAAGGATTAATAGGTAAAAATGTAGTCAACTCACTGGGAAGGGCAATGACCTTCATCAACAGAGGAATGTAGGCCAGTTTTGCCTAATGAGGGTAAGAAACAATTCATGTGAAATTCTGATTGTCCACTTGGGTGTATCTCCTGGTACTCCCTGGCCTTACTGTAACTGTGGGTGATCATATGCAGCAAATGAAGAAGATGACTCTAAAGAGTTCAGACCACACAGAAGGTGTTTTGGAAATAAGATTTTTAAACTTGATATAGAGTCATCAACTCATTTTTTAATGTTATTCCTAGCAAAAAACCAGCTAGCATTGCTTATTTAAAAAAAAAATAACTAGAGAATTTTCTGTTTGTAAACAGTTTAAAAGTGATGATGAAGATTACCTAGTGATAACTCTGTAACACCTTTGTTAGAAATCATGACCACTTTATGCACTATCATATAACTTTCTCAGTGTATTATCAGTTACCTCTCACCTTAATTTAGATTCAGGTTGGTACAAAAGGATTTTAATCGCAAACACATCTCAAAAATCCAAGGTTTTCACTTATAATTAAGCAACAGGCAAATTTTAGAAAATCTCTCCCTTTTTTCTGCATATCCTTATGTGTTATTCTGTTGAATAACTTCTGTTTACTCTTCCACCTTTTCCCACTCTGTTCTCTTCTTTAGGTGGCTGACCTGTATGGACTCTCTTAACATGTTTCCTAAGCCTTGGACTTCCACTTGGGATCAGTGAATGGGAAACTGTGGCAAGAGGTCTGAAAGGGTATAAAAGTAAAATTGGGGGCTGGGGATGTGGCTCAAGCGGTAGCGCGATCGCCTGGCATGCATGCAATACATACAAACAAAGATGTTGTGTCCGCCGAAAACTAAAAAATAAATATTAAAAAAAATTCTCTCTCTCTCTCTCTCTAAAAAAAAAAAAAAGTAAAATTGGGGAGTATACTACCCTGAAATTCTTCGGAAAAGAGTACTGTATGCTCCTTCAACAAAAGACTGCATCTCCTCTCCAATCAGCCTTTAAAAGAAGATCATTTGATTTAAAATTCCCCAAACAGCTCCCTCTTCTGGTACTTTTTTGCCTGTAGTTGGCAACCATCCTCACTGATGGCCCAGAGTTTTTACTGTCCTTGTGGTTTTCCTCATGCCTTCACCCATAACTGTAAAGAGTCTTTTAACAGAATGATCCTTGGACTCTAACTGGTAATGTAATAACATGTTTCTCAGCATTGTTTGCATTATGTAATTCCTAATGAGTGTTTTTTTAGATTCATTCTTTTTTTTTCACCTGCCTTCTCTACCCCTTTTATCAGAAATTATTATAACAGATTAGTTTTTTTCATACCCTGAAACTAATTTACTCCTATTTGGAGTGATATTGTTTCTGTTGAAAAAACATGCAGTAACTGGTCACAGAGGTAGCTTGATGCAATTTAAGGATTGCTTGCTTGTATAATTGAGAACCGTAATTGTTGGGAGGCTCTGATACAGGACATGCCATATACCTTATATATGCTCAGAATCCACAGATCTGGGAGGGAACCTAAAGGTAATGACAGCAAAGGTGGCCCCTCTCATTCTGACACATAGTAAACCTCTGAGGAATCCCCCTTCTTGTCACTGCAATCTTGAATGTGATTGGAGTGAGGGGTCCCAGTAGCCAAAGCACAAATGTTTCCTCAAATAAAAAAGAGTCATGGTTCCACTGAGTTGGAGACTAAGCCTACTCTTTCTTTCAGGCTTTTCATGCCTCCAAATTGATAGGAAAAGAAAGTACTGTGATTATTGGTCTCCTTAAGAGGAAGGTACCTGAACAATGAGTCAAGGGAGGCCTATTAGGAGACTCCAAGGCATTCACAAGGAGCACCTCTTGTTACTTGCTTGATACTTGTTGGTAGTGCTGATCAACAGAACTGTGGGAAAACAAGGTATCTGATTTGACAGGAAGGTGGTTTAGATAACCACTTCGAAGAATTCTGTGCAGAAAAGTTACTGTCAGAGACAAGGAAGACTGTGAAATGAATGTATGGTGGATGTAAGCAACTATGATCATCAACCTAGGGCTCATGACCAATGAAAGAAGTAGAGACTTGGCAGTTATATTTTACATTAGTTAACTCTTTCCCTCCCCCACCTTTTCTCTTATGTTCTCATAAAAATATTGGCTGTGATTAATATTTCAGGTTTCAGAGAGTAGTAGGGTTGAACTGATAGGCTGTGGGTCTTCATTTGCCTCCTGTGTGAGAACACCCAGGCCCCAGGTAAGAGTGTCTGCTGAGCTACAGAGGAATGGATTGTGCCACATATCTTTTATGTGTCCCTTTAGATTCACTCCTCCACTGCTTTTTCTGGAAAAGGGGCCTGTATTGATGACTTCGGGAGGTTTTCTTGTCCTCTGGCTTCCAGTTGAGTTTGAATACAGTGGGTATTTACCAGAACAGCCCTTTCCCTAGAGTCTCTCCACTGAAAGATGAGACACTCCTAACTTTTTAAATAGTCTATTTAATAAACTTTCCTCAGCTGATCTTAATTGATTACACCATCTGTTTTCTGCTAGTACCTTGACTTTCACATTACCATGTTTATGTGGGCCTAATTCCAAAATCATAGGTCTGCGTCAACCATATGGTCTGTAGCATAGTATTCAGTATGAAATTAACTGGAGGGAGGGATATTTTTGGCCAAAGAAAGTGATCTTAAGTTAGCAGCTTCAAAATTAATTATTAGCTTGAGAAGAAAAAAAATGACTACAATTTGACCTGTTAAAGTCTGTAATATAGGATAACTTCATTCTATTTAGTGATAATTAACCTTATTTTCTGAAAACTATATGCTAATTTATACACTATTCTAATGTGTTGATTAGATAAGAAGCTTACATTAATTATTCTCTATATTTGAATTTTTTTGTAAATATGCAAGTAAAAATTATGCATACAATTGACATGTCCTTACTGAATTTTGCACAATATATTATTCTTTTTGAAAAGTAACACTTCTGTTTATGGACTATCCATCCTCAAATATGAAACTAGATTCCAAACCAATTTTTGAATGATAATTAAGACAATGTTCCATTCAGCTTCAAAATACCATCTTCACTGTCTTTGAACTTATAGCACAATGAATGCCCTTCTCTACATGAATTAAAACAAACTATTAGTATTTATTGAATGAGTGAAAAGCAGTTTAAGAAATTGCTCAAAATATCATGTAATGTATAAAAGACTTCATGATCTCATGCAAAACCTAAGCTGAATTCCAAATAATGGAACAATGCATTCAATGTGAGCTTCTTGACAATTCTCAGATTTCTTTTATATAATCTTTTAAATGATAAAGTATATATTCTAGCACACCTATATATTAAAATAAGTGATTCAGCTACTAAAATTAATGATATCTTAAAGTGTCATCGATCACTTTTATATTTCTTACTTTCCCTTAAATAAATTTTGTTTGCTTAGTGTTTTTTGAGGTCTAAATCTTTCAAATTTGGAGGCTTATGAACTTAAAAAGGAGACATTTTTTTCAGAATTCAGAGTGATTTTTGTTCATAGTAACAGATGTCTATATCATATAGATATGTATGTATGTGTGTATTTATTGAATTGAGCACTGAACAATTTCTATCCAGTTAGAGTGTCCATGAATTACTTATTGAATTATGTCCACATCCATAGATCAGAGCCATAAACTATTTGGAAACCAAGTGAACCTAAGTTACTAAAATTAACAAATAGAGTAATCATCTAACAAATTCTACTAAATTTATTTTAATTTAATGAAAATTAATATGTATAATAAAGGAACAAAAATTGAAGTGCTAATCATTGTGGTTTAAAAGCTTTCATTTACATATAGGGGAATAAAGGTAAATATCCATTCCAATTTTTTCAAGAAAGTCTGATTCATGGCTGTTGTCCTTGGCTAATTAATAAGATATCCTCTTATTTTCAAAGTTGGCATTATTAAGTCAATTAGTTATATGGACACTTTGCAGATAATGTGTATAAACCGATAACTAAAACAGAAATTGACAAGTAACTAGTATCAGGAAATGAGGTAAATACAACTGAAATTCATAATTCCAATAGGCAAGTGCAATTTTCCTTGTTCCTCCGAGAAAGTTTCAAAGAAATGACAGTTAGATCAGGTCTTAAAGAAACAGTAAGATTTTTAATAGAGACAAAATGAAGGGCAGGTAGTTCATTCAAAATATGCACACATTCAATGTGAAAAATTATCCACATTATAAATAATAGATTGCTTTTTTCTATAATAACAAATCTGTTTTTTTATACTGAACCCACACTTATTGTGTAGTGGAGGAAATTTTACATTTTATTTTTGTTCAATTTTAATCATCTTTCTTTAAGATTAACAATCTCTTCAAGAGGTTTCTATGTAGAGAATAAAAAATGATCAGTCTCTCAGATTTTGTCTTCCACTCAATAAAAGTGTTTACTGCAAAGTACTTACAATGTTTTTTCATGGTCTAATATTCCATTAAAAATGTAAGATTTGTGTATATAATTGCAGTCATTTAAGGCTACTATTTTTCTACTCCAACAATATTTTTATCACATCATGGGAGAAAAGAGAACAACTGCTCGTATTTGTGGGTCCCAACAAAGGAGGACTTGGGACTGTTTGGTTTAGGTTAAGTGATATATTTTTGAGGGTCACTCTATTCCCATGTAGAGATCTATCATTACTGGCCATGCCGGGGAGGAGTGGCTTCCAGGAACTACCCATATTATCCTCTGTGAAAATTTACCCTATTCATGATATATGCAGTTGTAGGACAAAATAATTTATTACAAAATGAACATGTCTTATTGCATGAGGAAACAGAATTATATGGTGAGTAGTGATGGAGAAAAATCATAAGGTCTAAAATACATGGAGCCAGAAGGTAATTGAAGGTAATCCATAAAAACATCCTTTTATCACCAAGTGTGTAAATTCACACCTGGAAGAAACTCAGATAGCTAGCTAGCTAGATAGACACACATGACAATGCACCTGCTCAAACCTGATCAGAATTCTGGTTTTATAGACCACAAGCCTGTAGTAACACTACTAAGAATTAAGCCTAAAATCAGTGATCAGTAAAATTCATAATCTGTTTTCATTCACTTTGTTTGAAGTAGGATGGTACTTTCTGGGAGATTAAGTCTCATCTTTGGTCTCTTCATGGCTCTCCACTTGGATGTTTCACTTGGCTAAATGATCTCCAACCCACTGTGGGAAAGCTTATCAGGTAGCATCCTCAGCTACCTTCTGGGTCCCACCTCAATTCATGCAGGAACCTTATGGAGTCCAACCCTAGCATCATTGCCTAAGTATGTCATGTGACCACTCATTCTGATACAGGCATCCTAAGATTTATGTGAAAATGAAGAACATTGTGAGACCGTTTTAATCCACAATACAAATTGGAGATAGGGCAGGATGTCCTCTCTACCTCATTTATTTAACTCAAATCAGAACCAAGTTTAACTAACTTTACTTTCTTCTCTCTCCCATGCTTCCTTAATCCCAACAGACAAAGAAGGGGTGGCTTATCTCCATTCTCTATGTCCTGACTTTCTCTACTTAGAACAAAAGATTTAAGGGCTAACCATCATAGGAGAATGAGATGTTTTCCTTTGTGCCATGGCTGTACACTTTGTTTTTGTCCCTTAAATACTAAATTGGAACTGAAGCAGACTGCTATTTTTGTTTTGTTTTGTTTTCCTCCATAGAGCCAATTCTTCAAATCCAGTGTCTTGCTAAAGAGAGCAAGGTCCTACCCATTGCTTCCCAGAAACTATAAAGCTGGCTCTGGAGGTGGGAAATAGAAAATCAAAAATGATTTAAAGGAGAAATTAAAATGCATTTGGGTCACTATTTGCAAAATACTAACCACAATACACAAGCTTGCATCTTTTCAGCAGTTTTTAATTTTTCTTACTTTATTTTCAATTTATTTTTTTCCAGAAAGATACATGAAAAATTAGTATAAATATTCCCTAAAAGGCATAAAAAATTGTTATTTTTAATTTAAAAAGTGAAACGTTCTGTACCACCCATTGTTAGTACCCTTGAAACTATGAGTTTTATTTTCTTGGTTAAAGGAACTCTTATGACCAAAGTTCAAGAAGAAGCCATACCTACATGAGATATTGAAACTCATGCATATGGTTAAAAACAGTGAAAGGTTACATTTTGGCACATTTTCATAATATATACAACATGGCTTTCAAATTGCACTTTTGATATATTTCAATACACGTTTAACAAAAATAAATGAAGATTACGTAGCTTAAACTGAAGTGGAAATTGTCCAAATTTTTCTAACCACAAAGTTCTGGTTATCTGGATTTCTAAAATTAAAATAAAAACAATACCTTTTAGTTTAACACATTTTCTAGGATAGAAAAAAAAGTGAAAGGTTCTATTTTGTGTTTATTTTTTCAATCATTGTAACTATTTTTAACTCTTACCTCTGTCTTGTATTTTCTTTTATTTATTTATTTTTTTGTTCATTCTGATTTGTTATACATGACAGCAGAATGCATTTCAGTTCATAGTACACAAAGGGAGCATAATTTTTAATTTCTCTGATTGAACAAAAAGTTGAGTCACAACATTCGTGTCTTCATACATATACTTAGGGTAATGATGTTCATCTCATTCCACCATGTTTCCTACCCCCATACCTCCTCCCATCTCCTCCCTCTCTTGTCCTATCCAAAGTTCCTCCATCCCTCTCATGCTCCTCCCCCACCCTCATTCTGGATCAGCATCCACTTATCAGAGAAAACATTTGGCCTTTTGGTTTTGGGGAATTGGGGAGATTGGCTTAATTCACTTAGCCTGATATTCTCCAGCTCCATCAGCTCCATCCATTTACCTGCAAATGTCATCATTTTATTCTCTTTTAATGCTGAGTAATATTCCTAATATTCCATTTTGTATATATTCCATATTTTCTTTATTCATTCATCTATTGAAGGGCATCTAGGTTGGTTCTACAGTTTAGCTATTGTGAATTGGCTGCTGTTTTTTTTTTTTTTTTGGTCACTGTAGTATACTGTTTTAAAGTTCTTTGGTTTAAGCCAAGGAGTGAGATAGCTGGGTCCAATGGTGGTTCCATTCCAAGTTTTCTAAGGAATCTTCATACTGCTTTCCAGATTGTTTGCACCAATTTGCAGTCCCACCAGCAATGTATGAGTGTGCCTTTTTTCCCACATCCTCATCAACTCTTATTATTGCTTATATTCTTAATAAATGCTAGAGATGTTGAGCACTTTTTCGTATATTTGTTGATTGATTGTATATCATCTTCTGAGAGGTGTCTGTTCAGTTCCTTGGCCCATTTGTTGATTGGGTTAGCTTTTTGAGTTCTTTATATATCCTGGAGATTAGGGTTATATCTGATGTGTGTGTGGTAAAAATTAGCTTCCATTCTTTAGGCTCTCTATTCACCTCACTAATTGTTTCTTTTCTGAGAAGAAGCTTTTTAATTTGAAATCATCCCATTTATTGATTCTTGATTTTGTTTTTTGTGCTTTAGGAGTCTTGTTAAGGAAGTAGGGGCCTAATCTGACATGATGAAGATTTGGACCTACTTTTTCTTCTTTTAGGTGCAGGGTCTCTGGTCTAATTCCTAGGACCTTGATCCACTTTTAATTGAGTTTTGTGCAAGGTGAGAAATAGGAGTTTAATTTCTTTTTGCTACATATGGATTTCCAGTTTTCCCAGCACAATTTGTTAAAGAGGCTATCTTTTCTCCAATATATGTTTTCAACACCTTTGTTTAGTATGAGATAACTGTACTTATGCAGGTTAGTCTCTGTGTCCTCTATTCTGTACCATTGGTCTATAAGTCTATTTTGGTGCCAATAACCCTGCTGAGTTTTTTAAAACTATTGCTTGTAGTATAGTTTAAAGTGTTGTATAGTGATGCCACCAGATTTACTCCTCTTGCTAAGGATTGCTTTGGCTATTCTGGGTCTTTTATTTTTCCAGATGAATTTCATGATTGCTTTTTCTATTTCTAGGAGGAATGTCATTGGGAGTTTGATTGGAATTGCATTACATCTGTGTAGTGCTTTTTGTAGTATGGTCATTTTGACAATATTAATTTTTCCTATCCATGAACAAGGGAGATCTTTCCATCTTCTAAGGTCTTCTTTAATTTCTTTCTTTAGTGTTCTGTAGATTTCATGGTATAGGTCTTTCACCTCTTTTGCTAAGTTGATTCCCGCCCCCCTTTTTTCCAGGCTATTATAAATGGGGTAGTTTTCCTAGTTTTTCTTTCAGAGGATTTGTTACTGATGTACAGAAATGCATTAATTTATGGTATTGATTTTATATCCTGTTTCTTTGCTGAATTCATTTATTAGTCTAAAAGTTTTTGGGTGGAATTTTCAGATTCTGTAAGTATAGAATCATGTCATCGACAAATAGTGATATTTGAGTTCTTCTTTTCCTATCCACATCTCTTTAATTTCTTTTGTCTGTCTAATTGCTCTGGCTAGAGTTTAAAGGAGAATTTTAAATAGAAGCAGTGAAAGGGGACATCCCTGTCACTTTCCAGTTTTTAGAGGGAATGCTTTCAATTTTTCTCCAGTTGGAATGATGTTGGCCTTGGGCTTAGCATAGATAGATTTTACAATGTTGAGATATGTTTCTATTATCCCTGGTTTTTCTAGTGTTTTGAACATGATGGGGTGCTATATTTTGTTGAATGCTTTTTCTGCATCTATTGAGATAATCATGTGATTCTTATCTTTAACTCTTATGATGTGATGAATTACATTTATTGATTTCTGTATGTTGAATCAAACTTGCGTCCCTGGGATGAACCCCACTTGATCATGGTGCACTATCTTTTTAGTTTGTTTTTGTATTCAATTGGCCAGAATTTCATTGACAATTTTTGCATGTATGTTCATTGGAGATACTGGTGTGGATTTTTCTTTCTTTGACGTGTCTTTGTCTGGTTTTGAAATCAGGGTGATATTGGCCTCATAGAATGAATTCAGAAGTGTTTGCTCTTTTCCTATTTTATGGAATGATTTGAGGAGTATTGTTTCTTCTTTGAAGATCTTTTAAAACTTTAATTTATTTGGTCCTGGGCTTTTCTTGGTTGGTAGGCATCTGATGGCATCTTCTATTTCATTGCTTGAAATTGATCTGTTTACCTTGTGTATAATGTCTGATTCAATTTGGGCAAATCATATGACTCTAGAAATTTGTCAATGTCTTTGATATTTTCTATTTTTTAAAGTACAAATTTTCAAAATAATTTCTCATTATCTTTTGTATTTCTGTAGTGTCATTCATTATATTTCCTTTTTCATTACATCTGTCAGTTATTTGAGTTTTCTCTCTCCTTCTCTTTGTTAGTATGGCTAACAGTCTGTCAATTTTCTTTATTTTTCAAAGAACCAATTTTTTGTTTTGTCAATTTCTTCAATTGTTTCTTTTGTTTCAATTTCATTAATTTCAGCTCTGATTTTAATTATTTTCTGTCTTCTACTGCATTTGGTGTTAATTTGTGTTTCTTTTTCTAGGTCGTTGAGATGTAATGTTAAGTCATTTATTTGTTGACTTTTTCTTCTTTTAAGGAATAAACTCCATGCAATGAACTTTCTTCTTAGTAATGCCTTCATAGTGTCCCAGAGATTTTGATATGTTGTATCATTGTTCTCATTCACCTCTAAGAATTTTTTAATCTCCGTTTTGATGTCTTCTGCAATCCATTGTTCATTCAGTAGCATATCATTTAGTATCCAGGTGTTGGAGTAGATTCTATTTTTTATTTTATCACTGATTTCAAATTTTATTCTATAGGATCTGATACTCAATAGTATCTATATATTTTGTATTTGCTAGCAGTTGCTTTGTGGTATAATATATGGTCTATTTTAGAGAAGCATCCATGTGCTGCTGAGAAGAAAGTGTGTTCACTTATAGATGGATGAAATATTCTATATATGTCTGTTAAGTCTAAGTTACTGACTGTATTATTGAGTTCTATAGTTTCTTTGTTTAGATTTTGTTTGGAAAATCTATACAGTGCTTAAAGAGGTATGTCAAAGTCATGCAATATTATGTATTGTGGTCTATTTGACTTTTGAACTTGAGAAGAGTTTGTTTGATGAAAGTAGATTGCCCATTGTTTGGGGCATATATACTTATAATTGTTATATCTTGTTGATGTATTGTTTCCTTAAGCAGTATGAAATATCCTTATTTATCCTTATTAACTTTGGCTTGAAGTCTACTTTATTTGAAATGAGGAAGGAAACCCTTGCTTGGTTCTGCAGTCCACGTGAGTGGTAGGTTTTTTCCCAGTCTTTTACCTTCAGTCTGTGGATGTCTTTTCCTAGGAGATGAGTCTTTCGAAGGCAGCGTATTGTTGGATCTTTTTTTATTAATCCAATCTCCCAGTCTTTGTCTTTTTATTGATGAATTTAGGCCATTCAGCTTTATTATTGAGACATGATTTGTATTCCCAGTCATTTTTGGTTTTTAACTTGACTTGGTTTCTCCATTGATTGGTTTTTCCTTTAGTGTAATACCTTCCTTTGCTGATTTTCATCATTGTTTTTCATCTCCTCCTCAGGGAATACTTTGCTGATGATGTTCTGTAGTGTATGCTTTCTTGCTATGAATTCTTTTAGTTTTTGTTTATAATGGATGGTTTTTATTTCATTATCAAATCTGAAGCTTAATTTTGCTGGATATAAGATTCTTGGTTGGCATCCATTTTCTTTCAGAGCTTGGTATATATTATTCCAGGCTCTTTTACCTTTGAGGGTCTGAGTTGAGAAATCTGCAGAGATTTTAATGGATTTCCCCCTATATTTAATCTGTTTCATTTATCTTGTGGCATTTAAAATTCTCTA
Organism: Marmota marmota marmota; assembly: GCF_001458135.2. Lineage (NCBI taxonomy): Eukaryota > Metazoa > Chordata > Mammalia > Rodentia > Sciuridae > Marmota > Marmota marmota. Next base: position 27,285,182 of record NW_025999853.1, read on the forward strand.
CTTATTTCTTTATGCTAGGTATTATAATATGCCTTGGTATAGATCTGTTGTTATTTTGTATATTTTGTGTCCTGTAAGCTCCTTGTATTGGATTTTTCAATTCATTCTTCATGTTTGGAAATTTTTCTAACATTATTTCATTGAATAGATTGTTCATTCCTTTGGTTTTTAACTCTATGCCTTCCTCTATCCCAATAATTATTAAATTTGGTCTTTTTATGTTATTCAATATTTCTTGAATATTCTGTTCATGGTTTATTACCATCTTCACTATGTGGTCACCTTTATTTTCAAGATTATATATTTTGTCTTCAGTTCTGAGGGTCTGTCTTCCAATTGATCTAAGCTGTTGGTGATGCTTTCTATTGAATTTTAAATTTGGTTTATTTTTCTTTTATTTCAAGTATTTCTCTTTGTTTGTTTTGAGAATCTCTTTTTTATCTTTTATTGCTTTTATATTTTAAATACACAACAACAGTGCAATGCATTACAATTCTTATTACACATATAGAGCACAATTTTTCATATCTCTGTATATAAAGTATGTTTGTTTTGAGAATCTCTATTTCCTTATCGAAGTAATCCTTTGCTTCCTGTATTTGCTTATGTAGCACTTTATCAAAATTATATTTTACTGCCTATATTTGCTCTATTATACAGTCCTTTAATTCACAGAACATTTTAATTATGTATATCCTGAACTCCTTCTCTGGCATTCTTCTGCTGTGCTCACCATGGATTCTAATAATGTAACATTTTGGTTTGTTTGGGGAACTTTCTTCCCTTTTTTTTTCATAGTTTTTTTGTGTGTCTTCCCTTCTGTACTGCAGACCTGAGTTGTTGCAGTTTTTTACTCTAGAGGTTTATAATGTCCCTGCAGGATTCTAATACGTCTCCTTTAAGGGGGAGAGCAATATATACAATATACAGCCTTAAACCAAATTGCTCCTATAAAGATGTTTACACTTTTGTCACAATATACAGAAATGGTGGATTCACTTATTATCTACAATATAAATAGTAGGTTTGCAAAAGAGTCTACAGTGTCTGATGGCGGATGAAGAGAGAACCTGGGGTGGGATGTAGAATAAGATGTTAAAGAAGTCGGAGGTGAGGATATAGGGTTATTAGATCTTAGGAAGTGTGAAAAAGTCATCAAAAGAAGTTAACCAGTAGCAGGAGAAAAGAGAGACAGTGATTTGGGGGAGACAAGTAAGTAGAAATACAACAGAGACAGTACAAAAAATAAACATAAAATTAATAAAAATTAAAAATGTAAAAATAAGAGATAAAGAATGTACAACCAACTGTAATATACTATTCAGACATCCCAGTCCTACATATCCTTATCCATGAAAAGTACTTCATTTCACAAATGTTAGGGGTGAGAGGGCAGGAGAAGAGAGAGAGAAAAGAAAAAGGAAAAAATAATAATAAAAGGAAAGAAAAGTAGAAAATCTCAAAATACACTTAGAGGATTGTTTCTGTTGGAGTTCAGTATCTTTCTTGCTTCCCTTCTCATCCAATAGTTGGGGTTGTCTGTTGTTGGCTTGTATCTCCACCCTCAGAATGTATAAAAGTTATTAGGGTGGGGGGGTTGGTTTGGGGAGTGAAACTCCTGGAGGTGAGGTATAGCATTTGCCAGTCCCCATTGGGAGACTGCACCCCAAAGATCTCCTTTGGAGCTTATTTGTGTGATGTGGGCACCTAGTCTTATCTCATTATATTGCCTGTAGATCTCACAATTCCTTATCTCCACTTCAGCCTATAAACTGTAGGTCACTCACCCCCTCCCTTCCTACTTCCCAATCAGGAATTTCTCTCTCCAGAGGTCTTGTGGGCTGTGCTCTGGGACCTGCATACCTGTCAGGAAGAACTGTTTTGTATCAGGCAGATCAGGACCAGGCTTTGCAAGCTATGGACCTGCCGTGTAGCTGCAAGCAATGTGCTGGGATAGTGGCTGTTGGGGAGAGGGATGAGTTAGAGGATTAGAGGTACCTTGTTATTGCTTCTAGGCCCCAGCTGGTGTCCCAAGCTAGGAGTTGCCCCAACTAAAGATGGCAATGGTTGTAGCAAGGATAACCCAAGTTGGTGACAAAAGTGTGCCAAGATGGAGGCAGCTGCTTTCAGAAATGGGGTGTTGAATCAGGCCAGGTGGTGGCATTGGGTGGCACATTTGAAGATGCAACTCTGTGGTATGCAGTTGTGCCTAGTGGCTGTTTCCAGGTAGTGGTTGCAGTGTACCCAAGGTGGAGGCAACTGGGGGAGCCCTGTGCTGGTAGATGGGGGTTCACATGAGAGCCGTGGCCCAGGGTCCTGCACAGGTGGGCAGCTGGGGATCTTGCACAGACACTGAGGCCAAGGGACCTGTGTGGACATGGCAGCCAGGATTCCTGCATGGGAACAGCTGTTGGATTCCTCTAATAACTCACAGAGAAATAGTATTCCCACTGCTTGAATACCAGGTCATGGAGGGAAGAATTCAGCTTCCCTCGAGCCCACAATATTGGATATCCATGTCATTTATTTTCTTTATCAGGATAATAAGGTAATCAGTTTTATTCAATCAAAAATCTAAAAGTAGGTGGTGCAGGGAAAACAAAGCTGCTTAAGGGTGTCATCATGGAACCAAGCTTTTAAACTTCTTTCACTTTCCTTCTCTTCTTTCCTTTATGTGTACTTTTCCCCATCTTGGAAAATGAGCATTGTTTTAATTCCAATCAGTGTGTTAAGATAATACACAGGAGGAAACAGAAATGGAAAGGTCAAAGGTCAAAGGCAAGTCTTCTTTCCAAGAGATTTAGACCATTCAGTTAGGAAGTAAAGCTTAAAGGATTCTTCCATGTTCTACTGGCAGAAAATGTGTATTCTGGTGCACTGGATATGGGTATTTTCACCTAAAGTTTCATATATAAAGGATTGTTCCTAGGGTTGAGGTATTGAAAAATTTTGTGGACTTTTAAGAGTTGGGGCTTAGTGGGATGTCCTTAGGTCATTGGAGGCATGTCCTCTACAGGTAATAGTAAGATTCCAGTCTCTCAATCTCTGCTTTCTGGTCTGAGATGTGACTTTTGTTCTTACATACATTCCTGCCATGATATGTCACCTTTATGATAAAAACCAGTGGGCCACTTAATCTTGGGATTTCAACCTCTGAAACTGTGAGCTAAATAAATGCTTTATCTTTGTAAGTTCGTTTCCTAGGGTATTTTGTTGTAGTAATATGAAGCTAGCTAATACAGCTGGTTTGTTCTATAAAGACACTGTGAAGGAGACAAACATGATGACTATTTTGCTTCCCAATCTCCAGTATAAAGGAAGGCAAAGAGGCTTCCAGGGAACTGTGACTGAGTAAACTCTCAGAATCTGAAATATTGACATGAGGTTCTTTTGGCATGAATTCAAACTTTGAAAATGTTCTTATCTATTTAGATTCAGAATCATAAGTTACATGTAATTATAGAGCTTTTTTGTTAATAAGTATGTTAAAAAGTGCCTGTATATAATATTTACATACTACATAGCACCTAGTAAACTAAATATTAATTCTGATCTATAATGACAAAAGTTTCTTAAGATTGAGATAATACTTCTTGAGTCAAATATTCTAATAAACAGAGAACATTTTCAGTTATAACATAAAATCATGGTGTACGTTAATTTTTCCCCAGAAAGCAAAAGCAATTCATTATTTTTAATTAAAATTCTATTGGAATGTTGTTGAAAAACTTCTTTACCTAGTATGTCTAAATGAATACAAAAATAGGAATATAGATGGTGGTGAGTAAGATCTTGCAGCAGTAGTCTCTCCAAAGACATTCCAAGTTAAACAGCTTTCATGCATCAAATTACCCTCACAAGGGCTAAGGAAATCAAATGTGAGAACTTGCTATTTTCTTCTAGTATAACAAAACAGATCTTTGAAGAAGGCAACAATGAAAGTGTTGCTGACATTACCTTTCTCCCTACTCTAATTACCCAGCATGGAGAGAGGCACCTTCTGCTTGGGGGAGGGCATGAGAATTAATTCTCGGCCTTAGACTTGAAACCCAGGACCAGGTCCTGATTTCACAGTAGTGAAACCCAAAGTCCAACAACCCTAACTGCTAAATCAAAGCTAGTGGACTGAGTTTCAGGAAATTTATTATGCTAGGTTGCTGTTGGTTTCCACCATCTCTCTTCCAAACTTTGTTATCAAAGTGGGAAGCAAGAGTATACCCTCTGGGGAGTAGGGCACAAATATTATCAGAGGGTTTTGTCATGGGTGCCAGTCTGCAGTGCTGAGACCCAGCACCCAGTGGAAACTGAAGGCTCCATATGCATGTCAAAGCTCACAGACAGCATTTTGGCAACAATTGGGATCAGCTGGAGACTTGTGCTCCAGTGTAACAGACTTAATTGTGGCTTACATAAATTCCAGCTTTGGAGTGAGCCCAGTGTACCTATTCTCCTCCCATGACAGTGTAAGCTCCTGTGGTTGTAAGACTAAGCCAAAATTTACCATCAGCCTTGGTAAACAAAGAACTGTGTCTACCTCTGATTCCCACACCTGAGAAAACACAGCTATCAAAGGCCAGTGTTCATGGGCAGGACTAGAACTATCCCTGCTCTAAGCAGAGGGATGTAACTCAGTGGTATGGACTTGTATTTTTGCGTTCATCACCACCAGCTGTGAGATAGATGTTGGTACACCCCTGAGCCTGTGCAGGTCCTTGTGGCTATGACACTAAGGTGCAATTCTGCTTAGCATAACCCTAGGTGGCTAAGGGTCTGACTTTACCAACACTATCACAATAGCATGTTGCATGACTCCATTTTCTGAAGGTAGTACAAGATAGAAAGTATAAGACTTTGTCCTAGAACTAAATGCTAGGCTAATAAAACCCAAGAATAGATCCTAAAAGTCCACATTCCCAGAATCTCCTGTGGACAGAATCTTTGGAACAGATCCAGTCCCAGGAGAAGACATATAGCCTCTGCCTATTGGGCTTCTGTTCCTACTAATATCATTTGTGGCTCATTTAAATGGCCTTGGGCCATAGGTTCACCTTAGCAATAGACAGTTCCATAGTGGCATAGAACTTGGTTCCTATCCCAGTAGTCTTGGTGGGCTCAGGCTTTGACACACCTTGGTGGCTTTGGTGCCATAATTTGACATAGGAATCTAGGAATGGTCCACCAAAAGTGACTTTCCCCTGAGTGGGGAAATATCTCATAGTGCCTGACTATAGACCAGTGACTATGGATGAGTCATCTGGAAATACCCTGTCCCTAGGGAGAAGCATATGGGACCATACCACTCTTTCCAGATACTCTCCTGTTTCTTTCAAAACAATGCACCCACAATGTTTTTAGCTCAAACCTGTTCTAGCATTTCCCCTTATTACCAAAATCAAGACTACACACCAAGTCTCCTGGCAAATCTAGACCTGGGTGCCTTCCATTGCAGAAATAGCAAAAGTGATTATAGGCTAAAAGAAAATAAGCAAACTATTTAGAATTGCTGAACACACACACACACACACACACACACACACACAGCAAGATCAGGAAGACTGTAATAAATATTTAGTCTTTCAACATTTCATGCCAACAAGCATCAAGACTTCTCAGAATATCATATGTGCCCCTAATATGGTGCTGGAAAGTGACCAGGTAGTAGTTTTTATGCAAGAACTTTTAGAAAATTTAAATCAGTCATTTTAAGAAAATTTAGTGAGCTTTAAGATAACACAAAGAAATGTTTCAATACTCTAGCAGAGACTCCAAACAACATAGATTTTTATTACAGAGATGGAATCCATAAAAAATATCAAGCAGAAATTCTTGAGCTGAAAAATACACTCAGCACAATTTAAAACATGATAGAAGAATAGATCAACAGAAGAAATAACTAGTGAGCTCAAAGTCAAGCTATCTGGAAAATACACTAGGAAATAAAATAAAAAAGAATAAAGAGGGATAAAGAAAGCTTATGGGAACTTTAGGATGGTATTAAAAGAACAAATACTGAGGTTATTGGATCTGAGGAAGAACTTGACAATACCAATGGGGTAGAAAATTTACTCAAATAAACAACAGAAAACTTCTTAAACCTAGAGAAGGATACAATATCTAGATGGAGAAAGAGCAAAGGTTACCAATTGAATTTAATTCAACTAGGTCTACCCCCAAGATATCTTACAATCATACTTTTAAAGATGAAAGATGAAGATTGTAAAAGCTTTAAGAGAAAAGAAACAAATAATACATATGGGCTTAACAACTCATCTGACAGTAGACTTCTTAACAGAAACCTTATAGGCCAGGAGAAAGTAGCATGAAATTTTCACAGTATTGAAGGAAAGATATATCTGTCAACTGAGACTACTGTAACCAACAAAACTATTTGTTAAAAATAAAAAGAGATACAGATATTCCCAGACAAACCAAAACTAAGATAATATATCTCCACAGTTCTGTTCAATAAGAAATGAAAAAGTTCATCAAACTGAAAGAAACCTTAAATAGTAAGAAGTAAATATGAGAAGGTATAAAATCACTAGAAAGAGGAATGATACAAACCATAATCACACATAATATAGCATATCATATCATAAAGCATATCATATATAACATATGTATGCTGTATCTATATAGTATCTATACTATATATGTCATATATGATATTATATAGCATATCATATAACATATATACAAAACAGCATATAATAATACCATAGCATGGTAAACATGGTATGTAAACCATTCATATTTTTATTATAAAGATTAAAAAAATAAATTAAAATACTAAAACTACATTAATATGTTAAGAGGCAGTATAGAAAGATGTAAAACAGGATATAAAAAATTAAAAATGTGAATAAGATGGAATATGAATGTAGATTTTTCTTATTAGTATATTTTCTCTTGTGGTGTTTCTGTGTTTTTATGATGATGTTAAGTTGCTATCATTTCAAAATAGCTTGTTATGAATAAAATATATTATTTTTTAAGCCTCATGGTAACTTCAAAGCAGAAATCTTTAACAAAAAAATAAAAAAATAATAAAGAAGGAATTAAACACACTACTAAAATTAATCACTTAACTACAATAGAAGAATGTAAGAGAGGGGGATAAAATAAAGCAACTACAACAAAAATTAAAAAACAAGTTACATAATTGCTATGTAATACTTTACACAGAGTAGCTGGGTAAAAAAATAAGATACAACAGTATCTTTCTTAAGAAGAAACACATTTTTTACCTCTAAAGATACACATAGACTGCAAGTGGAATGGAATAATATGTTCTGTGAAAATGGAATCCAAAAGAAAACAGAAGTAGCCATGCTTATATCAGATAGCAGAGACTTTATATCAAAAGCAGTAAAAGAGGCAAGAAATATCATTATATAATGATAAATGTACCAATTTAGCAAGAGGAAATTATAATTTTGCATACATATATGTATCTCATATTGGAACACACAAATATATAAAGTAAATATTAATGGACTTAAAGCAAAAAGACTCTGATACAATAATTGGGTATTTTAATAATTGGATATTTTTAATAATTGGGTATTTTAATAATTGGGAACTTTCAATAATAGGTCATTCAGACAAAGTCAACACAGAAACAGCAGAATTAAACTATACCATAGACCAAATCTATCTGTTATTGTTTAGATATGAGCTGTTCCCCAAAAGCTCATGTGTGAAACAATGTGAGAATTTTTAGAAGTGAAATGAATAAATTAAGAGAAGTATAACCTGATCAGAGGGTTGATCCACTGATGGATTAACTGAATGGTAACTATAGGCATGTAGGTGTGGCTAGAGAAAGCATGTCACTGGTCATGTGACTTTGGGGTTCAGATTTTGTCCCGGTGAGCAGAGCTTTCTCCCTCTCTCTCTAGTTCCTGATTGTCATGTCCTGAGCAACTTTCCTCCTTCACACCCTTCTGCCACGTTGTTCTGCTTCACCTGACCCAGAGCTATGGAGTCAGCTGTCTATGGATTGAGATCTCTGAAATCATGAGCCAAAATAAAAATTTTCTCCTCTAGTTATTATTTTCAGGTATTTTGGTCACAGTGACCAAAAAGCTAAGTAACACTAGCTAACAGACATTTACAGATAAGTCCATCCAATCCAATAGCTGCCAAATACATTTATTCCTAATCATTTCCTGGAATTATCTCTAGGACAGATCATATCCTAGGCCACAAAACAAGTCTCAATAAACTTTAAAAATCAGATATTATGGAGTATCTTTTCTAAACAAAATGAAATAAAATTAGAAGTCAATAACAAGAAAAACTTTGGAAATTATGCAAATACATGGAAATTGAGCAATTTACTTTTAAGCAATCAATGGATCAAGGAACAAATCAGGAAAAAAAGTTTATTAAAACAATTAGAAATGAAAACACATTATACCAAAACAGATGGGGGACACCAAAATTCATATTACAAAGGAATTTTATAGCAATCAATGTTAACATCGAAAAAGTAGAAAAATTTCAAATAAGCAACCTAAAAAATGGAATCTCCAGAAAATATCACAATAAGAAAAAAATCAAACCCCAAATTAGTAGTTTTTAAAAAAGCATAATAAGTTTCAGAGCAGAAATAAATAATGTGGAAACTAAAAGATAGTACAAAAATTCAGTGAATCAAAAAGATGTTTCTTCAAAGCTGTCAACAAAATATACAAACGCTTAGCAAAAATTACATTTAAAAAGAAGAGAGATTACTCAAATAAATAAAATTAAAAAAGGGAAACATTACAATGGATACTACAGACATACAAAAGTTTATTAGAAAGTATTATGAACAACTATGTGCCCAAAATTTGATAATCTAGAAAAAATGGACAACTTTTTAAACATCTGCACTTTACCAAGTTTGAATCATGAAGGAATAGATAACAGCCTAATAACAAGTAACAAGAGTAAATCAGTAATAAAAAGCCTCCAATTAAAGAAAACCCAGGACCAGATGGCTTCACTGCAAAATTTTACCAAACATTTATAACAGAATTAATACTAGTATCTTGATTTCCAAAAATTAGAAAAAAAGGAAACAATTCTTCCAAACACAATCTATGAAGCCAGCATTACCCTGATAGAAAAACCAGGTAAGAATACAACAATAAAAAGAAAACTATAGGCCAACATTGCCTGATGAAATTTAGTTGCAAAAGTCCTCAACAAATTACTAGCAAATCAAACACAAAAGCACATTAAAAAGATTATTCATTGTGAAAACTTGAGATTTATCCCAGGGAGGCAAGGATGATTCAATATTTGCAGATAAATAAATGTGATACACATTAACACAATAATGGACAAAAACCATACAGTTATGTCAACAGATGCAGAAAAGATATTTGGTAAAATTCAACATTTTTTCATGAAAAAAAAGGGTGAAAAAATTAGTCATAGAAAGAACACATCTGAACATAATAAAGTTTATTTAAATAAGCCAATAGCTAACATTATGAGGGAAAGCTGAAAGCTTTTTCTCTTAGATCTAAGACAACATCACTTTTATACAACATACTTCTGGAAGTCCTAGCCAGAGCAATCAGGCAAGAGGAAAAAATAAAGGGCATCCAAATGGGAAAAGAAGTCAAATTGTCACTGTTTGAAGGTGACATGATTTTGCGTGTAGAAAACTCTAAAATCGACACCAAAAACTATTAGAACCAATAAATACATTCAACAATGTTGTAGAATAAAAATAATATACAAAAATAAGCAGCATTACTTTATATCAAGAGCAAATAATCTAAAATAGGTATCAAGCAATCAGTCTCACTACATAAGGAGGCTGATTCATAATGGGGTAGGGAGAGGAAGCAGTAAGCATGGGAGGAACAGATGAAATCTAGATAGAGCAGAGGGGTGGGGGAAGGAAGGGGGCATGGGATTAGAAATGATGGTGAAATATGATGGACATTCTTATCCAAAGTACATGTATGAAGACACAAATTGGTGTGAATATACTTTGTATACAAGCAGAGATATGAAAATTGTGCTCTATATGTGTAATAAGATTTGTAATGCATTCTGCTATCACATATAAATAAAAAAAATTAATTAAAAAATATCTAAAGACATCATAAAATTAAAAAAAAAAGAAAAAGAAAAAAATAACTTAGGAATAAGAGGAGTAACCTCCACAATAAAATTTATAAAACATTGATAAAAGAAATTGAAGAGTAGAGAAAAAAGTGGAAAGATTCCACATTCATGTATTGGAAGAATTAATATTGTTAAAATGCTTGTATTATGTAACATAACAATGCAATGCAATCATTACCAAAATATTATTGATATTCATTACAGAACTAGAAAAAATGATTCTAAATTTTATATGGAATCACAAATATCCCTAGATATCCAAAGCCATCTTGAGCAAAAAAAGAACAAAGCAGGAGGCATTACTCTAATTGATTTTAAAATACTACAAAGTTATAATCAAAACATCATATTATCAGAGCATAAACAGACACAGACCAACAGAATAGAATACATATCCTAGAAATAAACCTACACCCTTAGAGCAAATTGATTTTCAACTGAGTCATTAAGAACATGTGTGGAGAAGCCATCCATGAAATACATGAGGATCTTCTCTCCGCATGGTAGCCAGGGATAGATAGGCCTGGCTTTGGGAACTTTCCATGGCTGTCCCACAGAATAGATTGCTCAATGCACGTGAACTTTCTGTTTTGCTAGGAAAATTTTCATAGTAGCTCTGGAGATGGGCGTAACCCATTAGGAACTGAACATCCCACCTTTAACCTTTTTTGGAGAAGAACATTTTATAGAATCTCTGATATTTCCCCATATAAATAAAGCAGGCGTGGGCCCCATTTTGTCTAGAAGCTCCATCCATCTGATCAGATTGCCCTTTGTGCCCCCACTTTTGAAATTACTTTCTGTATTCTGGTTTTTCTGTTTTTTTTTTTTTTTCCGTTTTATTTCTCTTAGCTTTTATTTCTCAGCCAGCCCATTCCACTGAGGGAACCTCATTTCCACTGCCTGTGAAAGACATGGAACCATACATTGAAGAAAAGACAGTCTTTTGAAGGTGAAATTGGATATCCACATGGAACTAGATCCCAATCCATCACCTGTAATACAAATCAAGTAAAATGGATTAAAGACTTAAATGCAAGTCATGCAACTACTAAAAAAACATAAGAATAAAATTTCAATCCATTGGAATGGGCAAGATTTTTTTTGACAAGATCCCTGAAATAAAGCAAACAAAAGCAAAAGTAGACAAATGATATTACATCAAACTGAAGACTTTCTGAATGGCAAAGGAAACAATCAAGAAGGGAAAAGACAACCTACAGAATGAGAAGAATATTTGCCAAGTATACCTCTGACAAGGGATTGATATCCCTAATATATAAAAATTTCAAAACCTCAATAGTGAGATGTAAAATAAAATAAAAGTAAGTTGATTTTAAAATGGACAATAGATCTACATAGACATTTCTCAAAAGAGGACACCAACAGATACTTGAAAAATATTCTCAATATCACCAATAATCAGAGAGATGCAAATCAAAACCATAATGAGATATCCCCTCATCCCATTAAGAATGGCTAACATAAATATCTTAAAGATAAGAGGTGTTGGTGAGAATATGGGGAAAGGGAACCCTTGAACCCTGTTCTGGGGAATGTAAATTAGTATAGCTATTGAAGAAAACAATGTGGAGATTATCCACAAATAATTAAAAATAAAACTACTATGTAATCCAACAATTCCACTCGTGGGTATATATTCCAACGAAAAAAAAGTCACTATGTCGAAGGGACATCTTCACTTCTGTGTTCAATGTTGCACCATTCACAATAGCTAAGATAAACAATCTAAGTGTCCATTAATTGATGAATGGATAAAGTGGTAAATATACACAATGGAATGTGATCTAGCTGTAAAGATAGAATGAGATTCTGTTATTTGCAATAAAGTGGATGGAACTGGAGATCATTTTGCTAAATAAAATAAGCCAGGCACAGAAAGCAAATACAGCATGATCTCATACTCATGTAAAAACTAGGTTAGTTGATATCATAGAAGCTGAATACAATAGTGGTTACCAAAGGGTGGGTTAGGGGGTCAAGAGGAAGAGGAAAGGTTGATGAATGCTTACTAGTTAAGTTAGATAGGAACAAGAAGTTCTGGTGTATTTATTACATAGTGTGTGACTGCAGAGAACAACCATGTACTGTACTCTACAACAAGCTAAAAAAGGATTTTGAAAGTTCTAATATGAAGAAATGATAACTATTTGATGCAATTTACATGTATGACATGTTTATATCATATGTTTATTACAGGATCACATTAGTGTCTTATTTTGTCAGAACGTAAGAATACAGGAGTCCTTTCTTCTTAAAGTGTACATAAACCAAGAATGTGAGAAATAAGAGACTACTAATCATGTAAAATGACTCCATGGTGAGAGCAAATAGTCCTAAGTTCTAATGAACAGTCATATCATCTTGTTATGTGACCTGAAGAAAGGCAGTGATCACTTTATCTTTTGTGACATGTAAAGTGGTATTGCAAAGAATATATCAAATGTTCCTTTCAGTCCTAAAATTTAAGTGATTCTTCTTCTTATTATTATTTTTTGTCTTTCCATGTCTAATTTATTTCACTTGGCATAATGCCCCCAGGTTTATCTATGTTGTCACAAATGACAAGACTTATGCATAGTATTGTGAATAGGCATAGTGATCACTATTCTTATTGATTATGGTTTCTACCTCAACACCACAAACAAATATCTAGACTCTCAATTCCATTACAGATTCTTTTTTTTCATTTTTTAAAAATTTTAATTTGTTAGGTATGACATCAAAATGTACTACAATTCATATTACACATATAGAGCACAACTATTCATATCTCTGGTTGTACACAAAGTAGAGTCACACCATTCGTATCTTCATACATGTATTTAAGGTAATAATGACCATCTCATTCCACCATCTTTCCTACCCCCATGCCCTCTCCCTTCCTCTCCCTCCCCTTTGCCCTATCTAAAGTTAATCTAATCCTCCCATGCCCCCACTATCACATTATGAATCAGCATCCTTAAATCAGAGAAAACATTTGACATTTGGTTTTTTGGGATTGGCTAACTTCACTTAGCATTATACTTTCCAGCTCTATCCATATACCTGAAAATGCCATGATTTTATTCTCTTTTAATGCTGAATATTATTCCATTGTATTAATATACCACATTATCTTTATCCATTCATCTACTAGAAGGCATCTAGGTTGGACCCATAGTGTAGCTATTGTGAATTGTGCTGCTATAAACATTGATATGGCTGTGTCCCTGTAGTATGCTGATTTTAAGTCCTTTGGATATAGACTGAGGAGCAAGATTGTTGGGTCAAATGGTGGTCCCATTTCCAGTTTTGCAAGGATTCTCCATCCTGCTTTACATATGGGCTGCAGCAATTTGCAGTCCCACCAGCAATGTCTGAGTGTGCCTTTTTTTCCCACATCCTCACCAACACTTATTGTTGTTTGTAATTCTTAATTGCTGCAATTCTAACTGGAGTGAGATGAAATCTTAAAAGTAGTTTTGATTTGCATTTCTCTAATTGCTAGAGATGTTGAATGTTTTTCATATAGTTGTTGATTGATTGTATGTCTTCTAAGAAGTGTCTTTTCAGTTCCTTGGCCCTTTTATTGATTGGGTTATTTGGTTTTTGCTGTTAAGATTTTTGAGTTCTTTATGTATCCTGGAGATTAGTGCTCTATCTGATGTACTTGTGATAAAAACTTGTTCCCAGATTGTAGGCTCTCTCTTCACCTCACTGATTATTTCTTTGCTGAGAAGAAGCTTTTTAGTTTGAATCTATCCCATTTATTAATTCTTAATATCAATTCTTGCACTATAGAAATTTTATTAAGGAAGTTGGGGCCTAATTCAACATAATGGAGATTTGGGCCTAGTTTTTTTTCCATTAGGTGCAAGGTCTCTGGCTGAATTCCTAGGTCCTTGATTCATTTTGAGTTGAGTTTTGTGCATAGTGAGAAATAGGGTTTTAATTTCATTTTTTTTTTTGCATATGAATTTCCAGTTTTATCAGCACTATTTGTTAAAGAGGCTATCTTTTCTCCAATGTACATTTTTGGCACCTTTGTCAAATATAAGATAACTGTAATTATGTGGGTTGTTCTCTGTGTCCTCTATTCTATACTATTGGTCTACAAGTCTACTTTGGTGCCAATACCATGCTGGTTTTGTTACTATTGCTCTGTGGTATTCTTTAAGGTCTGATATATTCAATCTTCTTGCTGAGTATTGCTTAAAATGTTCTGTGTCTCCTATTTTTCCAGATGAATTTCATGACTGCCTTTTCTATTTCTATGAGGAATCTCATTGGTATTTTGATTGGGATTGCATTAAATCTGTATAGTGCTTTTGGTAGTATGGTCATTTTGACAATATTAATTTTGCTTATTCAAGAACAAAGGAGATCTTTCTATCTTCTAAGGTCTTCTTTATTTTCTTTAGTGTTCTGTAGTTTTCTTTGTTAGGTCTTTCACCTCTTTTGCTAAGTTGATTCCCAAGTTTTTTTTCTTTTTGAGGTTATTATAAATGGGGTAGTTTTCCTAGTTTCTCTTTCAGACGATGTGTCACTGATATACAGAAATGTCTTTGCTTTATTGGTATTGATTATGTATCCTGCTACTTTACTGAATTCATTTGCTAGTTCTAGAAGTTTTCTGGTGCAATTTTTGGGGGTCTTCTAAGTATAGAATCCTATCATTAGCAAATAGTTCTAATTTGAGTTCTTCTCTTCCTTTTCATATCCCTTTAATTTCTTTCATCTGTCTAATTGCTCTGACCAGTGTTTCAGGAACTATGTTAAATAGAAGTGGGGAAAGAAGGCATCCCTGTTTTTGTTCCAGTTTTTAGAGAAATGCTTTCAATTTTTTTTTTCATTTAGAATGATGTTGGCCTGGGGCTTAGCATAGATAGCTCTTACAGTATTGAGATATGTTCCTGTTATCCCCAGTTTTTCTAGCAATTTGAACAAAAAGGGGTGCTGTACTTTGTCAAATGCTTTTTCTGCATCTATTGAGATGATTATATGATTCTTATATTTAAGTTGATTGATGTGATGAATTACAATTTTTGATTTCCATATTTTGAACCAACCTTGCATCCTTGGGATAAATTCCACTTGATCATGATGCATGGTCTTTTTGATATGTTCTTGTATTTGCTTTGCCAGAATTTTATTGAGAATTTTTGCATCTATATTCATTAGAGATATTGGTCTTAAGTTTTTTTTTTTTTTTTTTTAGGTATGTTCTTTGCCTGGTTTTGGAATCATTGGGTGATATTGGCCTCTATAGAATGGGTTTGAAAGTGTCTCCCTCTTTTTTATTTCCTGAAATAAGTTGAAGAGTATTGGTGTTAGTTCTTCCTTAAAGGTCTTGTAGAACTTGGCTATGTATCCATCCAGTCCTGGACTTTTCTTGGTTGGTAGGCTTCTGATGGCATCTTCTATTTCATAACTTGAAATTGATCTGTCTAAATTGTGTATCTTATCCTGATTCAATTTGGGCAAATCATATGACTCTAGAAATTTGTCAATGCCTTCAATATTTTCTACTTTATTGTAGTACAAGTTTTCAAAATAATTTCTCATTACCTTATGTATTTTTGTAGTGTCACTCATGATATTTCCTTTTTCATCACATATGTTAGTTGTTTGAGTTTTCTGTCTCCTTCTATTTGTTAGTATGGCTAATGGTCTGTCAATTTTATTTATTTTTTCAAAGAACCAACCCTTGTTTTGTCAATTTCTTCAATTATTTCTTTTGTTTCAATTTCATTGATTTCATCTCTCATTTTAATTATTTCATCTCTCATTTTAATTATTTCCTGTCTTCTACTGCTTTGGGTGTTAATTTGTTCTGCTTTTTCTAGGGCTTTGAGATGTAATATTAAGTCATTTATTTGTTGACTTTTCTTTTAAGGAATGAACTCCATGCAATGAACTTTTCTCTTAGTACTGCCTTCATAGTGTTCCAGAGATTTTGATATGTTGTATCAGTGTTCTCATTCACCTCTAAGAATTTTTAATATCCTCCTTGATGTCTTCTGTAATCCATTGTTCATTCTGTAGCATATTATTTAGCCTCCAGGTGTTTGAGTAGTTTTTACTTTTTATTTTATCATTAATTTCAAATTTCATTCCATTATGACCTGATAGAATGCAGGGTAGTATCTCTACTTTTTATGTTTGCTACAAGTTGCTTTGTGGCATAATATATGGTCTATTTTAGAGAAGGATCCATGTGCTGCTGAGAAGAAAGTGTATTCTCTTGTTGAAGGATGTAATATTCTATATATGTCTGTTAAGTGTAAGTTATTAACTGTATTGCTGAGTTCTATAGTTTCTTTTTTCAGCTTTTGTTTGGAAGATCTATCCAGTGGTGAAAAGGTGTGTTAAAGTCATCCAGAATTATTGTGTTGTGGTCTATTTGACTCTTGAAGTTGAGAAGTATTTGTTTGATGAAAGTAGATTGTCCATATTTGGGGGCATATATATTTATAACTGTCATGTCTTGTTGATGTACTGTTTCCTTAAACAGTATGAAATATCCTTATTTATCCCTTTTGATTAACTTTGGCCTGAAGTCTACTTTGTTTTATATGAAGAAGGAAACCTCTGCTTGCCTCCGCAGTCCATGTGAGTGGTATAATTTTTCCCAACCTTTCACCTTCATTCTGTGGATGTCTTTTCCTATGAGATGAGTCTCTCGGAGGTAACATAATGTTGTTTCTATTTTTTAATCCAATCTGACAATCTATGTCTTTTGATTAGTGAGTTTAGTCCATTAACATTCATGGTTATTATTGAGACATGACTTTTATTCCTAGCCATTTTTGTTTATTTTTTGTATCTAAACTTGACTTAGTTTCCCCTTTGATTAGTTTTTCCTTTAGTGTAATACCTCCCTTTGCTGATTTTCATTGTTGTTTTTTAATTCCTCTTCATGGAATGTCCTGTAGTGTAGGCTTTCTAGTTGTAAATTCTTTTAAATTTTGTTTATCGTGGAAGGTTTCTATTTCACCATCAAATCTAAAGCTTAATTTTTCTGAATATAAGATTCTTGGTTGGCATCCATTTTTTTTTCAGAGCTTGATATATACTATTCCAGGATCTCCTGGCTTTGAGGGTCTGGTTTGAAAAATCTGCTGAGATACAAATTGGTCTCCCCCTATATGTGATCTTATTTCTCTCTCTTGCAGTCTTTAAGAGTTTACCCTTATTTTCATGCTTAGCATTTTCATTATAATGTGCCTTGGTGTAGATCTGTTTTAATTGCGTACATTTGGTGTCCTGTAAGCCTCTTGTAATTGATTCTCCAATTCATTCTTCATGTTTGGGAAATTTTCTGATATTATCTCACTGAAGAGATTGTACATTCCTTTGGTTTGAACCTTGTGCCTTTCTCTATCCCAATAACTCTTAGATTTGGTCTTTTGATGCTATCCCATAAGTCTTAGATGTTCTGCTCATGGTTTCTTACCATATTTACTGTGTGGTCAATTTTATTTTCCTGATATATTTTGTCTTCATTATCTAATGTCCTGTCTTCCAAGTGATCTAGTCTGTTAGTGATGCTTTCTATTGAGTTTTTAATTTGGATTATTGCTTCCTTCATTTCAAGGATTTCTGATTTTTTTTTTAAGAATCTCACTTTCTTGACATAATCTTTTGCTACCTTATTTGCTCCCTTACCACATTGTTAATGTGATCAATGTATACTTTATTAGCTCCCTTATTGTTTATTGGTGTCGTTAATGGTTGCCTGTATTTGCTCTCATATCTCTGTTTTGGAGTGATCAATTTTTGCCTGTATTTGCTCATTTAGGTCATTCTTTAATTCACAGATCATTTTAATTATGAACATTCTGAACTCCTTCTCTGACATTTCATTCACTACGCTGTCCATGGGTTCTGATGTTGTAGTATCCTGGCTTGTTTGGGGCATGTTCCTCCCTTATTTTTTCATGTTGTTTATGTGATTTCCTTAGTTGCAGTGTGAATCAGGTCTTACAGTTTCTACCCTATAATCTTGTAGTATCTGTGCAGATTATCTGTATCTTACCTTGGTCTTGGGCTTCTAGACCTTGTAGGTATCCCAGTATTTTTGCTACTGCAACTATAGGTAGTGGTAGCAATAGAAGGAGGTAACTTGAGCTAGCAATGGAGGTGCCCCAAGATGGATGCAACATCTTTCAGAGATAGAATTAAAAGGGTAGGCCTTACACTGGGTTTGGGATGCCTGCTCCAAGACATAGCTGCTTCTAGGCCCCGTCTGTTGTCCCAAGGAAGAGACTACTGCATGGGGAAGGCTATGAGGAAAGCTACAGTGTCTCAAGATGGAAGTGGGTTACAATTGGGCTCTTAGGTGGTGGTGGGGTGGCAGACCCAAGCTTACCCTGGGCCTTGGCTTCTGTGCAGGTCAGAGAGGCAGGTCAGAGCTGGGCCTGAGCTCCAGTGGTTGTCTGCCTGTAGGCAGAAATGGTTCTTGGCCAAGCCTGAACTCTTGTGGGGGTCTGCCAGTGGCAGGATGGACTGGGGCCTATAAGTGATTCTTATTCTATACACCTGTAGGAATAATTGACTTTGAGTATTTAATGTAAATGAAAATCAAGACAAACTTTTCAAAAGAGATTTTTAAAAAATATAAGTCATATAATTTATAACTCTGCCATTTACTGGCATTCAATTCAATCATTTTTAGTATATTTACAGAGTTGTACAACCACAACCAAAATTTTATAACATTTGGTGACCCCTAAAAGAAGCCCCATACTTAATAACATTCTGTTCCCTGAGCCCTTCTTCCCAACCCCTCTTACCTCAGGCAACCAGTGGTTGTACCTCTCTGTCTTCATGTATTTGACTATTCCAAACATTTAATTGAAATGGAATCATATAATATGTGAGCATTTGTGACTGGTTTCTTTAACTTAGCATAATGCTTTCAAGGTTCATCCATGTTGTAATGGTTAACATTTTATTTCATTTCAGTGCCACAAAATATTCCATTGTTTGTGTCTTGCATGTTATTTTTCAGTTCATCAGTTGATTGACATTGGCTTGTTTTTTCCTTATTAAATCAGATGCCACTATGAGCATTTATGTATGTATTTGTGGACATATGTCTTATTTCTTCTGGGCATATATCTAAGAGTGAAATTACTTGTTCATATGGTAACTCTATATTTAACCTTTTGAGGAAATGCCAGGCTTTTTTCTAAAGCAGTTGTAATACTTTATATTCTACAAGGAGTGTCGGAAGTTTTCATTTTTTTCACAAGGTAAATATTTGAAGTTAAGGTTTAAAATTCAAAATAATCTTGGGGATGGAACAGTGCTTCATAATCCTCCATATTTGTACTTTTTAATGTTAGGTAAGAGACAGACATGAAAGGTGAGAAGATGAGATTAAAGAGCTAATGCTATAAACTGAGCCCTTTGTGCTGACCCCAAATTTTCTTTTAAAAAGCAATTTACCTGGTCCCTACTTGGTTTAAGTCAATAGGATATGTTACATTCCTCAGCAAACCACCTGTGTTCTGCAGGAGAAACACAGGCCTGAAATGTTGATAAGAACGTAAGTTATCCTGGCGGTTTGGGGGGACTCTCACAACCTTTACCCAGACCAGTTCCCAGAACTCAGAGAGATAAGAATAATTTCCTCCAGACCATAAAATTTGTATAAACAGGTTCCAACTAGAACTGGTCAGCATGGGCCAGAATGACCTAAAGTTGGCTGAAACATTTACAATGAATGAACTGTGGAAACTTGGAACCACTGATGTCATCCTGCTGTCAGTCAAAAGGGCTCTGGAAAATTCCCTGGTACCCCCAATTAAACTGAAGCACAAGAGGGACAGTCTATCCTTCTCATCACTGAACCCACTCTCTCCCTTGAGAGTATCCCCTTTTCATTTGCCTATCCTCTTCTTACAAATCCATGCCTGCTACACTGAGTGAAATGTCTGAAATCTTTCTGCTGTGATTGCAAGAAACAGTGGGAAAGGACTATCATGACTGCTCCACTCTGCAATGGGCCCTTGCCTGGAACAGTAAACTCAAACTCTGATCTTATTGTGATATTCTGAACTAACTAAAGCAGTTTATCACTCACTGTGTTTTAAAAGAGTGTGGCTTTATTTTATCACACATCCTCTTTGGCAAGTATTTCACTTTCTGCTATTAATGAGAGTATCAAACTTCTGAGATGTGGCAAACTGAATAATGGCTCCCGAAGATAAACAAGTTCTGATTTCTGTGGACTTTTACAATTTACGTAGCAAAACAGACTTTGCAGACATGATTAAATTAAGGCTCTTGAAAGGGGAAGATTTTCCTAAATTATTCAGATGGACTCTAAATGCAAATTGGAATGCAGAGGGAGACTTCATACAGAAGAAGGCAAAGTGGATATTGATACAAGTTACTGTGCTGCTGGTTTTAAAAAAGCAGGAAAAAGCCATGGGCCAAGAAATATAAGGAATCATGCTCAGGATGCGGGAAGAGTCAAGGAAATGGATTGTCGCTATTGCAACTGGAGGGAGCGTGGCAATGCCAACACCTTGGTTTTGACCCAGTGAAAATGATTTCAGACTCCCGACCTCCAAAACTATAAGAGAATAAACTTGAGCAGTTTTAAGCTACCAAATTTGTGGTAATTTCCTTGGAGCAGTCAAACCCCCCCTGCTATATCAGGTAATATATTAAAATTTTAATAGGATTCTTAGGTGAGCCCTACTACTTTACCCCTACCCCACCCCCCAAAAAAATAATATCATATAAAGAATAAGTAATTGAAGATGCTATGGAATGAACAATCTGTTTATGTTCCAATAAATTACACATTCAATATGATGGTTTATTTTTTAAAATTTTGTAATTGGGAAAGTGCACAAAGATCTTTAACCTTTGTATAAATGGTAGTCAGGATTCTAGAAAACAACATCTACATTTTATGAGCTTAATGTGTAAGTAAGGATGTTTATTTATTCCCAATTTTTTTCTTCACTCAAAAGCCTGTGATCTTTAGGTGTATGTTTTTGTTTTTCCTGCACTTTCAGTGGAAGGAAATATCACAAAGTGGTTTGAGAAATCAGGGTTTTATATCAGTCATCAAAGTGTCATATAAAATATAATATATGTACATTGAAGTTTATTATGTGAGATTGAAGGAATAAGTTTTCTAAGGTATTCTGTATAGCACCTAGTGCATAGCATAGATTTAAAAGTGGCTATGAATTACTGTCACTACAACTGTCATCAAGGAGGTGAACGTTGCATGTTGGTTAAGAGCTCAGGCTCTGAAGTCAGACTCAGAGCTTGCATGCTGGCTCAGGCAAAGATGAGGTATATGGCTCTGGGTAAGACATTATCATCTTTGTGTCTTATTTTTCTCCATCATAAAATACTGTTAAAAATAGACCGGCTCATAGGGATGTTGTAAATACTAGACGAGTTAAAAGAAAGCTTGAAAAGTTATTTGTGGCATGTAGAACCTCAAGTTAAATACTCATTCTTCATAATGTTTATTGAAGAATTGCTTAGAATTGCTTTAAATCCCCTACCTTTCCACATCTGGGTTTGACCCTTTCAGTTTTGTTCAGTCATGTTTGCTTTTATGTGGATGAGAAACCTGTGTAAGTTGAGATTATCCTTCTTTGTTTTCCAGCCTGTTGTATCTTATTTGTCATAACACTATTCACAACAAACAGTGAGGCCCAGTTCTTATAAACCAGGGAAAGAATTACCCCTTAAGGGGCTCATTTACTCAGTCCATCAGATTGTGCTTCCTGATACAGACTTTTGCAATTCTCCATGATTCCCTAGGGGCAACATCCCCAAGACTGCCACTTGTGTGCAGGTTTGTTTTCACTTTGGGGAAAGTAGCCTCCTTTGTGATGACAACTCCCAGGCAAACAGCTGTTTATGGAATATGGTCTCTAAACTCAAGTCAGATACAGGAATGAAAAAAGCACCTTCAGCATACATGCAGACCTGGATAGGAACCTGGAAGGAAACAAACAACGTGCTATCCTGACTCTTGGGTATTAAAGTTCAGACCAATTCTTATAATTGGATTCACGTAAACATTATTTTGATAACTTTTCTTAAGCTAACACTTCAATTTCTTGATATGCACAGAGCACTTTAAAAACATCATATTTTCTCTTAGTGAAAATACTCTGAGATGGGTCTAATTAACTCCATTGTGCACTGAGGAAACAAAGACTAAAAAATAGCCACAAGAAGGAAGAGGATTAGGATTTAAATCTATCCTTAATCTGACTTCCCAAATAGCAAATGGATATGTCAATCACCATTTAATCACTTTTCAAATGCTAAACACATCGGTTGTTTTCAATATCTTTCGCTATTAAAAGTAATGCCACAATGAATATATCTGTGAATTTATCTTTGTCAGAATTTTTATTGCCTTTAGATAGAACAGTAGGAAAGAACACACCAGGTCAAAGGGTTTGTAATATTATTCAAGATTATTTTTTTATATACATAAAATGAAATTGCTTCCCTGAGGTGGCTTTGTACCTTATTCCTAGCAGGAGTAACACTGCCAAATTTGTGTGCTTCTCCCACACTGTCATTCTTTAATATTTGTGAATTTGATGGGTTATATAAAATATTAATCCATATAATTAATATGATAATAAGGTCAAAATTTTTTGAAAATTTATTGTCCATAAATATTTATTCTGTAAATTATCTACCAATATTTTTTCAAAAAACAGAAGATAGTTCAGAAATTGATTTTTCAGCAACTCCTCATATATTAAACATGTCTTTTATCCTAACATACTCTATTTCTCTAGATTAATTTTTGTCTTCAGTGTTATTTGTGAGGGTTTTGTTGTCTTGAATATGTAGTCATGCCTAATAATAATGTGCTCAGATTGATTCTTTTTAATGGTTTACTTAATTATTTTGAGCTCATATCATTCCCATTGATCACACACACACACACACACACACACACACACACAGGCACACACACACACACTAACCTGTATCTCCATCTAGTCCCTTGGCAGTTATCAGTTTTACAGACAATTCTTCAAACTTCTTGGAATTATTATAGAACATAGTATAAAGTAACAATATAACTTTATTTTATTTTAAAGACCATAAAATTTGTAGTTGTGTCATGAATCGATCTTCTCTTTACAGCTTTTATTAGAATTTTTTAACCTATAGTATAGATATTATCCTGTACTCCCCCACCTCCTTTTTTTGGTATTAGGGATTGAACTCAGGGGCACTCAGCCACTGAGCCACATCCCCAGCCCTATTTTGTATTTTATTTAGAGACAGGGTCTCAAATAAGTTGCCCTTGCAGTTGCTGAGGCTGATTTTGAACTCAAGATTCTCCTGTCTCAGCCTCCCAAGCCGCTGGGATTAGAGGCATGCGCTACCATGATCAGCAACCCTTTTTTCCCATTTTAATTGCTATTTTATAATTATACATAATAGTGGAATTCATTATGCCATATTTATACATAAAAATACATATTTTTATAAATCTCATTCCCTAGTACTTTTCCCCTTCCTCTTTCCACCCCATTATCTGCTTGTTTTATAATTTTTAGTTTTATTTTAATTTTCCTGTGTTATCTCTAAAGAACCTGATGATTTCATAAAGCTAAATGACTAACTGAAACAATAGAGTTGATAAGTGGTGTTGAGGATACTGGATTTGAACTCAATTCAAGTTCTAACTGCCATATAGTTACAGCTATAATCATGCTAGTCTGTCTCCATTTTATTTCTTCTCCTTTGTCTCTCTTATTTCAGATAGCAAATGTTTATTACATTTTAGTGACAGCACATAATAAATGCTATTCAACACCGTCTTGCATTTCTTGTGGTACTGTATTCTAAGAATAAACTTTCTGCTATATCTTTAAGATGATTTCCACATTATCTTTGTGTAGTCTTTTGTCTTTTCACTAACCCCAGATCATTTCCATTTATTACAACCACCAGTTTCTTTACTTTTGAAAAATGAGCACTCACTCTATCCCAGTATTTCACTGTACAGCACAGATAAGATGCACATTTTCTTCTTGGAACCTCTTACATTCCACCTGGATGTTTCCAGAACACTCCTCCCAAATCTTCAGCTTGAGGACAATTTGATGTGCAAAGTCTTTGGCAAATTTCCACCATCTGGCAGCCTTTAGTCAGTATGGTTCTGCAAGATTAAGAAATGATCTCGTCCTTCTTGTTTTGTCTATACTTCTAACTCTGAAGGATGGATTTTTTTTCCTGCTGGATATTTAGAAATAAACAGTAGTTCTCTTCCTAGCTACCGAATGATTTTCCCAAATTACAGTAGAGCCCACATCCTTGAGCTAAATTCCCTGTTTGGGAATGTCTTCATTTGGCCGGGCTACATTACTAGGTGCTTAATATCCAGGTCAAATGTTGAAACTATTGTGGGGATTGATAATGGCCTGAAACTGAAGAATGCAGGTTTTACAGTTCTGGGCAGATCTTGTGTCTTGGAGGTCACTGTACAGTGTGAGTGGATGTGAACTTTAGACTTACAACTTTTCAATGTCATTTTGTTTTACCCATCAAAATATGGAGCAGCTCTGACTGTATGTGGAATCCAAGACAACTGTGGGGTAGCAGAGGGAATCATTCCCAGAATGTGGCAAATCAGTGCTCTAGCTTCTATGGCTATGCATACAGGAACACTGGTGAATTCATGGATAATTTGAGGAGAAGAAAGTGTAGGCAGTTGAGTCTATCATTGAGAATTGTAAGTCATCAACATGAAGCAAGAGCCAACATCCTATTTAAGAATTCTAATATTAAATAAAACATTCTTATTTACACATTTGTGACATATCATTTTCATTCTTCCTGAGAAAGTCTGATAGTACATGATTTCAGACAAATTAATATGGAAGGTCATTAATAATTTATCCTCAAGCATTGTTCATCTTCTGAATCTATATTACTTTGTAGAAACTAGTGCTATGCAACAACTTAGTGGTTGTGAGTTGATTGTAAGATTTTCCTCTCTTACCATTTTATTCCTTAATTTCTATCCATTCCTATTGGTTGCCATGCTTTACTTTATGAGAATCCAGATAAAATGTACACTTGCTTTGGAAAGCTTCTGAGTCATTTTCTATTCTTTCTTTTATTGAACTTCAAGAAGCACATATAAGGAAGTCCTGTTCTGCTTATCTTGCATCAACAGCTTTTGGTTCAGTAGTATTTTCTACTTTGTTTCTTCCTCCTTGCTCATATATTATTTTGCAATTACTTGAGACAATTTCTCAATACTTAACAGAATAAATTGTTAGAGATAATTTCAAAGGCTTGACCACAGCTATATACTCAATAAATCAGTGGTAGAGCCCACAGTGAATATTAGATGCTAATCTTACGCATGTAACTTTAAACTTCTAATACACTCACCACCTCACTGGGAAGCCATTATTTACCATGATAATGGCACAAATTAATATGAAATGCATTTTTCATGAACTACAGCATCGTACAAATTCTTCATAAAGCTAATAAATTGTTACCTTGATTATGTTTGCTTTTAGACCAATTGATTAAGAGGAGTAAATGAGACAATAAATGTGAAGTGATTGGTACTTTGTCTAGCATATAATAAATACTCAGTAAGTATTCACTTACTTATATTTAAGAGACTAATAGATGCCAAGTGAGATATGGTTCACTTTATAGCTAAGGATGACTTTAGAGTAAATCATTAAATTTTTAAATTTCTTATTGGGCTCGGATGTGTTCCTTGGCTTTATTATATTGATTCATTATCTTTTCATTTTTAGTATATTTTAAATTTTAGTACATTATTAAGTAATTCAGAATTTACAAGTCAGAGAGCAGTATGCTTTTCTTCATCTGTTTAAATCTGTTAGTAGTATGCTTCAGTGAATTTTGAGGCCTGTTGGAAAAATCACACTCTCATAAGTCAGCTAGTGACTGTAGTAATTTCTGCTTTAAAAAAAAAATTACAAGCAAACCAAAATACTTCTACATTTGTTTGCCATAATATTTCTAACATAGTAAGCATATAAAAGTGAACAAGTGATGAAAAATAAGTGATTCTAAATTAGTGAACTGGCTTCAGATGAATTAAGGTCATAGCTGTGTATAAGCAACCCCTAAATCCATATATATATATATATATATATATATATATATATATATATGTGTGTGTGTGTGTGTGTGTGTGTGTGCATGTAGTTTGTTTGTTATAGAAAAAACAGGTTTGTTTAATGAAACAAATGATTACAAACACCAGAAACCACAAAAGATGGATAACTAGCTACATGGATGATTGCAAGAGGATGAGTCAGGATGGGACATAGACGTGATTGCCACAATAACAAAACATCCTTGAGTCCAATGCATGTGACCAAGGGGCATACATTGGAGGATCTACAATGCTTAAAATAAAAGGCAATAATGATCCACTTCATAAATATAGTAAAACATGTTTTTGTCTTTGCTTTTCTTTTTTCTTTTTCTTTTTCTTTTTTTTAACAAAGGATGCCTAGTAAACATTCTCCTGGAAACTCCATTGGACTGTGTCTTTTTTGGCAACCCTAGGATTGAAAGGATCACACCAATGATGGTTTTCACTCTTTCTGTTCATAGAAGGCATATTTATGGTCGAGATCGTGACTCTCAAACACAGATGCTTCTGTTTTTATAATCTTCAAGGACAAGACTTTTTAATATTCCACTTCTTGCTTACTGGATGCCATCAGTTAGCCATATGCTCTCTTTGGATGATTATTTCATTGTTTCATTGGTCTCTATTCTTCTGTTTCAGGTGAATGATCAAGAAATGTGAGATACTGGAACATAACTACCAGTTAGGGATTTCTGCAGACTCATTCTCTTTCACCCAAATATAAAGCAAATTTCCACTAGAATAGGTAACCTGTTCCCAACTGAAGAAAGAGAAAGCAGAACAGAAAGGCATGTAGCTTATAAAATATAACTTGAGGGCAAGCAGAGCCCCAGTTTTCTTTTGGAAAAAGAAACCTGCAGGCTATACCTGCAGGCTATACCTGCCAGAAACAAACACCCTTCTGCAGGGTTTGCATGCCTGCACTGTGAGGTGTTGATGACAAAGCTTGATTACATTTAGAGGGAGCCTAATCTCTGGTAGTTAAAAGGAGCTTGCCTGTGGTAGATCAAGCTCTCTTTAGTACTTCATATTTTCATTATTGTGTCCCACTGTAAAAGAGATTCCCAGGTATCTGTTAGTGAGTCCCATGAAGATGGGATCTGAATGTGTTCTAAGGGAAACATTTTCAGACTAGGTGTGTGTGCCAAGAGGAAAAGACAGAACTTGAAATTCTAATATAAACATCGTGTATTTAGTTAGTTGTGCAACAAATTGCATGTTAAACATATCTGCTCATATAGTTTAACCAAGCAGTGGTATAAGTCAAGTTGTGCTATCCAATACAGTGACTGCTAGTCACTTTGGGCTATTTAAGTTTAAATTAAGAAGCACATTTAATTAAGCATCTATTCCTCAGTCTCATCTAGTGGTACTTCAAGTGCTCTATTACTATATCTGGCTAGTGGCTACTCTGTTGGATAGCATACAATAATGCAGAAAGTTATATTGAAGAGCAGTAGAGAGGTAGGCAGCCACAGTGCTAGCAACACTCAGGCTCCTTGTAGATAATAGATTTTCTTGATTCTTACTAGGTTATTCTTTTTAGGGGGAATATCAGGGATTGAACTCAGGAGTACTCAACCACTGAGCCACAACCCCAGCCCTATCTGGTATTATATTTAGAGACAGGGTCTCATTGAGTTGCTTAGAGCCTCACAGTTGCTGAGACTGGCTTTAAACTCACCATCCTCCTGTCTCAGTCTCCTGAGCCGTTGGGATTACAGGCGTGTGCCACCATGACCAGCACTAGGTTAATCTTTGTGCACATTTGTGCAGGAATCCTCAACTCAAAGTGACTGCTCTACTTCCAAGCCTCTTGTCAATGCTCCAGGCAAATCCGCAACTACTAGACTTCTTATAGCAAGTTCAAGCTGAAAGGGATGCATGGTTTCCCCTGAATGGGAAATGGTCTGGGATGCTGAATATTTTCAATTGGCACATTACTACTATAAAAAAAAATATTTTGTGCAAAAAGAGGTAAAAAATCAAATTAATTTTTAGATCAAATGTAATAATAATATTAATAAATTGTATCCTTTGGCAAAGTTATTTTGGTTTATACTTCTACATACTTTGGTGGTGATCTTTCTCTGCCATTGGGGGGATTTTGGTTTAATAGTTTGGGAGAAAAATTATATATTGGGTGCTTCCTCTATGAGTAAAATTTTTATTTTTCATATGAGGCTATAGACAACTTAGAAGTCTATAAGGTATCAGAAATAGTGCAATATCTCCCAAAGTCATAGCTGGAAAGTTTTTGTTTTGGGGAGTCTGTGTGTGGAATAAAACTTTCTGCAATCTCTCCAATAAGCCTGAGAGAACACTTGCATACCAGGGTTTTTTAATGTCGTGTCTGCCTTAAGAGGCTCTTTATATACTGTTTATATCATAATATTGGAAATCAGGTTTAGGATTTCCAAATGAAATGATGATGAAGAGAAAAGATCAATCTAATTCTTCTATCATCAAATTATAGCTTTTAGGATGTTGCTTTGAAAATTCTGTGCTATTTGTTTTTAAAACAATGATATTTTTCAAGAGAAGATGAAGAATGATACCTTTTCCCCTTCCTGTAAAATTTGTGATTTTAAGAATGGTCAGTCTTTCTTTATTTCAATAAATTTAATATTTGATACCACAATAAACATTCTAAAAGTTAGTTCTTTGATTTTTCTCTTTGCTCATCATTAAATTAAATATATATATATATATATATATATATATATATATATATATANTATATATATATATAGCTGTGAAGTCTTCCATGATTTGAGCCAAATTTTCCTCCTTGACTGAATACCTTCTCTGTTTTTTCCTAAGAGTTCCACCATGGGCAATCTGACAACTCTCATTCACTCTACAATGCACATGTGTCTCTTGAAGAGGTGTGATAACACTGTTCCCTTCATCAGCATGGATATAGATTAATGTACCGCAAGGGTGGTCCCATAAAGGAAATTGAGTTTGTGGAATAAGTGCTCTATACTGTTATAGCATATTATATTTATTTTCCATAAATTATCTGACACCTCACATCCTGACTTTTTTTTAAATTTCTTTTTGGAGAGAGAGAGAGAGAGGGAGGAAGGGAGGGAGGGAGAAAGAGAGAGAGAGAGAGAGAATTTTTAATATTTATTTTTTAGTTTTCGTTGGACACAACATCTTATTTTATTTTTATGTGGTGCTGAGGATCGAACCCAGCGCCCCGTGCATGCCAGGCGAGCGCATTTACCGCTTGAGCCACCCAGCACAACATCCTGATATTTTTGATTAAAAAAAAATGTAATTTTGATTATCTTCATTTCTTGATGCCTCTATCCTGAATGTTATACACTAGTCACAAATATTGCAAAACAGAAATGGCACTTTCTGCCTCTGTGTACATAGTTTTTCATCTTTAATGACTTAAAATATGTGAGATATTTAAAAATGTTATATCATGTTTTATATCCTGGATATATTTACACTATGCTTGATATTCTTTTAAGGAAAGTGAAAAGGAGAAAAAAAGGAGAAGAAGGAGGAGAAGGAAAGAGAAGAAGGGGAGAAAGAGGACGAAGAAAAGCAGGAGGAGAGGGAGGAGGGAAACGCAGTGGTAATAGAGGTTCTCCTCCTTGGATACCAGAAATTAGATAAACAAAGTCAGTAACAAATTGTCACACGTTGCCAGTGGTAATGTGAATAAATGTATGCATCTTGTACACAGGATAATAAATCAATGGACTTTGTCTGTTTTTGTTGGAAATTTGAACTTATAAGACCGAAAATAAATTCAAAAGATCATTGAATTCATTTATTAAAAACTTTTAAAGCCAAACACACAAAAAAACATATTAAATTCATAAAGGTTCTATATGAATAATTTTTAAAAGCTAAGTGCCCTCATGTAACTATAACCAATATCAAAATATAATAAAGATTAAGTACTTTTAGAGGCTGCCCTCCTCCCTCCTTCCAGTGCTGTCCTCCAGAGACAAACACTATTCTGACTTGTATAATCCGGTAATATTTGTTGAGTTTTTTTTTGTATTTTATAGAAATGAACTCATACAGCACAAGTTCTTTTGCTCAACATAGCGCATCTGAGATTTATTTGGGTTATTGTGTGTAGGTGTGATTTGTTCTTTTTCATTACTCTACAATTCGTGTTGCCTCCAGTTTGGAGTTCTTATAAATGCTGCTACAAATATGTAGCGTTGAGCTTGTATTATACATTTGTGCTCACCTTTTTATCGTATATATACCTGGGAGTGGAACTGCAGACATTCAGGACGTGATCATAGTCAGCTTTGTTAGATGCTGCCAAACCATTTTCCAAGGAGATTATACCAATCCATGCTCCACCAGCAGTGTTTGCCAGTACAAATTGCTACTTTTCCTCCTGAGCATGGTACATTCTTAGCTCCTTTTTAAGGCATTCTTTTGAGTGTAGAAAGGTAAGTCATTGTTGTTTTAAAATTTGCTTTCCCTTCATGATTTTTTTGTTAGCTTTTCATTGCTTTGACTAAAATAACTGACAAGAACAACTTAGAGGAAGAAGGATTAATTTTGGCTCACAGTTTCAGAGGTTTTGCTTCATGGTTGACTGGTTCCATTACTTTGGGCCTGAGGAGAAGCAGAACATCATGGCACAAGGGAGTGGTGGAGGAAAACTGCTCAGCTAGCTCATGGCAGTCAGGAAGCAGAGGGAGAAAGATATGGGGAGGGAGGGAGGAAAGGGGGGGGAGAGGAAGGGAGGGAGGGAGGAGAAGAGGAGGAGGAGGAGGAGGAGAGGGAGAGGAGGGGAGGGAAGGGAACCTTTTGGCTCTACTTCTTTCAACTAGGTGCCACCTTCCAGTAGCTATTTATCAATGGATTGATCCTCTGATATGGTCAAAGCTCTCATGAGCTGATCAGTTCCCGAAAGCCCACCCTCTGAGCACATGAGTCTTTGGGGGACAGTTCAAACAATTGATGATGTCGGTAACTCTTCATAGGCTTAAAGGTCATTTGAGATTTCTCTTTCATGAAGAGCTTGTGCACACATCATTTCTCTACTTTTTAAAAAGTGTTATCTATCATTTTCTCATTAAAATTTTTAATTTTACCAAACTATCCTCTGTACACATATTAATATTCTATAGTCAATTGTACCTTTATACATGTGTGTGTGTATTTAAGAAACTATAAATAAATAAGAGAAATACCATTTACATAGTGGAAAAGGAACAGAGGGAGGGAAGAGGGGAGGTAAAAGATAAGTACTAGGGACTGAAATGAACCAAATTATAATCCATTGTATGATTATGTCAAAATGAACTCCAATATTATATATAATTATAATGCACTAAAAATAAATGAAAATTCTCTTCTATTTACTTAGAGTTATTATCTTGCTGTGTTGTCTAGGCTGGCCTCAAAACTTTGGGCTCAAGCAATCCTCCTAATTCAACATCCTGAGTAGCAGGGACTGCAAATACATGTCACTATGCCTGGCCAAAAGTTCTCTTTTAGATGTATGTTGTTGTTTTAAAATATGCTTTTCCTTCATGATTTTTTTTTTGTGTGTGTGTGTGTGTGTGTGACAAATATACCAGTCTGAATCTTGGCTTTATGCTACAAATACTTTCCTTTTATAAATAAATTTTATTAAACTCTTATTGAAAATGGAGAGATATTGCCACCATGTAGAAGAACTCAATAAAAATTTCAGTAAGAGATTTGGGGTCTAATTCATTAGTGTTTCTTAGTAACCTTTTGTTTTGTTTTTGTTTTTTAGGTAGGGTGTTTGACTAAACTGTGCCCATACGTTTCCATAAATCTGTCCTAAAAAATATTTTTACTCTCCTGTTCTAATCCTCAAACATCTTTTATTTTCCATAAATTATTTCATTTATGAATAAAAACACTGTAGTTATAATAAGCAAAAAAAATGCTGTTTTAAGCTTCAAGGCTTTATAAGGAACATGTTTTACTTACTGATTTTGTAACAGGAATGAGGAAATTTGCAAGATTTGTAAATTGCAGAGGTTAAAAAATTGTAGCTTTGAATGCATGGTGTAGAAAACAAAGGAAGATGAAACAGGTGTTTAGAAAGATTTTTTATTGTGGTTGCAATGAATCCCTATTTTCAGTAAAGTCTGTATTGCTTCAGCTGCCTAGAATTGTGTCTGCTGTGAAGGGAGGTGTACAAAAATTCTAGGAGTGTTTCATGATTGGCAGAAGGGAGATGTCAATCAAGAGGAGCCCATTAAATCCATGTATGTGAGATTCTAACTTATATCTGCACAGTATAATTTACATGGTATTTTTTATTTGCATTTTCAGTTAATGACAGAAAAAAAATCATTCATTATACTTTGTGACATTTGTTTCAGGAAAAAAATTTAACCCAGTTCTTTAGAATGTTTCCCCTAACTTTGATGGATTTTTTCTAAATTTTCTATGTGATTTTTAATTCATATGTTGTTATGGTTTGGATGTGAGATGTCCCCCAAAAGCTCATATATGAGACAATGCAAGAAGGTTTGGAGGAGAAATGATTGGGTTATACCCTGAACCTAATCAGTGAATTAATCTCCAAAGCGATTAATTGAGTGGTAATTGAAATGGTAGAGTTTGGCTGGAGGAGGTAGGAATTGGGGTGTGGCTTTGGGGTATATATTTTTATCTGGTGCATAGAGTCTCTCTCTGCTTCCTGATCATGATGTGAGCTGCTTCTTTCTGCCACACTCTTCTGCCATGAGCCCTAAGGAATGGACCTGGCTTTCTATGGACTAAGACCTCTAAAACCAAGAGCCCTCAAATGAACCTTTCCTCCTCTACAGTTGTTTGGGTTAGGTCTTTAAAACCCAGTGGAGAAATAGCTGACTAAAACATATGTGGATATAGTTCTATAGAAACACATTTTTAATACAAATAAAGTGATCTCATATTTCCCACATGCTATAATTCTTTAAATTGTGGACATACGAGAATTATCCAAAATGCATCTTAATTGGGCTAGTCTATTTTTTTCCCCTTTTGGCTACAACATATTCATATTGTTCTCCAGATTTACACTGGTAATATAGATGGTCATTTATTGTCTTCTATTTAAAAAGCAGATTTTTTCCCCTAATTCGACCAACTTTAGATATACACCCTTGTTTATCCTGTTGATAACAGCATTTGGGGGATGAGGAGAACATGCCTTTTTTTACTAGGTCCAGCAGAATGAATATGGGCAAGAATAAATGTTAATAGTGTTAACTACCTGTCTTTAATATTGACATTTCTTTCTGAATAAAAGTGAATTTTTCACTATCTAGAAGCACTATGAGTGCTATAATTTATATTTGCAAATTACTTTAGTATAGTTACCATTAGATTTTCTTCTCCTACTTGAGTACTATTGTTTTCTGTCCTGTGGAATTAGAAACTGATAACATTCACTGACTATTCTCCCTGATAGACTGTTCCTATCTTCCAATTTCTATCAAAAGAATTTTAAGACATCTATATTTTTGTACATATGCCAAACTTGTCTAACACAGATTCTATGTTATTATTATTTCAGATGCGAATTGATCTAATGGGGAGGAATGTTAATGCCCCTGCAGGTGAAAAAGGGTTGAGATGATTTCTACAGAGATTTTGAGTATAGAAATTGGATCTACATGGGATACTTTGTTTATATTTTGTACATAGATTTTCAAAGTCATGGACTTTGGATGTTGTTAATTCAGAAATTTTATAAAATGACGGATAACTCAATTTATGTGGGAACTCCTACCCCAAAATTAGTATTTGTCTTTGGCTGGCTGTCAAGGACTGATTAAGTAGAAGAGGAGCTGAATACTAAAAGAGTCCTTTTTAAACAATGAAATGCTTGTTTATCACCTTCTAGAATGAAAAAGAAAAAAAAAAGTCTACCCTGTTGACCGAGGGTGGAGGGACTATTTTTTTCCTAATTGTTTTTTTTTTTTTTTCCTAGTGAAATCAGACAAAGTGATCAACAGACATATAGGAAATATTTATTGAGAAGTCCTTTTATGTTAGGGAAGTTCTTTGTACATGCTGCCTTCCCTATGCCCAGGACAAAAGACCACCTTCAATTCCCAGCAGGCAGTGGCACCTCTTGATGAAAAAGTCATTCAGCAGAGTTTCAACTCTTAGGGAGGTAGGATGAAGAATTTCTTCCTTCTCCCATTAGCCTGGAATGAATGTGGATGATAGGCTCACAATTCTCTTTGTAAATCCCATCAGTTACCTTATAAATTGGTGTCTAAATACTGGAGGGTTGTTACTATTTCTGGATATTTTGATGAATCAGGGAAAACACCAGAAAGAAGCAACATGCAGTGTGCCCAGTTCTGTTGAACACTTTTCCTGTTATCTGCTTTATGATTTCTCTTTCCTTCTCCCACTGACTCTAACAATCAAGCAAATCAAGCAGAAAAAGCAGCAGCAACCTCAGAAGTTTTACTTTCATCATCTTGTTAATAATTTCTCGCTTTTGATGTCAAATACCATCAAAAACTAACACGAGTTACCAGGGGGCAGTATATGGAGAGAGGGGGTTTTGGAACTGAGGGTCTTTAGTTTGAATCCTGGCTTTGTCACTTATCAGGAGTGTGGACATAGACAAGTTAAACAGCTCTGTGTGACTTAGTTTCCCTTATTTACGTCAATACTAATGATTCCTAGAATGAGTTGCAGCATAATTAGGGATAGGACACATATAATGTTCTCAGAACACAGCACACATAATTTAAATGAACTCAATATCAAAAGAAAAATTCAAGTTCTCTGCCCTCTAAGTAATATGGAATACAGTTGGAAATATATTGAATAGGAAAAAAAATCAGTACAAAATAGTATATGATTTTTCCAAATGACTGATGGGGTTAATCAGTGCTGGAGAATTTTAAAAGCTCATGTGAAAGATTCAGTGACATTCATGAGCTGGTGACTTTAGCTTACCCAACAGCTAAGTGAAATCATTGTCTTAGGCAGGTCCTCTTGATAGCAGACTCCATAATTCAACCGAATGGCTATTGGACATTAGAACGTTATTGCAAAAAATGTAACATGTTAAAGGCTAGAATTGTACAGGCAGATAATACTGTTTACATTGGAGTTAAAAGCATTTATGGACTGAGGGGAACGAACAGTACAAATAGGTAATTCGCTTGCCAAATGTTAAACAGAGATAAGCATAATTTTCTTCCACAGAAAGATTGGTAGCATCATTGATTTGAAATGAATTAAATTGCATCAAGCTACTTATTAATCCAGAGAAAACCAACTGGGGCAATGAATAAGTATCTTTTCAAATTATTTCCCTAGCAACTTCACACCCTGGTGCTAGTGTTGAATTTAATAAAACAAGACGAAGAAGGTTGTGGCAACTGAAGCATGTAGCATAGCTGCAGAGTGGAGGGAAGGCACAGGGGGCTTCATCTAAGCTGTTTCACAAGGATGTATAATATCCACAGAAAGCATCTCAGGATTTGTTCTTCCTAATGGCAAACCTCTTTCCTCACTCTCAGCCTCCTACCTTAACAGGTACACAAAAGACATAAATTCTAGTGCCCCCAAAAGTAAAAATCATACCTGTATTATTATACATTTGCTTAATACTTTATAGTTGTTAAAGTGCAAACATATTTTTTTTTATAATTTTTTGGCCACGTTTCCTAAATTTCTAAATATATGTATTTTTTCAGAAGTTGACAAATGGTCACATTACTGAGATATTTCCTTTTTTTTTTTTTTTTTTTTTTTCTATTCCTTTCTCTCTTTCTTCTCCTCTTACATTCCCATGATGTGTACATTATGACTTTTCTTCTTTTTCCACAGTTCTTGGATATTTGGTTCTAGGCTTTTTAATTTCTGTTTGTTTTTTTCACTTTGCTTTTCAGTTTTGAACATTTTCATTGATAAATCCTCAAGCTCAGATACTTTTTACTCAGCTTTGTCCAGTCTACTGACAAGCCCATCAAAGACATTCTTCATTTCTGTTAAAATGTTGTTATTGTCCTTGTTTTTATTGATTTGATTTGACTTGGTTGCAAGAACATTAGCTCAAGATTTACCTTCTTAACAATTTTTAAGTGTATAATAAATACATTACTATTGACTATAGGTAAATGCTGCACATCACATCTCTAGAGCTTATTCATCCTACTTAACTAAAAATTTATGCCCATCGATTAGTAAATCCCCATTTCCCTTCCTCCCCCCAGCTCCTGACGACCACCATTCTACTCTACAATTCTATTTAATACTTTATGTAAATAGAACAGTAGTTCTCACAGCACTTTTTATTTTTAGTATTGGTTTTTGGCTTCTTTCTTAGAATTTCCATATATCTGAGTATAATGATCATTCATTCTTGCTTACTATCTATCTATGCATTAAAGCACTTAGCCTATCAATCACAGTTGCTTCAAATTCCTATTAGAGTAGTTCCAACATCCCTGCCATATCTGAATCTGACTCTGCTACTTGCTCTGTCTCTTCAAACTGTTTTTGCCTTTTAGTATGCCTTGTAATTTTTTTTCTTGTTACCAGACACGAGGTACTGTATAAAATGATCTGCTATAAACAGGCCTTTGGTTATGTAGTAGCAAGTGTGGGGGAAGGATAAGGATTCTAAAGTTCTACAAGCTTTTTCTGAGCCATGTCACTGGAATGTGAACTTGTCAAGTGCTTCTCAAACCCCACACCCTTAAGAAGGACATGATGGTCAGATGCACTAGAGTTGGATATTTTCCTTACTCGAGGACAGGTAGGCACTGATAAAAACCCCAGCAGATTAAACAATTTTTTTTTCCTGAGGGTTAAGAACAGAATGCTCTCATATATTTCAAAATGGTTCTTTTTCTTTTTTCCCTGCTGGAAGCATGAGGGAATTTTCTCTGATATTCTCTATAAAAACCAAGTTGAGCTCCAGAAAGTAAAATTTACAAAGTGTAGGAGTCCTCCTGTGACTAGGTTCCCCCAGTGTTTTTAATTTCATTCTCATCTACAGTGAGCCTCCAGCAATTTGTCAATAATAACTCAGGATTTCCAACTTCAGTACAGTTTCCTGTGGAGGTTTTCGTTCCTGGCTGTCTGCTCTGGTAAGTTGTAATTCTATCTCTTCACTTGTCTCTCCAGTTTTGAGGCAGCAGTGTTCCCTGTAACCTCAAGGATTGCTATAGTTTTTTTCTTGAGTGTCCCCCAAAGCCTTGGACCCCAGTCCATGGCATTACTGGGAGATGGTGGAAACTTTAAATAAGAGGTGGGGCCTAGCTGAAGCAAATTAGGTTACTGGGGACCTAACTCTGGAAAAGGATATTGTGACCCTTCCTGTCTCTTAGCTTCTTGGCAGCCATGCCATGAACAAGTCTCCACTACCACCTGCTCCCACAAGATATACTGTGCCATCACAAGCCCAGAATAAAAGAGACAAATTTTATGGAATTAAAAGCTAAAATTGTGGGCCTTAATAAACCTTTTCCCATATTAAGTTACTGGAATTCAACTGTCAACCTTAAAGGAGTAGGAAGTTTTCCTCCTCCCACAACCTTACTGCCAGTTTTTGGCAGCTCATATTGAAAGAGAAGCCGGAGTTGAAGACCTGAAGTGTCAGTGCTCAGAATCTCATAAGGATTTTCCAAACCCCAGGTTAGTATTTGGCAGACTTTTGTGAGGCTAAACTTTGTAATTAAAAGAGGCTGAGGAAACCATGACCTTATACCTTATACTACAGTAACTGTTGGAATAAACTTAAGCAAACTGAATATGATATGAAAGATTTAATAGAAAAGGCCTGATTTTGAATCCCAGGGATTTTGCAGCCAATACAACTTGAACTTTTCTCGAAGCTTCAGTTCCTCATCAATACAGTGAGAAGACTAACAATTATTTCACAGTGCGATGTTTATTCATGAAGGTTATCACCATCATCATCATCATCGTCACCCACATCATTGTCATTAGTGAAGTTTGTTAAAGGAGGAAGGTGGAGGTAATTGATAGAATGAGGACCCTGTGAGGACAGGAAGGAGTGAGAAGTTTCCCTGGGGAAATAGGAAGGATACCTCTTTTTCTTGGATTTGATGCCAGGAAGTACTGTGGAATCAAACTTAGGTTGAAACTTATCTGGATTGGCAGGAAAAGATAAATCTGCTTTCTCTTGGCTTAGGAGAACATTATAAGATGATATTGTTTCTGATTTTTCTAATAATGT
This sequence comes from Marmota marmota marmota, assembly GCF_001458135.2. Lineage (NCBI taxonomy): Eukaryota > Metazoa > Chordata > Mammalia > Rodentia > Sciuridae > Marmota > Marmota marmota. The sequence goes on from NW_025999853.1 coordinate 27,323,695, forward strand.
TCACTTATGTGATTCTAAGCATCACTTTCATTTCCTGACCCTTTATTATATAATTGCAGGGACAAAGATATAGAAGATTTACTTGTGTCAGGGGAGAGAGGACCATCTCTACATGAAATATTTGTGTCCAAAGTCAATAGCTTGCTTATACATGCTGAGATATCAATGGATGTCCCTCTTTTAAGGTTTGTATCATCATTTGGAGGTCTGTATTATCATTTAGTTGCATATGCTATCATTGTGAGGAGGCAACACAAAATCCTAATTCAAAGGCCACCTGAGGCATTAAAGCTGTTTAGAGGAGGCATCTGTTCTGCATATTGGCTCCATCTCCTGTAGTAACCATATATACTTGGAGCTCAGAGTGTGCATAGATCAGGGGTAGTCCTGTCTCCGGAAAGAACATTCTGGAGGATTTTACATTATGCATTGAATTAATCAGATTTTTCCAGAGAAACACAGCCAGTGAAGGAAGGGAAGGACAGAGAGAGATTGATTTGAATTGGCTCATGTGATTATAATAACTGACTAAGGTCAAGATTTTTAGGGAAGACTAAACCTGGAAACTCAAGGAAGTGTTAATGCTTTGGTTTTGAGTCAGAATTTCTTCTTCTTCTGGAAACCATTTGCTCTTAAAACCTTTAACTGACTAAATGAGGTCCACTCACATAATGGAAGGTAATTTTTAGCACTGATCCACATCTCCAGTTCTTGTAAGTTTTTATTTTGAGACAGGTCTCACTAAGTTGCTCAGGGTCCTGCTGAGTTGCTGAGGCTGGCTTGAACTTATGATCCTCCTGCCTCAGCATCCCAAGTCACTGGGATATAGGCATGTGCCATTGTGCCTGGCCCAAACTCACTTTTTAATGAGTACCTAAAATGCAATATAGAAGGCATCAAACAGTTCTTACTTGATGTGCAGCATCAGGGAAACCAAATGCTCAACAACATCAATGTGTACCTGCCCAGAACATTTTTGGGGAAACAGTTCTATGCTTGTTAGTTTCATAGTTTTTCCAAAACTTCTTCTGTATCTAAGCACTTTCCCCATGGAAAAGAGTCCTGTCTTTGTTTTCTTATACTCAGTTCTTCAGGAAATACAAAATGTGACCAGATAACTCTAGTATAAGTTAATATAATGAAGCCACTGAGAGAATGCTGAAACATATTATTGATATAAAAAGAAGCAAGATATACAGGAAAAAAAACCAAATTCTGATATTTTCATAAAGCTTCAACTATTATTAAATATGCATAAGTGAAATCTTTATTGGGTTTTTAAAAGAATTATTTGCTACAAAAATCTTGCACCCCACTCCCTTGCTGCCCTTATATTGCTGGAGATAATTGACATATTTAAAATTCTACCTATCATAAGAAAAATGTCTTAACACTGCTTTCTGCTGGTATCAGAAAGGACATTAGTTCTCTGAACATTGTTTTTGCATAAGGGAAAAAAATGTTTTCTGCTCTATAAAGCTCTAATCTAATCTTGGTTGTAAGTGACTTTGTAGGAGTTGGAGTAAAAATCACTTCCATCCAACCAGGTATGTGCATTAATCCAGTGTTATTTCCTTATGATGAGCCTTTGCCATTAGGGAACAGTGTTTGTTAGGAATTTTATTTATCCCCATATCTAACAATACCTGCCTCCCCCAACTTGGTGAAACCATTCACTAGCTTCTGCTTCCNAAACTTTTAAAATTTGGATTCATCAGGACTTAGTGCTGCGGAAAGGCATACGTATCCCTTCTGCTAGTGATGGTCTAAAATTTGGGGGCCAACAGAGGTGAGGCAAAGAACCTCACCCCCCCACTGGTGCATAGGCCTATCCACAAGTATGGCTGTATGCTGGACCCGTAGTTAGTGATGGGTATGATCCAATTGCAGTGGTATCAACCTAAGACAGGAGGCTGACGCCTAGAGGTCAGTTTTTCCCATGATGGGTAACAACCATATGTTGAATTGGACAACCTACCAGGCACGGTCCTTAAGCCACATTGCTTGTTGTTTAATTAATCAGAAGGGGGGATGCTAATATTATCATCATAATGCTTAATGTATTATTGAAATTAAACTTTTCTTTATTACACATGTTTTTTATATGCTAGGCAAAATCATAAGAGAATTTGAAAAATTTGAAATAGCGATTTATCAAATAAATCCTGCCACCTCTAATGCAGGAGTCAATAGTTGAATTTTATTAAAAAAGTGAAAAATTATGGACAAATAGAAAACTAGATGTGACACCATATAATCGAAGACACTTCTGAGTAAACCAAGGAACACACTTATTAGATTAGGGATAAAGTCAGAAAATACAGTTTCAGAAAAGCCAAAGAAAGAGAGAGTTCAAATAAATGGGGCTTATCAAAATAGTGCCAAATGCTTTTGAGAGCACATGGTAGAGGAATTCTGCTAGGTGCCTATGTGGCAGAGCAATGTGAAGTTCAATGTTGACTTATTCAGAAAATGTTGGTAGGTTATGAAATTAATGGGACTTTACAGATGGAAATTTTACAGTTAATGTTTCAGGTTGGTCATAAGTAAGAAAAGGTGTAGAAAAGTAATCATACAGTGTTGGATCATCACAGGAGTTTTAAAAGATGAGTGAGACTTAAGTAGGTTTGCATGTTTGTAATAATGATTCAAAAGAAAAGAAGAGGTCTATAATATAAAAAAGGAGAGAAGATCAATAAAACATCATGGAGAGAGCTCCTGAACACAGGCATATGTTTGAAACAAAGGTAATACTCTATAAAAAGTTCATTTGTACTTGTGTGAAACAAACTAAATCATAACTAACAGGAATTAGAAATATCAGGGAAAAACTTATTAAGAAGGGATAAAATAATAAGTTATGAAGACAAGCTTTCAATAGTTTGAAATGAATTTCATTATAAAATGCATTAAATAAAGGAGAAAATATTAAGAAGGTTGATCATGGCAGTAATGGGTTTTAAGTTTTATGAAATGCTGTGATAATTAGGTCAGAATTTTCAAGTGGAAATTGAGTGATCATCCTTGGAGATGCAAAATATTCATGGAAACTATAACTGAGAATTTATTAAAGAGTTCAGATAAATATAATTCAATCACAAAATAATAAGCTTTCATTTATCATCCTGAATCTCTATGAAATTAGAACCCAAATGTTTTTATAGAAATAAAAATACTTTATAATTATTTTTATGGTTTCTGGACAAGAACTTTTAAAAGTCTGCTAGGTTTGAAAAACAATAATTGCTGTCATTTTTAGGCTTGAAAACTAATGAAACTGCTTTGTAAATATATAATGAAAGAATGCACCAGTTTAAAAACTTTCCAATTCTGTCATTACTTTGCCTTTTACATAACAATGTAACTCAACAGAGATTTACTTTATTGATTACATTTGGCTGTGTCATTCTCTCTGTTCATTATTTATGCCAGTACTGGAAAGAAATCAATATCTCTTTCTATGCTATTACTGATAAAAATAACTTCTTTATTATTATGTCACATGATGTAGTGACTCTAGTAAAAACCTAAAAATATGAAACCCTAAGTTCTATGATAGGAATTCGACTTCATCATTGTGTGACAATAAAAAAATCAGTCCTTATCTTTATATCCATCACTGCATGTGAAACTGAATGAGATACAACACTGAATGTATTCACAAGAGACAAATTGAATAGACTTAGACATCCCATTCTTTCAAAGAAGTTTATCAATACCTGACTATTCATAATATATTCCAGTTAATATTACTTTTTACCCAAAATATATGAATATTTTAAATGAAAGTTTATTACCTGTTACATTGATTTTTAAATTATTTAGCTTATTTTTATTTTCAGTGATGAGAAACTTGCAATGTGGAATGGAAGTTTTTCTCATGTAGTTAAACAAAGTGCATTAAAGATAACATATCTGCATATATGTTAAGATCAAGAACCAATTTTTGAATTATGCATGTCTAAAATGAATTCAATTTTTATGTGTGATTTCTGTTTAATTATTAAATTACTAAAAATAATTTCAAGGAAAGGTAGAATGATATAAATGAATGGAACAGCATGTTTTCCTTGTTTTTGTCCATCTGATATATTAATTTCCCCCAGTGGAAGCCTGACATCGTGGACAGCACCAATCCGAATATTATACACTATGATTTTCTCTCTCTATATATATATAATTTCACACTCTCTCTCTCTCTCTTTGTGTGTGTGTGTGTGTGTGTGTGTATATATATATATATATATATATTTCCTATTTATGTGTGTAGCTCATTCATATATATATATATATATATATATATATATAGAGAGAGAGAGAGAGAGAGAGAGAGATCACACAAATTTAATGCTGTTTTTCATCTTCACTAAGATATTATCATGTATTATGGTCATAACCTTTGCAGTTTAAGGAGTGGCAGAAAATCTAGCACAAATTTCTTTTTGCTTTTTTACAATTTTTGTGAATAGAAGTTTCACTCAGACTGTTGATCTTAACAACCTTACTATATAATGTTTTTCTTTCTTATGCTATTTGAGGGTTTTCAGATTTTCACTAAAAGGAAGCACCTTGTGGTATCCATTTGTAGTATTCAAATTGCCAGAATTACTATTTTATGCTTTGGGACCACTATTAAGTAAAGCAAAATAAAATAAAACCCCTATCATTTAAACCCAAGCAATCTGATAGTCAATCTGATAACTGAAATGTGACTGATGGGCAGATAGCATAAACAGTGTTGGTAATGCTAGAGAGAGGGATGGTCGGTGTTCCAGATAGGACAGCAGGATGGTATGAAATTTCATCATACTATTCATAAATGCAATGCATTTTAAAACTTGTGAATTATTTATTTCTGTAATTATCCATTTAATATTTTTGGACCATAGTTGACTGCAGATAAATGAAAGCAAACTGTAGATGGAGGTGGAACTGGTATATACTATATTATATAAATATAGCATTGTTAGTGTACTAACTTCCCATATCTGAAAGCTCTTTGTAAACTATGAAGACCTGTACAAATGTTTTATTGATATTTTGATATTCTGATAATTAAAGTGATTGTTTTTCAAAACATAACTATTGGAGAGAAAACAGGCAATATGGGTTTTATGAGGCTGAACCTTTATTTTTAATTGCCATAAAGTTTGATAATGATGAAACTACATATTCTGGCCCCAAACCCTCTTTTTGACTAAATAGTCCTTTAGTGTTCAAGTAGCATATTCTAGTAAAAGCAGTCAATTAAGTTAATGTTTTAATTATCCTTTTTACAGACTAGATGTTTTGTATAATATGAATTGTAGCTCATTCCTTTTTAATTCAAATGCATGTTATTTGATTTTGAAGTGTTCGTTTCAATATGAATTTTGATGACTTAACATGAAAATAAATAAATTTTTATTGTAATGTAAAGTGTCTTTTTGTTCACTTCATTTACTTGCCATGGTAACTTGAAAGATATTTCAGTAGGATACACTATGTAGAACAATTGATTCAAGGTTTCAACACCATATTAAGGGAAATGTCCCATTGCAGGTGATGCAATGTGTGAAGAATTCAGGGAAATTCATTGGTGTGGAGGAGGACATCTATGCTAAAGTGGGGATGCAGGAGAAAGGGTGCTTGGGAACAGGAAGTGACTGGTAATGGTGAAGACATTAAAGTGCAGAGCTTGTCAGCAGGAACTCCTGCCCCTTAGCAATGCTCCATCCTAGGTCAAGAACCATGCAGACTGAGTGTCAGAGGAGAACTTCAACTCCAAAAAGGGAATTGGAAAGTGTACACCCGTGAACTAGAGTAGTGACTTTCTGGCTATACACATGTGATGGGATTGTGGGGAAGCACTCAGCTCAGAGAACTCTATAAGGACTAATGCAGTAGCTCCAAAACATTATCTTGATAAGCATGATTCCAGAATCCACAATGCTGACTTCCACCCACTTCCCTGGAAAAAGTGAAACAGTGATTTTAGCAAGATGCTACTTCACATGTGTTAAATGAAAGGCTATACTTTCTACTGATTTTTTTTTGGGGGGGGGGCCTTCATTATTGTTTAGTAGGTGCTCTTCTGCAGTCTAGCTCTCATTTTACTGAGGCTCCTTTAAAGTACTGGAATATGCCTCAAATGAAGGACACAACACAAATATATAGAGTCTCTGACTAATGCATACAGAACTTCTTCAAACGTAACCATGGTTTCATCATTGAACATTTCTATTGTTAGTTCCTTTTTCTATTGGAGAAAGGCAAAACAGCAGGACTTTTTGATATCAGGATAATTTGAATGTAAAATGATAGAATGTAACACAAAAGAAAGATAGCTAAACTTTATGAGATGTGGATATAAATATGTATTTTAATTTTTAAAAGTTTATATGAATTTCTATGCTAACCAATGTCTTTAATTTAGACTTTGATTTGTTATGAAGAATAAAGTGCTTGAAGAAACCTTAAGGCAATTGTCAGTACTGACGCTTATGTCTTGTGATTACAATTGTTATTTGGGGGCAGAATCATTGTGCCTGAATTCCTAGCTGGTAAATTTATTGTTCAAATAATATAGTCCCTAAAATATTGTTTATAAAAAGGATCTCTATAATGAATATATTTAAGAACACCTTTTGCAGATATTTTTATTCTCAGTTTTCACTGTTCAGAGAAAATAAAGAAGAAAATAAATAAATAAACTGAGAATTCACAGTTAGGTTTTGTTAGATTTTTAAAAAATCATATATATAGTACTATAAACCAAAGTATTACAATGATGACCTGACAATATACTCAGGCAAATAACTTCTTAAGATAGATCCCAGAATGACTTTTTAAGTTTTCATAATTTATTTAAAGATACAATGAAATATCCCTAATGATTTTTAAGAAATTTTCTAGTCCTGGAACATGTCCCCCAAAGACATAGATTATTGAAGCTAATACTTGACTTTAGTTCTCAGTTTTACACTAAGATTATATGAAATTTAAAAAGTAATTTAATACTTATGGCCTTATAATAAAAATTGTGTTTTTTTTCCATTTCACAGTGGGAGTATGGAGTGTTGTCATATGTTGTGGTAGGCAAGAATTGGCCTCACCAATGAAATCATAAGTCACACATTATTCCCAAGTTCCTTAAATATTTCTCCATGAAGAAATTAGAACTTACAGGTATATCTCAATACACCATTATTTCTATTACTATTTACCTGAGCATGCACAAATTCTTTGTAGATAGGGTATTTTGTCTTATTTACTTCCACAAAAATATATATGCACATGTGTGTATGCACACACACAGTCTAAATAAATATATGTAAAACAATTTTCTTTTCAATCTTGGATACAAAGATAAGCAAATTATTGTTATTATTCTGTGTGCTTTTTCATTTTTAAGTCAAAATTTTTAAGTCTTTTGATGATCTAAATGTGAAGGTGTAGAGAAAATATTCAAAGGTGTCATTTAATGACACTTTAATATAATTTTTTCACAATAATTAAATTGTAAAGTACATGGTCAGAATGGCTCCTGATGTGAAAAATGTGTACTAAAGTTCTATCACTTAAGAATTGATTTATCTTAGAAAATTAACAGCATAGTGGAAACAATATCATTAACCTTGAAAACAACCAGTATAAATAGACAAAGTTGACAAGGAGCAAAGGTCACCGTCTGAAGGTTAACTTCAACATCTTGATCTAATTTCTAAAGGACAAACTACTTCATCTAATATTCACTCTCTAATTATTACAAAATAATAATTGTAAATGAAGATAAGCTAAATCACCATCTTTTGAGTTCTTTGTCCTTTGGTAGGTGAGTGACAAAGAAAGGTTACATTAGACGGCTCTTGCTGATATCCACATGGTGCCTGACCTATACATATTGTAGTCTATTATGCTGTAGTGTTTTGGTGATATTAGATAGATTGGCCAATATGGTTAGTCATTCCTAAAATGCTCTTTATTCAGTAAGTATAGGTGTTACTAAAGGTTCCCAGTTAGATAGCATCATTACAACCCTGGAGCTTTAAATACTTTTCTTTGAATACCTAAATGTATTTCCTGGTGACACAAAAGCAATTGAGTCCCTTGAAGAACCTCTAAAAAGATATATAGCCTGTGGTTCACACAACAGGTACCATATTTCAGCAAAAGACAATAAAATAAGTAAATGCAAACATCACCTGGGAAATTTTCAAGAACTATAAGTTTGGAAGATAATATACAGCAAGATTTACATGTACATACCCCAAATAAATATAACTTTAGGAAATAACAGTTCTTATTCTAATAAATACAAAGAGTAGTGATATAAAGATGGATGATAGGTGAACAGAATGGTGTATTGAAGCAGAAATTGTTTAAATATGGAGTGAAGTGGCTTAAAACATTTTATAGAGAAAGTAATTGATTAATGACAGCAATCATTCTTAAGCCACATGCTGATTTTGCACTGTTAATGACAGTGCCCATTTTATTAGTCTTGTCTTCCATTATTTACCTAACTAAAAATGCATATTATTATTTGCATAGTTTGAATTTATATTCATATTGAATATTACAATTTACTCATTAAAATTAGATCATTTGATATAAGTAAAACTTCATGCCTTTTCTAAATGTGGATTGAAGCATAAATCACACTTAAATTCATAAAATAGCCAGAAACATTATAGGATAGAATGATACTCTTAAACACTGACTGATGGGAGTAGTAAATTAATTTTTGTGATAAAATTGATAAAATTAAACTACATTTTCTCATCTTAGAAAAAGAAACTCCTACTTTTAGTCCTAACACAACTTTTCATATAGACCCAAATATTAAAATTATATTAGCCCTACCTGCCCTGTAATATGACTTCTGCATGGATGTTGTACCCTATAAATAGTATCTTGTGAGATAATCATTTTTAGTTAAGAGTCTGAAAATGGGTCTTCTAGGGAAATTCAAAATCCCAATATTGCAGACAACAATATTTTATCATAACTGCTATCCTTGATGACATTGGAAGTTGGACCCAGAGGATTAAAATACCCTCAAATCAATGAAAACCTGGTGAGGTAGAAGGGATAAACAAAACTTAGTCTGATGTAGAAGAAACAGTGATGAAAGTTATTCAAGTGAACAATTTATCTTTGCATATTTGATGGCAAAAATAGTTCACTGACTTTTTCTTTCTCTGAGTTAAGTCTGGGTTTTCAGACACGCTATTGAATTATTTGAGTGCTGTTTCAGCATATACAACTCCTTATCTTTTAAAATGAAAACAGTATCTTAGAAGAGTTTAATTCGGTATTGCTTGTTTTGTGAAATTTCTCATAGGAATTAGACAATTATTATAATTACTTAAAGAGAGTACACCATAGTCACTGTTAAATCGGCTGTGTGTGCAGCCATAAATATTTGTTGAATGGATTGAGGTTTTAAATAGAAGGATATTTTTCATAGATCTAAAATACAGATAAACCCAAAATAACTTTTTTAGTAATATTTTTCCATGTGTTTTCAGATTTTGGAAAGAGTTTTCGTATAGCTTTGTGAGCAAATTACTTTTATCTGAGGAAATGATTTCAGTTAGTATTCCCTTCTTAGAGTTGTTTAGGTCAAAACCATGTGATTTAAGAATCCAACCAGAGGTTCAAAATGAGTAGTTTTAATGTACTTTTCCCAAAAGTGAACATAGAAAGCAAGCATTCTTATAGCAATTTACCCTATGACATATATATATATATATATATATATATATATATATATATATATATATATATATC
>NW_025999853.1:27334814-27412820 GCF_001458135.2 Marmota marmota marmota
ATATATATATATATATATATATATATATATATATATATATATATATATATATATCCTTATAAAGAGGGAAGAAGATAACTGCATTAGAAAGCAGTTCATAAGTTCTATAAACTACATGATATGTTGGCAGGTTAAATGTTAATGTAACTTCTACCTAATTTAGTTATGCATTTTCTAGATGAAACTTCAGGACTGAGAGGATAAAACAAGGTATATTTGTCTATCAAAACTATCCCTGTCAGGCGTGGCATATACCTGTAATCCCAGTGGCTCTGGAAGCTGAGGCAGGAGGATCAAAAGTTCAAAGTCCTACAAAACTCAGTGAGATCCTGTCTCTAAATAAAATACAAAAAGGGCTGGGGATGTGCCACAGTGGTTAAATGCCCCTGAGTTCAATCCTTGGTACCAAAATAAATTATACACACACACACACACACACACAAAACCAAAAACCAACCCCCCCAAACCAACACCACAACAAAAAACTATCTCTGACTTTTATATGCTTATCCAAATTAGCTTTATCATGACCTCCAATTTTTATCTCAGCTGTAAATATTAGGTTTTGCCTGGTTTCTCAAGTCTGGAATTAATTTGCTAATATATTTGGCATTTATTATGCCTTATATATGATCTTGTTGAATTCTATAATATAGATATTGTTTTATCCCTATATTACACATAATAGAATTGGGAATATAGAAATGTTAAATAATTTTCTTTAGGTCAGCTGGCATGTAACAGGGATAGGATTTGGAATCAGGTAGTCTGCTGAGATGATGATATATTCAGTATAACATTTTTATCCTCACAATACCCTGACAATACATGTTAAGACAGATACCCTGCCTTGCTCCTGCACCCTCTTAAAGGCTGAAAAACTTCTTGTGTCTGTATCTGAGTAAACCTTAACTGTCAGGTAACCCTACCTGCTTTCTCTTAACTGCAGAGTCTTACCTATTATGTGATGACTCCAATGCTCTGCCTGCTGAAATAATTACCTATCACTTCCCACTGTACTTCACTAGTGTTTACTTCTATTTCCTATCACAATAACCTACTCCACATCCCAACTTTCTCCATAGTTGCTGAACTTTTTCATTATTTGTCAAGATGTTTACCTAAATTACATAATAATATGGCACAAGATATCAAGTCACAGTGGAATGAGAAGGAAAAAAAGCTCAGAAATACTTTGGAGTTAAAATTCAAAAACTCTTACAGTTATTCTAGATACAGGGTCAACATTTAGAATTAATTGAATGGGATTTTAAAATCATGAACCTTAGTTACTGGGATGATGAATCTGTAATATAGAAAGACACCTGAGAGGACTTAGGGTTTTTAAAAAATAAAGATATAATTTGGATTTTAGATACATTGATTTTTAAGGAAAGACATAAAAAGAGATATCATGACATCACTATATCTGTAAGTCTATTTGTTCATTATACACAATTTTCTTTTTTACTTTTAAATATCTGATACTGAGAGACAATAGAAGATCAGTAAATTGCATTAAGAGGGGGATAATAGGTGTTCAGGAAGTTCTTTGTACATAGAATTGCAATTATCTAGCTAAGGCATAAACTGATATCTAATTTTGCCAATTACAAATTCAATTTATCTCAAATTGAATGAACTATACTTAATTGTGACTAAATCAAAAATATATGAACTCTAGCAACTCTAGTAACTAATGCAGAATCTGCTTTGCAGATATACTCAATTAATCTGAAAAGTTTACTAAGCTTTAAAAAATTCACAATTTTTATTTTTCTCTTAATAACTTTATGAAAATTAGAAACCAGAACAAAAGTTTCCAGTTAAAGAGGTTTGTTTTAATTGCAGGTCATTTTGATTTTTTGTTTTGTTTTTGTACCCCCATGATTGAACCCACAGCTTTCTGCATGCTAGGCAAATGCTCTATGACTGAACTGCACCCTTGGTCCTTTAGTTTTTAAAATTTATTTTGAGACAGGATCTTCCTAAGTTGCCCAAGATGGCCTTAAATTTGTATTCCTTCTGCCTCGGCATTTTAAGGTGTTTTAATAAGGTTTATTATAGAATTTTTTTTAACAAATGGAGATTTGAGGGAAGAGATTAAGGATTTCATTTGCTCAGAAAATTCATATAGCGGATTCTTGTGACACTTAAAATAGTTGATAAATTGATGCATCTATACTTTTAGAAAACAATAAATACTTTGTTTCCCATCACTTATCACTTTGTCTCTTTTTTGAGTTATTTAATTAGAATGATTAAGTTTATTTGGTAAAAGTAATCTTTAAAATGGACAGCCTTTACGTTTTTGAAGAAGCTTAAAAGTCACTAATAAAGTTTGTGTTTTTTAAAATTTAAAATAATTCTTCCAAATAGTTTTCTTGTCAACTATTAAAATAGAGAAGCATCCTGATTTCCATAAATACCATACATGACAGAGGTCAAACTATAGAGTAGCAAATATGTAGTATGAAAAAGTAGAATGATATAATGTACAGCAAGAGAACTGTAATTAACAATAGTATTATGTATTCAGGATTTTTACAAAAGAGGTGGATTATTGCTCCTCTTGCCACAGGAGGAAAATGATTAGTGCTGTGTGATTGTTCCTCTATAGTAATCATTGGGGCATATATGTGTATTTACATATGTATAACATGTGGTACACCTTAAATATACACAATAAAATTTATTTAATTAAAAATGCAATGAGACCATAAAGAACAATTTAATAAAGAGTTAATAGGAACAGAAGTGGTAGTGAAGTAAGTTTCAAAAGTAGAATATTTTTGACAAACGGCTAGGATTGCAAATCTCTCCCTCTCTGTCTTCTCTCTGTGATTTTGAAAGCATTGTACCATAACTGATATTTGTAGGCAATCTCTCATAATACCTAATGCTGTCAGATTTCCTGATGAAAAGAAGGTCTATAGCACATATTTTGAAAAGAATGAAGATAAGAAGGGGCTGCATGGGGATAGGATTCTTTTGCTGAGTCTTTTATGCATTGCCATGCCCTCAGCATTTTTTTAACTACAAGACAGCAGTGGAATGCATTACAATCCTTATTACACATATAGAGCACAATTTTTCATATCTCTGTATATAAGGTATGTTGGCCCCAAATTCAAATCTTCGTACATGTATTTTGTATAATGATGACCATCACATTCCACCATCCTTGCTAATCCCCTTCCCTCTCCCTTTCCCTCCCATCCCTCTTCCCTATCTACAATTACTCTAATCTTCCCATGCTCTCCCTCCCTACCCCACTAAGAGTCACCTCCCTTATATCAGGGAAAACATTTGGCATTTGTTTTTTTGGGATTGGCTAACTTCGCTTAGCATTATCTTCTCCAACACCATCCATTTACCTGCAAATGCCATGATTTTATTCTTTGTTTAATGCTGAGTAATATTCTTTTTTTTAAGAGAGAGTGAGAATTTTTAATATTTATTTTTTAGTTATCGGTGGACATAACATCTTTGTTTGTATGTGGTGCTGAGGATCGAACCTGGGCCGCACGCATGCCAGGTGAGCGCGATACCGCTTGAGCCACATCCCCAGCCCGTATTCTATTGTGTATAAATGCCACATGCCCTCAGCATTTTTAACCTTGTTTGATATATCATAGAGTCTTAATACTAGATAAATTCTAATGAGATATATTATATTCCTAAAAAAGTACATAAACAAGGAATAGTAAGACCAGGGAAAAAGAATCTGGACAAAATAACAGCAACAACAACAAATATATATATATATATATATATATATATATATATTTTTTTTTTTTTTTCGATGTGTCACTCCCGCCCCATTTCAGCCCCATATGCCCAATTCTTAACTATCAAGCATCTTGAATGTCTAACTCTTTGGTCTTCCTTTCCCTGCTTTATATTTCCACAGGAACTAAAGTGTTTTCTTCTTTACTCCAGAAGTCCTTTGACATTAACTTCATTAACTTTCTTCACCTATTTGAGCAAGTTAGTAACCTCATATTCATTATTGTAGTCTGCAATTCCTAGGATATCTCTCTTCTCGAACAAACTTTCCCAACATTTATCCCTTTCTCCATTTCCTCAGAGACCCCAATAAGTTCTGTACATTTGTTCAAGTCATCTGCTTATATATTTCCTTCTTGTTGTAACTCATAAAATAATTTAAAAGCAAATTATTTTCTCCTTCATTTGGAAACATTGTCAGTTTGCTTTGTACAAAATTTCAGATTATATTTTAACTCTTTCATATTTAAGTCCATTTTGTTATTTTATTTTATTTCCTCATGATAGCACCAAAGAGTGTGGCTTCAATTTTTCTTTTCACATGGTTTAAATTAATTAGTATTAATTAATTAATCAGTATATATAATTTTTCCATTAAAATGCCTGGTGTAATCCTTCCCCCTCCCACTGATTACATAGAATAAGAAAGAGGCAAACACCTGAAAATTGTATTAATGTTGACAATGTCTGGATATACTAGTTAGTTCTGAAGAGTATATATTTATATATTCAGGCTTCAGGATTATTAATAATTTTGGATCTATGGCAGAGAGAAAAGAGCTTGGCAAAACTGTGAAGATACCTCTGATAGAATATAACAGAGTCACTTCTGATCCTATTCTGTGAACAGAGACAAGAATTATGACCTGTTCTATGTCAATGAAGAGTGAAACACATCTGCCCCAGAAGACAGTGCAACAAATATGCAACAGGCAAAGGTTTATAATCTTCTTCAAGGATGCACATTAGAGTAACAGAAAGTAGCAAAAAAATGTATAAAAAGTCTACCTTAAGGTTACATGATTTGTTCTCCTGTCCCAAATAAAGCTTGTCACAATAAGACATTGTTATCAGGTTGAAATTTAGGTCTACACAAGTTTTAACATCAAATATACAATGTATAATACTAATAGGTGCTTAATATATATACAGCTCTGTTTATTAGTTTTTGGTCTTTGATTGACTTAAAAATCTTATACAATAACACTAACTATGCATCTCAAAGAAATATAAATACACACACACATACACGTATATGCAATGTTTTATATAAAATTTTAGGAAATTCTGAAATGTTCTAAATCCCACCTAAAAAACCACTTAGAGCTCTTTGATTTCTAAGATAAAAGCTGTTGTCTTCTTTCAATTTGCCTCCATCTCTTCACCGCCACTAGCAGCCAAGTTTATGGACAGTCACTATTTCCAATTAGGCATTTTCAATAATCTCATTATGATTTGTCTTCTGTAGCCATAATTTCACTGAAACTTCCCCTGCTCCATATAATATATTGTTGCTATAGTGAAAGGACGTTTTTCCAATTTTTATCTGACTTTGGAGCTCAGGAATGTCCAGCACTGGTCACTACTCCTACTCCTTTCTTGCAATACCTGCTCTGTCTCCCTGCTTCTCTTCCTTGTCTCTATTTCTTGTTAGAGTCATTTCCTAGATATTAGTCCTCATTGAGATTCTGTCATTCTGCTCTCGTCTTATCTAATTCTACACTCCCTTCCTTGTCAATTTTGTTCACTTCCATTGTTTCAAATGCCACTAATGATTTCCAAGCATTTATCTTCATTCCGGATTTCTGTTTGATAGATTGGCATTTTTAACTCCCTTTGAATATCTCTAATTGGATAGCTCACAGTGAGATAATAAAGCTCAACATGATCAACACTGAACTCATTTTGTTTCAACCCAAATATACCCACTTCTGTTTTATATCCTGTGGAAGGATGGTTCGATATTCATATAGTTCAGCTTTCTTGTCTCCCAACTTTGATCCTGCTTCTTCCAAAATACACTCTACATGTTCTTGAATTGAAATTCTACTGGGGCTCCCTATTGCCCTCAGGAAAAGTTTTAAAACACTTTAAAAATGTTTTCAGTTCTTTCATATATGAGTCCTGCTTGAATTTTCAGTCTACTTCCAGCCTAGACTTCCCTCACCTTTATGCTATAGGCAAATTGGTAATATCTCCTATTCCCTTTGCAAGCCATAGCTCATCTGCCTCTGGTTATCTGTCCTTGTTATCATTTCATGATATTTATCCACAGATTTTTCTCGGTAAATCTTATCATTGCCATCTCTGATTTACCACCAATAGATTAGATGGTTCTGTTCTATGCTTCGTATCATCACTATTATATATCTCATTACAATATATGACTCCTGACTCCCTCCAATGCTGGTTCCCACATGGTGCATGGAAATCAAGGGTTATGAATCAAAAACTTACTTATGAGGTCATAATACTGTAAAATAAGTCTCAATACCAAATACCCATGAAAAGCTGATTGACAGAGTAGAGGAAAAGGAATTGATATGAAGTAGCAGATAGTTACGGCCTGAGGTAGAGTGATCACTAAGATAAACTTAATTCCATGAAATGCATATTAATCAAAGTTCCATATTGAGATTTTAGTGCCAGTTTGCCAGGAGTCCTAAGTTTTGGCCCCTTTATCCAAATCTATCCTAAACCCAGTGGCAGTTTGGTATCATTTGGTGATATTTGGCTGCCACAAATTACCTAAATGAGATGACTTAGGGTTCTTTGGATGAATGCAATTTCAGGGATTCCCAAGCAGATCCAGTTGGTTAGTATTGCTGGTGCTTCGATGCTGTTGTTGTTGCTGTTGGTGGTGTTTTTTCCCCCCATTTTTAGGACAATCTAGGGAGATAACACTGAGAAGGTCTTTGGGATCATAAGAACCCAAGCTTTGCCTTCTTGCCATGGGGGAATTACCTTGAGACAGTGGAAGCTTCCTAATATATAACCAGCAAGCACATCTCAGTGACCAAAGAGTAGAAAGGCTCAAAGAACCAATTATATTGATTGAATATCACTTTTATCAAGCCTATTAAAAACACATGAAAGCGAGGAAAGAGATAGGATATATTATCACATGTAGAATAGGATTCCAACAGTGTGGAAGCACCTACCCGAGTCCTGGGGTATTCAGTATTCATATTTCCTATTCTCTGTTTCTCACATCAGCTTTCCACACCAATGGTGTGGCTACAAAGGCAAGAATGCAGATTTGAGTAAGGGGTCAAGAGGTGGGAAATAACTTGGGTCAATGGCACACACTCTTTTGGAGAGATACAGGGACAAATATACCTGACTTATAGATGTAATACTCCAGTTAGTCTTACAAACAGTTGTAGAATGTATGTATATTACTTGGGCAGAGGCATTTTTGATCACCTATAGTGTCACTAATGGATGGCCAAATAAAGATCTCATGAATATTAATTTGAACAAAAAAATCATTGAGAAAACCAATATTAATGGTATATCACAAATACTTTGTGAATTTGTCCTTAGGTGTATTTGTATATTATGAATATGCACTACCCAGGTGTCTCGTAAACATTAAGTGTATCTAGAGATTCCATACCTATCTATGTTAACGCATTTTACTCACTATTTATCTTTAGCAATTCCTATGAATTCTGCCTATGCCTAACAAACATTTGGCCTACTAACTACTTATCCATTATTGAAATTTTTTATAAAGTTAGGTCTATGTATTACAAACTACAAACTAGTTCATCTAATAGAACTGAATATTTTCAATAACAAATGCATATTTCATAAAGGTAGCCTATTAAGTCTGTTGGAATTTTCTAAAAAGGGTTGTGACAATGCTTTTAATGTGATTTGATGATCCTCTCATTGAGAGGTAGGGATCCATGTCTTGAAATCATGAGATTCATGACTATTATCCAATATTAGTGTATGGCAAAAGTGACACCAAGTGACTTTTGAAGATAGATCATAAAAAGTGAATCAGTTTCTACTTTGTTCACTACTTGCTCTTGAAGAATTCTCCTGCCATGCCAGGCTGCCCTTAGGCTGACAAACTATGACAAAGCAAAAACTATCCGATTTATGAAGAAGCCAAAGACCACATATACACAGAGAAAGAGAGATCACTGTACAGTGCCAACTGCTTTAGCTGCCTCTCATCTCTAGTCTTCCAAATCTAACCACTGTCTCAATACAAGTGCATAAGATATCTCAAGCCAGGACCCAGGACATCCTTCCCCAAATTCCAAAACAACTTATACTATGATAAATAATGAAATCACTGTTGTTTAAAACTACTAAATTGTAGTTGAATGCAATGGTGCATGCCTATAATCCTAACAACTCAGGGGACTGAGGTCAGAGGATACATGTTCGAGGCCAGCCCCAGCAATGTAGTGAGAGCCTGTCTCACAATAAAAAATAAAAAGGTCAGGGTGGGGGCATTGTAGCTGAGCAGTAAAGCACTATTGGGTTCAATTCCCTGTGCCAAATAAATAAATAACAAGTTTTAGCATATATATATATATATGTGTGTGTGTGTGTGTGTGTGTGTGTGTGTGTGTATGACTTTTGAATATTATATATATATGTAAAATTCAGTAATAGATACCAGAATACCTGCTGTTTTACAAACTGTTCTTGACTTGCTTCCACATCTCATTCCTCCATTTGATGATATATAAAATATGTCTACTCCATTTATGATTCATCAGAAGACAATGTCAATTGCCAAGTGCATTATATATTGTTCATCATGGCTTTAACCATCAAGGGCATCCTAAACTTAGTCTTAGCAATTTGGTATTGAAGAAACAGCTGCATCTTCAATTTTTATTGAACTATGAACCTTCAAATTGTACCTGAAATGAGTATTACCCTATTAGTTCCTTTCTTTGTTGTATTTAGTATCTATGAATGCTTGCAAATGCTTGTAAGTGATGAACACCAAGGAAAAAGTGATTTTCATATTTGTGAAAATTTTCCAATGATTTTGAATCCAAAGAACACAGTAATAGTCAGTGATCTCAACTTCACACAGTCTGTTGCTAATTAAGTAAAATGTTCAACTGGCATTAATAATTTCAATGATCAAAAGTGGCTAAGCAATCATACATAAGTTTGAGTCATGTCTAGATGGTTTGTATTTGATACAAGTTAAATATGAGTAACAGAAGCCAAGCGGTACCTTGGGAAGTAGCTTCTTTAGGGACTTGATGTGGAAAACACAGAAAGCAATACTAACAAGTTTTATTTCACTCATCTGTAAGATTGAAGTAGCACTAGGGCTCTCAGCATAAACGTCTTTGACTCTTTAGTAACAAAGTAAGGGCCTTTGGATTAGAACACAGTAAAATAATAATAATAATAATAATAAAATTAAAAAATAAAAATAAAAAAATCTTTTCTATAAGGTTTTACATTAGAATTCTTTGTAGTTAAAAAATCCTGTTGAATATATTTAGCACATATCTCTTCTTTACTATCAAACTGCATAGTGTCTGAAGGAGAAACATGAAGCCGTTTTTCTTATGAAATATTATCAATATTATTTTCCTTTAAAAAGGGGAAAATATTTTAGAAGACATCATTATTTTTCTTTGTGTCCACTGTCCTCACGTTGCTCTTAGACTTGGTGTCAGATAGCAGTGAATGATATAAAATAAAACTCTCTGAAACTTGTCTTCTTTTGTCATACTTTAACTTCAAAAAAAAAATAGCAGTTAATGCCCTTCAAGAACACTGAGATAACCTTAGTTCCAACTTGAAATGTCAGTAAATATTTGTTAAATTTCTAAATTATATAGTAATCCCATGGAAATGTGTAAAGGTTGATTAATGTACCCTTTTCATACCAATTTATCTTATGAGAATTGATATCTATAAATTTGTGCAGAGGCACAAGAGTTGGCAACCAAGTGCTTCTTATAACTTTAATATGCTATCCTTTGTATTTTTGGACAGATGAAAAGAATAATGTAGAGCATAAACATAACAAGAAATATGTTAGACCTACAAAGTTAAAAATACAATTTGTGATGAATATGATTTGGTATTGATTTTTACCTTTCGTTCCAATTCATTGCATTAATCTCTTGGGTTTTGTTTTGTTTTTGTTTTTGTTTTTGATTTTTGGTGGTGGAGTGGTTCTGGGGATTTGGCCCAGGGGCAATTTAGCACTGAGCCACATCCCCAACCCTCTTTATTTTTTTTTATTTTGAGACAGAGTCTCACTAAGTTGCTTAGGGCCTCCATTATTTGCTGAGACTGGCCTTGAGCTTGCAATCCAGCCTCTAGACTTGCTGGGAATACAGGCGTGCACCACTGCATCCCACTGATTTTGTTTTTAAATTTATGCATCACAGAATGTTTACACATGTTTTTCTAATATATCTTTTATTCCAGCTGCCATTGCACAAATTGTATGTGGGAGAAACAAAGTATTACCAAAAACTTTTAATTCTTCTTTTGTCCTTTAGACTATTGCCTACTTTCCCCTCTTCTCTTCTAATTAGATGTTGCCATGTGAATTATTCTCACTTGTGGAATGGGTGAAAAAAAATGTGTGTCACTTCAGGACCAAGATTTCTTAGAAGTAGATGTGCTTCCTCCTAGCTTATTCTTCCCCAAGTATCTGCATACAGGGTACAGAACAGCAATTACTGTGCAGAAGAAAGTAGCGCACTGATCAATTTTCATGGTGGAACATAGAGAAAATGAATAAGAAACTTCAGTTGGGTTTGACCTATTTAGTATTTAGAATTCTTTTATTGCCTACCCTAAGTAATACATTGTGATAATATTGTATGACTTTTCCTTTTTAATGAAACTAATATAAAATTCACCTTCCCACAAGACTGTTAGTAAAGTGGAGGTTACTTCCATTGTCTACATAAAAAAAAACCGCCTTAAAATTTAAATTTATACTTAATTAAACATAAATCTGGAAAATGTCATGGAAGTGTTTTAAAAATGTTAATATAAACTGTTTTCAACATAAGCAAATTATTTTTTCTTTTTAATTAGTGCATTATAGTTACACATAGTATTGGGGTTCATTATGATATAATCATTCAAGCACGGAATATAATTTTACTCCAAATCAATCCCCAGTACTTCTCCTTTCCCTCCCCTTCTGCCTCTCTTTGATCTACTTTCTCTACTGATCTTTCTTCTGTTTATGTATGGCTTTATTTTAATTGGCATTTTATAGATCATAAATAAAGGTAAATTTTGCTGTGGTGTATTTATATACATACATTGCACACTTTGGTCAATTTCATTTCACCATCCTTCTCTTTTCCAGTCTCTCTTCCTTCCCCCTCAATCCCTTTCCTCTGTTCTATTGATCCCCCTTCTGTTTTCATGGAATTATGCCCTGCCCCTTTGTTCATTATTTTGATTAACTTCCCCATATGAAAGAAAACATTCAACCCTTAACTTTCCAAGGTAACATATAGTGAAACAAGGTGATATTGAGAGCAACCTGTCTATTTCAACTAGTTATTACTTGCATTCTATTTAAATCAAAATTATCCTTGTACCTAAAAGATTAATGATTGATATTGATAAAACTCTTGTTATTTTCATGACTTAGTCTTAATTAGCTACTTCATTTGGATAATTAAGTGTGTGATCTTACTAAATTATGTCTTCACTTATAAATCCATACTTAATTTAAATAAAAACAGATGCTTTAATTATGTATTATTTTTAAACTATCAATATATCATGTTATGGTCAGAATGTGTAGAGTTGGAAGAATTGGCCACTATAATACAAATGGAACTAATTGTATGACATACTAGATTTAAAGTAATATACAGACAAAAATTCATAGGGTAATAAAATGTGCAGAAGAAGCATTAGTAGGTATGGCCGCTGTAATGTTATATGCCTCTATAGAAAAATTATTTTATTGATGTTAGGCAGTAAGATTAACAGTGAAAAATGTGGCTTCTACTACTCTTGACTAAATCTAGTTGAATATTTAGGAGATAAGCATGTTTCATCTTAATCACTGGTCATCAAAACCAGTCAGAGTGGATTGTAATCTTTGCATAAAAATTGTGTTCATATTTGTAGAAAAGACTTTTCACCTTGACCAAAAAATATTTTGCAGCTCTTTCTTGCTGGGTATTTCTTTTGTTCCCAAGTTTCCCCAGATTTATCTAAGCAGTTGTCAAAATAGCATGTTGGCCTAGCAAAATTAGCATCACATGGGAATTTACTAGAAATGCAAATCTTTGGACCACA
Organism: Marmota marmota marmota; assembly: GCF_001458135.2. Lineage (NCBI taxonomy): Eukaryota > Metazoa > Chordata > Mammalia > Rodentia > Sciuridae > Marmota > Marmota marmota. The sequence goes on from NW_025999853.1 coordinate 27,346,890, forward strand.
CCATAGATCTAATGAATCAGTAACCCTGGGGATGAGCTGAGCAGAATGTGTCATAGTAAGTCATTCTGCATATTCTCTTTTATGCTAAATTTGAGGGTTATAAAACTAGAGGAATTAGTATAAGTGATGTCTGTTCTTTTCTCATGTGAATTAGTTCACCTAATGAATTCTGCAAAATTGCTTTCTTAAAGTGCCTTTCTTAATCTGAATAGGAAATGTTGTTTACACTCTTTACAAAGGTTTAAGAGATGAGAATTTACAGTGTCTAAACTTAGAGTGACCATTATCTTCTTACCAAAATATTCTTCCTATTTTTTATTCTGTGGAAAATTCCTGCCTTCCATTATTAAATTTTTCTTTCTGTGATATCAGCTCTGGGTAGAAGAATTTGATCTATTTTGTGTCAACTGAATATGGGATTATGCTTTCAATTAAAACTTTCATTTAATAAGCAAATGGAAGTCGGGCAAATCAAAACTCTTAGAAAGGTTAAAAACATCTGACCAAGTCTGTATTTGACAAAATTTAATTGCCAAAGAAATAAAAATCAAGGTTTAGTAAGGAAGGAATTCTTGTACAGAAAAACATGATAGCTGTCTTCAAAAATATAAAAGTCTCTGATGTATGTAGGATATTTTAAATCTTATGTGGGATTCCATAGAAAGTTGTAAGAGTCCTGATATATAATTAATATGATAAGAGTATAATAATAACATTAGGTCTGTCTGAAAAGAGACTGGGTTGCTTTGTGGAATGAGTTTCCTGTGGTTAAGAGTGTTTAAGCTACACAAAGCAGTGGTTTGTTTGGGTAGTCTAAACCCTTTGCTAAAATGGGGCACTATCTGATACTTGCTAGAAATGCAAAATCTTTGGGTCCAACACAATGTAGTGAATCAGAATCTATAAGTTCACAAGATCCATGGGGGACCCATATGCACACTATATTTGAGAAACAGTGCTCCACTGACATCTAATAATCCTAATATTTTTGTACTTAATTCTTATGTTGTGATTCAAAATTTGAATAACAATCTAGAAGAGAAGAGGGTAAATTCATGAGTTTGACCTCACATTCCACTGTAGAATCACCAACTGGATTAAGTACTACCCCCAAAAAGAAAGACACTGTTTCTTGAATACTGTGCTTGAGTCAGTGAGTACTATTCCTTTGTTAACTTAGGACTCTTTGCTTTACACAAAAGTAAATGACACCTTATGAGTTTCTTGCACTAACCCTACGTTATACTTGGTGTTCAATCCTTTTCCCAATTTCCTCATGCATGTCCTCTTTACTTTCACCAACCCCAGGACTTGTGAGTCTCCCTCGCTGAATCGGTTTCCTTTCTGCTTGGAGTAGGTACTGGTTTTGTCTCCTGCTACCTCCTTATCCCTGAAGGTCTATATGGATGAAGAAGCAGCAGCGCAGGGGTGAGGGGAGTAGGTAAAGGGGTGAATAGGTACAGGGGTAACTGGAGCGTGATAGAGAGACCAGTCTCTATTTTCATCGCCAAAGCAGTGAATGGAGAAAAGCCTGAGAGGTAATGAGAAGTGACAGATGCCGCCACACCCTAGATTGACTCAGGTCCCTACAACCAGGACTACCATGCCCTGGTCTGGACGGGGGGGGGGAGGTACTTAAAGCCAAGCACTGAAGGCCAGAGCCAGAAGGTGCCCAAGTCAATTTCCATCCCCAACATCGCGTGCTGACATCTCCCAAGCTTTCCTACGGAGACCATTGTGTGGGAGACGCACAGGCGGGGAAAGCGTACCCTCTTCCCACTTCTGCCCATCTCTGGCCCTCGCGATCGCCAGGGGCACCGGAACCAGCGGGAGCCTCAGCAGCCCGGGAGCTGCTTTGGGGGAGACGAGTGTATCCGCGAGCGCGTGTGCGTGAGGAGGAGAGCAAAGACGTGATTACTTCAGAATTTATTTAAGGGCCGGTGGAAACCACTGCAGCAGCTTCCAGGGGAAGCCCTTGTTCCAGAGGAAGAGGAGGTGGAGGCTGCCAAGGAGGAGGAGGGGAGGAGACAGAGAAGGAGGCGTAGCAGCAGCTACCGCACGAGGCAAGTGAGGAGAGAAGATGCTGTAGCATCCTCACCGGCTCCCAGCAGGTTGGTTCTGTCAGCCAACGGGTGCAAGCAGAGAGGCTTGCTGAGGGGCTGGAAGGAGAAAATGGGTGTGGGAGGGCCGATCGCTTCCCTTTTCAGAGAAGAAGCGCCTCCTTTAAGTGAAATAAGACACCCTAGCGCAGAAATAGGCTGGACGCCAGAAGGAGACCTGTCCTGCTTCTCGCATCCCTTGGGGACTCGCTTCCCTTTAACTGTCAAACTCCCAGCGTTAGCCATTAACTCTGGAGGGGCTCCAGGTGAGGGACTGGGTGGAGAACTTCCCTTCCAGAGACTCCTCACGCCTTTCCCCCCAAAGTTTATGTTTGGAGGGACACTTCCTCACACCCCAGGTGGCCCGGACTGGAGGTGGAAGCAGCGCCCGCTTGGTTAAGTTTCCAAAAAAGTCAACCTCAGTCTCCCAGTTCTGGGCTCCCCGCCCCAGGGCTCCAGCTGCACGCGGGGAAGCTGCGGCTGCTCTAGCAAAGGGGCCGCTGCTGCTTTAAGAACCGCCTCCCCCTCTCCTCTCTTTGACAATGGTCTGAACCGAGCTCTGCTTCCCAAAGCAAAATTTGTAATATGCCATTTTTCCGATGGACGCTTCTCCTTTTGGCTGCTGACGGAGCCGCGGGAAGATGCCTAGTCGCTGCCACGCCACCGAGTCGGGGCACGTTCCGGGAGAGTGCTGGGGCACGCGTGTGTCTAAGCTGCCTTTCTCCTCTGGTTGCTAGGGAAATGGTCCAGGAGTGCTGGGTGTGAGCCTCCCCTCTCGTCAAGCCCGGAGACTGCGGTTGTCATTGATCCATTGAAGAAGCAGGACCCGAAATTACAGACATTAGGTACAGAAACTGTATTTGAGTTACACGGTTTCCTTTCGCTTGATTTATTTATTTATTTATTTTTATTTTTTACCACGTCCCCAGCCCCACCCCGCCCCCAGGGAAGATGAGATGCAAATTCCTCCTTGTGGATTACTGATTACTGTTAGGTAGCTTTTGCTTTCTCTCTGTTCTCTCCATCTCCGATTTCTCTGCCTCCTGCCCAGCTTATTCTCGCTCACTGATGGGCAGGATGAACAATTTTAGTGTGGAAATTATGAAGTCAACTTCTTCAGGGCGGTGGGGGGTGTGGCTGAAATATAACTGTCCAGCAGTGTGGGCACGGTGAGCTGGCTCTTTGGCCACTGTAAAGGCAGTGGGGCAAAGAAAGTGAAAATGCTTCCATTAGAGATGATAATGATATTTCTCCGGGAGGATGGGGGATTTCAAAGAGTTAAATAGAAGGAGGAATATTCATGTAATGTAATCAGACAATGGCTAGCATTTCTCTTACTGAATTACTCTTGTGGGTTAACTGAGGTGGAGCAGGGATGGTTCTTAAGACTAAATTTTTTTTTGCAGAGGAAACTCACTATAGAGAATAATGTTATCTTTGCCTGTAGTAGGATCTAAATCCTAGAGATATGAATTAAGTAAAGTTATTCATTCACAGGGGAAAAAAATAACCCTTTGGAACACTCTCGCATCTGACTAGGTACTGCTTGGGTGTCATATATTGCTAAGGAACACATCAAATTTTGAAATCCCTTGAGTAATAACTCCAGCAGATATTCAAAACTTTTATTTTGAAACCAGAGATTTAGAAGACAGTCAAGGTTATGCGCTAAGAATATAGGAGTTGGTTTTCCTGGCATAAAATTATTCGAGCTAAATTTAAGCACGGGGATAATTAAACCAACTAGGCTTATTATTTTTTTTCCTTTCACAACAAAATTAAATGTTTCTAAGTAGGTCTTGAAATGCTCAGTAATTTAATGATCAAGTCATAAATATCTAGATGAGGTTAATATAATTGACACATCAAGTTGACGTTAGGGAGAGAGAAAGTGATGAAAAAACAGATATTCAAGTATATTGTATGTATGCCCTTTCTGGGTTTTCAGAAAATAAGCTGTATTTGCACTTTTTAATACTGAAAATGACTGTAAAAGTTAAGAGTGGAATATCTGAGTGAAAAACAGAAGCCATTGAATGACCATAACCTTTTGGACCATGCAAGTTGTTTTACATGTCATCCTTTCTCCAAAAGATTTTGTACAAATTTTAATAGCTTTCAATACTGAAAATGCGCATTTAAGAAATGGTATACTATATTTCAATGATTATTTAAATATTTTGCAATTGTTATTAGACAGAATCTAGTTCTAATGCAAGAACTAAGTTAGTTCATAAGAATGGCTTTATTTTTTGTAGACTTTTTTTTCTTTGCTTCTTGATTAAAAAAAAAAACTTTGGATCTTTATATTTAGGTTGACTAAAGAAAAAGCAACATGTATTCATTTATTTTCTAAATAACTTTTGCACACTTTGATTTTTATAAATTGAATTTGAAGAGTTCAAAAGTATCCACTAGAATTAAACCTTTAGGCCTAGAAGCAAAAAGAGTCACAAAGGTATAATATTATTTCTGCAAAGATGAATGTTGGTTATTTTTTAATGAAAATAAGTATTTGGATTTGTAAATAGCCCTTTATATATTTTCCTGTGTTGTCCCAGTGAGGTAACCTATTGGATACATAAAATAGGATTTTTTAAAAAAAGCTTCGATTATTATTCCTACTCTATGGAAGAGAAAACTGAAGTTTTGAGAGATTAAGTGACTTGCTCTGGTTTACATGTTTCAGGAGTAGAATGGAATCAAATTCTTTTGCATGTAGATTTGATAGACTTTCTAAGTCCCCCAGCAGCTTCTCATAATAACATCTTTTGACTGACTAAATCAAAGACTACCTTTTATGCTGATCTGAGAACCTAAAATCTATGAATGTCTAATATCCCATGGTACCACAAGAGGTTGTGTAGAATTAGGAAATTACATTCAGGTGAAAATTGTTCTGGGGGCAATCATGACAGTTATGTTTTCCCTTGAAATTTAAAGTTTTTCTAAGTAATCCAAAGTGGAGAGGGGCTAATAGTTTACTTTTAAGAAGGATTTGACATAAAATAATGACTTAAGAATGCTAAGGTTAAAATTTAAACTCTATTAGTGTTTTGGCACAAATTGTCACAGTACTATCATTTCTTTTCCCATACTTTGTTTCAACCTTAAACATTAAACATAGGATTCTCAGAATGACACAACTGTACAGTGTGTTGATTTCACACATGGCATGTGAACTAATTGTTCTAAATAAGCATACATGTTAGAATTTTATTGATTTTGTTTTCTAATTCTTTTTCAATTATGTAAAGATTGTTTATAGCAGTTAAATTTTTTTCCATCTTTGTTATAGTTTTTGAATGAAAATCAAATTGATGAAAATGCAAATTGTTTGTGTTTTTTGTATTAAGTTGCTAACTAAAGGAGTAACTTATGAGTGAGTGAGTGAGTGAGTGAGCGAGTGTAAATTTGCTCTATATGTAAAATCTGTATTTATTTTAGCTCAGTGTTTTGAGTAATGAGCAAAATTTTAAGGCATTTTGAAGTATCCTAAAATTTGCCAATTTCTTAATATTTTACCTAAGTTATCAGTCACAAAAATAATTTCCTTTTTAAAAATATTCTCTTGGTTCTCAGTGGTTCCTAAGTCATTCACAAATAACCAAACTCTTCTAATCAATAACCCAATTCATATGAAGAATTATATAAAAGTAATTAACTACTGAATTGTAAATATTGATATTTTATTTGAGAATATCACCAGAAATGTTTTCCCCCAGGATATGAATATGTAGTCAGAAAAATAAATTAACCTTGCATTATAAAACCAAAGAATGCTCCAGGATCAACAGCCAAACCAGCCTTTCTCAACATCAGCCTTCTGCAAAACCAAGCCCTCTAATTAATAGCTCCTGGCCTTTGTACAAAAACTGAAATTGAGATGAGTTGGACTTTTTTTTAAACAGATGATAGAGGATGAAAGACAAAATGTGATGACTTTTGTTTTTTAAGATGCAACAGAATAGGACAATTTTGCATTTCCATTTCTGTGTGGTCTATTTTAAATCAAATTAATAAATGATTTAAAAATATTTCGAACAGTTCATTTATTTCATGACTGGGAGCTTGTGATTATCAGCAGAGATGTGATGTTACTGTATTAGCTAATGTAATTTACCACATCTGTTTTGTGGAATATTTGAAAGTGTTCGTTTGTATTGCTTGGGTGGAAACCAGACAATGCAACTAACAGGAAACAAAGGAATATTAAGTGTAATTAGTAGTATAATAATCAAAACAGATTTATGCACTCAGCCTATTTCATAAAGTTTATGTGTAATACAGTCAGTGTCACCTATTAGCTCAGCATAGACTTCTGTAAGAATTCAGGAGGAAAGCACATAAAAATAATAAAATGAAAGTTTTAAGATCAAAAAGATTTAAAGTAGTTGATGTGAGAACATCTGTTGAATAGATGAGGAAAAAGCTGCTCATTATATAAAATTAATACTCAAATATTTTGGATTTTCTAAATGAAAGGTGAATATTGATTCACTCAATTACCTAAGTCATTCAAAAAATCATTACTTTCTGTTCATTAAGTGCCAGACACTGTGCTTTCTGTTGACAATATAATAACAAATAACATAGAGGTACTCACTGTAAAAGATTTGTAAACTTGCAGGAAATGAAAGGTGATGACATATAATTGAAATAGCATGTTTCTGTAAATTGAATTAGAGTGGGATAAATCGAGAAAATGAAAACAGAGGAAGAGGGGAAACCAAGATGTATTTTGTTGATGGGACATTGTGAAAAGAGAAAGTAGGGGCTAGGAATATAGCTCAGTTGGTAGAGAGCTTGCCTTGCATGTACAAAGCCCTGGGTTCAATCCCCAGCACCACACACACACACACACACACACACACACACACCAAAAAAAAAAAAAAGCATGTAGATTGGAGGAAATGAATGGATCCTATTTCACTGAGAGCACAACATTTAGCTTGGTTTGGAGTTGGGGCAATGAGTAGGGGGAAGGAAAGGTAGTGAAGCTAATGCGCTGCCAAGAGTATAGTGTGATGATAACCAGGAGGCATTATTGGAATCACTTCTTTACCAAGATTCCCCTTTACTTTTTTTAAGCAATGATGTGTGAAGTGATGCCCACGATTAATGAGGACACCCCAATGAGCCAAAGGGGGTCCCAAAGCAGTGGCTCGGACTCAGACTCCCATTTTGAGCAGCTGATGGTGAATATGCTAGATGAAAGAGATCGTCTGCTGGACACCCTCCGCGAGACCCAGGAAAGCCTCTCACTTGCTCAGCAAAGGCTTCAGGATGTCATCTATGACAGAGATTCGCTCCAGAGACAGCTAAATTCAGCCCTGCCACAGGTATGCTTCTAGTGCCATTTGTCCTTCCTGTTGGAATTGAAAATGGGATAGGGTTTCTAAAAGATTTGCTTTATTCCTATTCTTACTTTTCCACTTATTATATATAAAATGCTTTTTTTTGGTAGGAAATATTTAAGAATAAAGAATTAATTTATATGAAGCCTTGCATCAAACAAAATCATGGAATATTGATGAGGAGGGGATGTGTGAAACTTGAGTTCCCATCTGGTCTCTTTCTTGACAATCTTATCTGTTTGTTTTGGTAGAGGTACAAAACCACTTGTTGATTAGTTTTTAATTGCCTGATTGTGAAGACAGTTTTATCTTTCTTGCATTTTAAACACAATTGTGATGTTTGGAAATATCTATTTTTAATTTTTAGTAATGTGGTCTTTCTTGGTAGTAGTTTCCAAGTCTACTGTGAATTATTGTTTTATCTGTCTTTCTTTTAAAATGCCTAATACCTGCTGTATTAGAATTATTGATATATTGCCTTTTCCTTTCAAAAAAATCTTCAACTGGGGGGTTGAGGCTGCAGCCCAATGGTAGAGTGCTGGTCTAACATGCACAAGGCCTGGGCTTGATCTCTACTCCCACCAAAACAAACAACAACAGAAAACTTCAACTACTTTTTTCTTATTTTAAAAAGATTTTGAAAGTTGAGAAAAAGACAAAATTCATTATTTACACAAATTTAATATTGTTACATTATTATTTTTAAATATGTTTCTGTCAGTCTTTTTATTTTATAGAAAAAAACTAAGAAATTTTGGTGGTTGAAAACTTATTTATATGCAGAGTTAATGATAAGGGTCAATTTACTTACTGAAGAATTGTATAATTTTGCTTCTTTTAGGTATGAGGAAAAATAGGATGTCATTCAGATTTTTAATAGTCATCACCACTACAATTTTCTTCCAATTACATGTTTGATTTGCCTTCTACTTAAAAGACAATATAGTGAACATTAAAGAGTTGGCTGTTCTCCATGAAATTATGATACTAGCACATGTCTTTTCAGAAATATTGAAAACTATACAATTAAAGTTGATTAAATTCTAAACCCTGCTATATTAGTAACTTGCAGTGTTATATTGAGATATTTATGACTCTCAGAATAGAAAGGATACCAAAACCCCTCTGTCTCACCATATTGGGAATAACTAAAACCCATGTGAATAACTCCTTTTTCAGTCCTTAACATTTTCGGTTAATTTTTTTGTGTGTGTTGAGATGAAGTAATGTTTAAAATAACTCTCACCTGTTGAAAAGACTGGTTTATTTAATCACACAGAATGTGTTAATTTGTTTCAAAAGGCAATTATCCAACCTTCTCCAAGAATGAAAATTTCAAGGTACAAATTTTAGTCTTTGCAATTGTTCTTTATAAGGGGATTTCTAGAACTATCAGCATCATGCTTCTAACTCTAGGAATTTTGAATTGGATATTGCTATTGTTAAAGTGGGGTCCTGTTACCAATCACACTATTCTTCATCTTCTGTGTCAAGGATAAAATGGTAGTCATTTGTCTTTTGGATACAGTGTTTCATTAAAGAAACCTACAATTGTATATTTGGCACAAGTTCAATATAACTTCAATATGTACTTGGGTAGCAATCAACTAACATTTTTAGTTAAATTGCATAAATTCTGTAGAGTATTCCCATTTCCCCCACACTCTCTTGGAAGTCAATAATTCAATCTCATTTGTAAGATTCAGCATATATCCTTCCTGCCTTTGTCTTTCTATATTTTACTTAAGCCTAAATTTAATTTTTTTTTTTTTTAGTTGTTGATGGACCTTTATTTTATTTGCTTATTTATATGTGGTGCTGGGAATAGAACACAGTGCCCCACACATACAAGGCAAGCGCTCTATCATTGAGCTACAACTCCAGCCCCATAACCTAATTTTTTGACTTTAGTCCTAACCCTGTTAAAATGATTCTAAGAATAATTTGAGTTTTTAAATTTTTGCCCCTTTCATAAAAAATGTGACAATTTCATAAGTTTGTTGTAAAAATGAAGTATTAAGACAGGATGCTTTGGGGGGAAAAAAGGAAAAAAACTGAAAAATATTTTCACAAAGAACTACCTTGTGTGAATCAATGTTTACTCAAAATTACAAGAATGAAAACTATCCTAGCAACTCAGTTGAATTAAATATCTAGATTATAATGCCATCTATAATGTAATTTTTGATTTTTTATATTAATACACACTTTGTTATTTAAACTACTTGTAAGTTGTGTTTTGGAGTTCCGAATTTTCCTCATTTCTGCATGTATATAAATGTATATTATGAAATTTTCCCCAGAAGGGTTATGGGAAAACATATTTATATACACTTATTTCTGAAGAGAATCCTTTGAATATTTCTACTTCATGGGAAAAATAAACACAAGAAATAGTCTCATGTTAGCACAGATCTGGTTTTGCCATTAATGAAGTTTGCTATATACGTACAAATAAAATATAGTTCTCAGAGTATATGAATTTTGGAATTGTACTTTAGAGATTTTAGCTTTTATATTTAGATGGCTATGATTCCAATATAGTTTACATATACTTTGTCACATAAATTTCAACATTGATTTGTATTCTACTATTATAAATATTCCTGGAAATCCACAGGTCCTTAAAGACAGTGATGACCCTATCACTTTTTAAAACACCAAAATATTTAGTAACCTAATCTGTACCATGAGGGATATATTTTCTGCAAGTAATCAAGAAATATTCCTCATTCATTGGTACCTTTGAATGCTGTATAATATTTTGCAAGCAATACACCTGAACTGTTTGGTGGCATTATAGTTTACACTTAACTGAAGGAAAAATGACTACTATATATTTGGGGTTTGAGGCAGAAACATATAAAATTGAAATCTAGTACAGTAGCATTAAAAAAAAACAATTTTAGCAAACAGAAATGAAAGCAGAGACAAAATTTTTAAATAGCCCGTGAAATGTTTGTTGATGTTAGTGATTTGGAGCTCTGCTTTAAGTTACTTCCTGTCCTGTTATTCCTTTATGAAGAAAGACACCAATAATTTTAACAATCCTCAGCATGCAAGTTGTTTTGTAGCCAGTGTTCAATGTTTCTTTATGTGTTTGGATGTCTCTGTGTTTAAGAGCACTGGTCATTCCACATCTCCAGGCCCAATGTTTCTAAGCTATACACTCCATTATTCATCTTTTAAATGTGCAGATACATTTTAATGGTTCACAGACCCTCACGTTCAATGTGCCCCCAATTCTGTCATCCTGTGCCTTCTACTTTCCACTGTCTCTGCCCTAATTCCTTACCCATTTACCTGAGATTCCTTAACCTCTTAAATAATTCTCACATCCCTCAATTCTTTGCTATTCCTTCAGCATCTGGCCTTGAACTTCTTTTTTCTTTTTTAATTATTTATGTATTTACTTTCGGTACCAGGGATTGAATGCAGGGGTACTCGACCGACCATTGAACCACACCCCAGGCTTATTTTGTATTTTATTTAGAGACAGGATCTCACTGAGTTGCTTAGCACCTCGCTGTTGCTGAGGCTGGCTTTGAACTCATGATCCTTCTGCCTCAGCCTCTGGAGCTGCTGGAATTACAGGTGTGAGCCACCACCACAATGCTGACCTAGCTTTGAACTTCTTTACTCCATCTCTTAACACTCCCCTTTTGTAATTATGTCACATTGTGTGCTAAATAGTACTGTTTGTAGTACCCCATAGACTCCAGGCTGTGCCAGTCTTCTCCCTTCATGAATATTCATCTCTGTGTCTATGATGTTCTTCCCCAGTGCCTTTGTTTGGCTAGTTTCTCATCCTAGATAAGGTTTGATCTTCCCCAGGAATTATTTTTCTGAACCCCAATTTCATTCCTGTCTTAGCTACCCCTATCATTCATCACATTTAATTAAATTATCTGCTTATGTACCTGATCTCAGCCTAAACTCTAAATTCCTGGAGAACAGGATCATATCTCAGTCATCCATAACCCTCTGCACCTCAAGAGTACCAGGCCTATAGTGAGGGCTTTTCAGGTAAAAATGGAACCAAATATATGCATTGTGATATAGAAACACATATAAACTAGAAATAGAAAGGTTTAGTTTGTATTGTTCCTCTATCACATGTCACCTACCTGAGTCAGGACTTCTGATATCCATGCTACAAAAAGGGCTTAATAATAATACCTCACAGGGCGGTTTATGATGATTCAAAAAAAAATGATACCAGTAAAAGTTAATTAATTTATAAAGCATTAAACATTAAAATGCTTGCATTTATGTTATCCAGAATATCAAAAGATTAACTTATTCCTACATCTATATATTTATTATAAAGCATTATGATAATTTACCTGAATGTTGAAAAAAATAAATTATTTAGACACTTTTGAAAATAGCAAATAATTGTCAGTTATTAACATACTTATTAGAAATATTTATAGGAGACATAAGGGGCCTGTGTTTCCTATTGCAAAAATCTTCATATATAAAATTTTAACCATTCTTTCCGTCACTTTGTTTAGTATGTATTGAGGGTCTCCTGTGTATGACTGAATGGTTTACACCTGATTAGAAAGGGATGGGGAAAAGTAGCAATAGTGTGACTCCAAGAGAGCATAGAAAATAGAATTACTTAAAAAATGTAGGTGGATTGGAAGATTATAGAAGTACTGAAATTATCTGAGCTATGAAAGTGATAGGTGATTAACTGCAGAAGGCTTCATGTGGGAAGTGGTATTAGAGAGTTTTTTTTTTTTAATATTGGAAAAGATCAGCAAATATTCTGTGTAAGGAAGTAAAGCTATGCAGACAGAAACTTGCTGAAGGACACAGGGGAACTGACATTCAAACTATGCTATCTTTGTTTGAGGCTAGGCTTGAGGTCCCAAACTGAACAAAGAAGAATGGGTAGTCTTATTTTGTTTTAAAGACTAAATAGGAATTACATAGGAAAAAATAACAAAAAGATTTGCTTGATGGAAGGTTGTACTATAAAAATGAGGTTTTATATAACAGGAAGGGAGTGTGGGATATTCATATGTAGGGAGAAAGATAAGGATAGGAGTTTGCATATAGGATAATCTGTAGAATTTTGAATGAATTGGTGACCACATAAGGTTTTTATTAAGAAGCCTTATTCTGTTGTTTTGATTTTGGATGGATTATGTAATATTCACATATTAGTTATCTGGTATTTAAATAATACTATGTAACAAACAACACAAAAATCTCAGTGATTTACAAAAATATGGGTTTGTGGAAGTTAGCTGATCAACTTGAATTGGCTAATCTTGTCTTAGCTAACTTCTGCCACTGGCTAGCACAAGGTTGGCTTTTATCAGCTCTATATCATCTGCGTTTTGTCTGCTTCAGGATGGTTTTGGCTGGCCTGACTAGGGCCACTCAGCTCTATGCCTTGTGTTTAATCCAGCACTAGGTTAGTGTGGCAGTTTCTTATATGGTCAAGCCAGAGGAGGAAGAGCAAAGAAGAAGTAAGGAAGTGTTTTTTAAGCTTGTATTTGAGTTATTTTTAGGAAGTCCTCCTGAGCAAGCCCAGAGACAGTGTGAAAAACAATTCAAAATTCCATGTTAAAGGGTATAGACACATGGGGGGTGGAGGATGAGACACCAGGACCTTCTTACAATGGAACTACCACAAATGAAACCAGAGACTTTTGAGTAATTATTGTGTTAGGGAAAACTTATGATGATGATAATTTTGTCGTAAAGAATGGAGGTTTGTAATAGGAAGTTGAACCAGGGAGCTAGAAAACAAAATAGAAATATAAGGGATATTGAAGAGAAAGAAGCAGGGACTAGTAATCTACAGAATGGCTCAAGGCTTTGGACTTGAGTTAGAAGATTGGTATTTGCAATGGAGTTCTTTTACTTGTTAGCTGAGAAGTCAGTGGTAAGTTCTTTGAATTTCCTGAAACTCTTATTTCCTTAATTGGAAAGAGGGGATACTGTCTACTCTTAGGATTGGATGCAAGAATGTGTGTGTGTGTGTGTGTGTGTGTGTGTGTTTGTGTTTGTGTGTGTTGGGCTGGGGTTGTGGCTCAGTGGTAGAGCACTTGCCTAGTATGGGTGAGGCACTGGGTTCTATCCTCAGCATCACATACAAATAAATAAATAAAGGTATTGTGTCCATCTACAACTAAAAATTTTTTTGAAAAATGAATGTTTTAAAAACTATTTTAAATGTAAGTTGAGATGTGCCCATGTATACTTTGATGAGGGTTTAAAGGAGGCTGCTTGAGGAGAGGAATATGTTTATCTTTTCACATTTTAAAATGCAAACAATTTAGGTGAAATTGACAAAGTGTGACAGATTCTACCTTAAAGTTTTACTCTTCAGGCAAAGAACCCGGGTCTCTCTCTGGCTTGCTACTTGCAGCTCAATAACCTTGATTAAATATTTGATTCAAATGATAGAAACTGCCTCATAGGATCATTATGAGAAACAAATGAGTTAGAACATATCAAATGGTCAGTTCAATGTCTCACAGATAGTATGGATAGCATATGCTGGATAAATGCTAAATGTAACTATTGTTATAGTTATTATTACCATATTTTTATCATCATTATTTCTAGCCAACCTTAACTGTACAATTTTATTTGGTAATAATGAGCATTAGCACAAATTGAGAGTGCCAAAAGCCCATGGTCTCCTCAATCTTTATCAGATTTTGGAAGTTTTTCAATTTATCTTTTTTATAAAAGAAAAAATAAACTTATTTACTTTCTTCTAAATGGTTTTCCCAAATTCTCCACTTCCAGTTTGGGAAGTCTCTCATATCCTTTTCAAAATGTTTGCCATCACCAATGACCAATGGATAATTGCAGTAGGTTTAATTTAACACAAAGATTACTCCTTTCCTTAAAAAAAAGAAAAATAAATCCCTACCTTTTTAACTCTCATGACACCCCACTGTTGTTGTTCTTAAATCATTCCAACTTTTTACTCTGAATTCTTTCCTGTGGGAAACTCCTCATCTAGCTAATCCTTAAATGTTAAATAATAAAGCTAAGACTAATTGTAATAGCTAACATTTCTGAACACTCTCATTTTAACATCTAGATGTTAAAATGGGAGCATTTCTCTGTGTTTGAGGTAAAACTAAATCAGTGAGGTGCACAGCCTCATTTGCAGGCTATACTTAAACATAGTCCAACTAGTAAATCTAGTATTAGATCAAACACCATCTTAAGACTGAGATGGAGAAGCTACAATAGGGACAGAATTAATTTGGAAAGCTCTTGGAGAGCTACACCATGTACAGGGCATGGGTTGATTTCCATTCTACTAAGCCATGTGAAAGTGGCTTCAGGGCAACCATTCAGAGTTTGATGTTTCCTCCTGAGGCTGAAGGATACAGGGTCTGAAGTCTAACAGCAGTAGCAGTGACTGAAGATTCTCCTGCCTCTACAGCAGACTGAAGAGTCCATGGCAGTCAAGCTTCAAGTCCTCCAATGTCAAAATAAATATTGGCAATTTTTAAAGATCAAAAAGGAGACTTTCTTAAGGCCATCTTAAACTCAGAAGCAAGTAGATTGTCCGATGCCTAGTTTCCCATATGGGGAATCAGGGTTAGCAGAGTCAAGGACTAATTCCAGAGACGAGAATGAGAATAAGTCAAGTGAACCTGGGAACAACCTATAGATAGGTTCTCTGTGTAAGTTACCAATACACCCAGGAGGAAGGTCATTGATTAAACCTCTGCCATCCAGAAAACCAAGACCAGGAGTGACAGGTAGGTCAGCCACATATCACTGCAGTTTTCTTCCCCAGCTTCCCTTTCTCTGAAACTGAGTCTGGAGGAGTCAGAAACAGTTGTGAGTGGGGGTTATCAGAGTAAAGAGTGACCATCATGTCCCCATCTTTAAATGCAGACATCAGAACTTGAAGCGAGCCTGAATTGAGTGTACGTGTATCAGGCCAGGAGTGGAAGGATGAGTTCAGGTGAGCTAGGAACTCAGAGCTTGGTAGATTTCACTATCTTGTAATCGAACTAGAACTCTGAAATCATTAGGATAGAGTTAAATTCCAAAATAAAAGGACAAATGATTTCTTTCATAAGCATAGTAGAAAAGATAAGGTATCTGTCTGAAATTTGATTTGGGACTCATTTCTTTACCTGAGGGAATCAGAAGAGAATCTGTTCGTTACTGATTCTAGATCACTTAGGAAATTGGTTAGAGGCATCATCTCAATTTAATCAAAGCAATCCAATGAGATTGTTTCTATTATTTCCATAGCACAGATGATAAAAACAAGTCACAAAGATATAAAGTAACTTGTTCAACACCACATAGTTAGTAGGTGGTGTTTATGATGATTCTATTAAAGGCATGCTTTTGTTTTTGCTGAGTGTTCCCTTTTACCTCATGATGTTCATCTTGATTAAAATAAGTAGTAGTCTTCTCTGGATCAGGCTTGGTGGTGCATACCTGTAACCTCAGTGGCTCAGGAGGCTGAGGTAGAAAAATTATAAGTTCAAGGCCAGCCTCAGTAACTTATCAAGGCCAAATTAGTGAGACCCTGTCTTAAAATCAAAAATAAGAAAAAAAAAAAAGGGTTGGTGAGGTTTGTCAATGGTTGAGTTTCTTTGGTCAATCCCCCATACCCCCCCCAAAAAAAATTATCTGGAACCCTTTAGGACTTTAGGAGACCTGAGCTATTGATAGAATTTCTCAAGACTATTTATGAATTCTAGTAAGATAAACAAATTTATTACAAAGGAGATGTGAAATGCTTATCAGAGTTAGCATAAATGTACTGCATGTATTATACAAGGGTCTCAAATTCTGATATGTATGCCACCATGAATTTGTCTCTTTTGTACTGAGCATACTTTATAGCCAATTAATTACATAAGCAAGAGAGTATGAGTTATATGAAAAAGTATTAACTAGAATGTATAGTACCTAGATTTCAGCTTTAACTTAACTAAATTTTAAGACACTGCAAAATAATTGAATTTCTAAGATAATTACTTTTGTATGAAACACGGAATTCTATTTTTTCTTTTTAAAATATTTTTTATTTGTTCTAATTAGTTATACATTACAGTAGAATGCATTTTTGACACATCATATATAAACAGAGTATAACTTTTCATTTCTCTGGTTGTACATAATGTAAATTTACACGTCGTGTAATTATATATGCATATAGGGTAATAATGTCTGATACATTCTACTATCATTCCTACCCCGATGCCCCCTCCCATCCTTTCACTCCCCTCTATTCTCCCTACCCCCCAACTTATTGTGAATTAGCCTCTGCATATCAGAGAAAACATTCACCTTTGGTTCTTTGGGATTGGCTTATTTTGCTTAGCATATTACTCTTCAGTTCCATCCATTTATAGGCAAATGTCATAATGTCATTGACATTAAGGCTGAGTAATATTCCATTGTGCATATATACCACAGTTTCTTTATCCATTCATCTGTTGAAGGGTACCTTAGTTGGTTCCATAGTTTAGCTATTGTGAATTGAGCTGCTATAAACATTGATGTGTCTGTGTAACTGTAGTGTACTAATTTTAAATCCTATGGGTATAACCCTAGGAATGGGGTGACTCTGTCAAATGGTGGTTCCATTCCTAGGTTTTTAAGAATCTCCATACTGCTTTCCAGAGTGGTTGTGGTCACACCAAGCAATGTGTAAGTGTACCTTTTCCCCCACATCCTTTACAATATTATTGTTGCTTGTATTCTTGATGATTGCTATTCTGACTGGAGTGAGATAGAATCTCAGTGTAGTGTTGATTTGCATTTCTCTTAATTGCCAGAGATGTAGATCGATTGTATTTGTTCTTTTGTGAAATGTCTGTTCAGTTCCTTTGCCCATTTATTGATTGGATAAAACATGAAATTCTAGGTCCCTCTAATCTGTTGCATGATTTTGCAAATTTTAAGTCATTATAAAAGTATAATTTTAATTTTATTAATTTAGTTATAAACATTCAATAAACAATTACTATTTATTAAACAATCATTTCTGGGTCTGCTTTGTGTCAGACTCTATTCTTATAACATAGTGTGGCTAATATCTCTGTTTTTTTTTTTTTTTTGTCTTAAGATTTGGTTCAAATTATGGCTCCTAGAAATACATAAAGGCAATAAGGTACTGCCCAAATTCTACTGAATATCAAATTTATTTGTAAATTATTTTTAAAACAGACAGGTTTGTTTGTTTTGTTTTGTTTTGTGTTTGGTGATTTTATTATCTCTTATTCTCCACTGTGATGAACTGTCTATGTTCTGGGGAAAGACCAGCTTTCTCCCTGAGTTCTGGGTCCCATTGCCTGTTGCTTTTCCAGGACAAAACCTGTGAATTATTCTTTTTGCATCATGAATGTTTCCATCTCTACTAGATTATAACCAGCAGCATTAAAATATGTTCCTATATTTATCTCATATTTTTAAAAAATCTATTAACACTCCCACTCTACCAAGCTACTAACTGTCCCATTTTATCTTTTACCTTATAGCAATAGATTGTTTAAAAATTGCCTACACTTTCTTTTTATCATCTCTCTCTTTCCAGTTACTCTTGAATCTATTCTAGCCAGGCATTCACTCCATTCACTTCATCTAATCTGCTCTTGTGAATATGGTCACCAATCTCTGTGTTGCTAACAGCAAAGGACAATTTTCAGTCTTCATTTCTCTTTAATTTATCAGCAGTATTAGACACAGTGAGTCTCTCTTTCTTGACATACTTTCTTTAATTGGCTGAGGGACAGCTCCCTTGCCTGTCTTTTCTTCTGCCTTTCTGCTCCCGTCTCCATATTTATTGATGGTAACTTCTCATCTTCTTGTCATATCAAGGATCATTTATTTCCAGGTACAGTTCCCATGGTCTTCCTCTTTCTGCCTCTGCTAACATTGCTGATAATCTTCTCTCTCTTCTGGACTTAAATATCATTTAATGTGGATGACTCCAGAATTTTTATCTCTAATGCAGACATTTCCCCTTTCAGATTCTTCTTATTATTAAATGTAGAAATTTAACATGTTTGTTCACAACCAAGTTCATGATCTTGGTTGTCTACATCTCAGTTATTAGCAATATCAACCTCATTGGCTTAGGCAGAACTTCAGTGTTTTACTTTTTTCATATTCTGTATTCAATCTAGAAGCAAAGTCTCTCAGTTTGATCTTCCAAGAGTATATAAAACTGGTCACTATCTCTTTACCTGAATCATAAGAGATTTTCTCAACTGTTTTGCTTTTGTCCTTCTAAACCTATCATTCTAATTCAGGGCAATAAAAATTAAGTCAAATTTTGTTTCATATCTGCTTAAGTCCCTGAAATATTTTCCCACTTCAATCTCAAAGCTCAGGTCTTTAGATGAAGCTGGGACTATAACATTGACATTTCCACCTTCTCCTTTTCCTATCTGAAATCATCTACAATTTTCCACCTCATTCATTCTACATCACCAATCAACATGTCAGACATTGTACTGCCTTAGGGACTTTGCACTGGCTATTTCTGTGCTTGAAAAAGTTGTCCTCTATATAACTATAAGCTTTCTCTCTTAACTCCCTCAGGTCTTTACTCAGACATCATCCTCTCAGGGGGACCATGTATATCACCCTATTTAAAATTATAAAATTGTAGCAATTCCCTCCCTATCACACCCAATCCCTCTTCTGATTTTTTTTTAATCTGTAGGATTTGCAACCACATAAAACTATATGATTTATTTCTCTGACTTCCTTATTTTTCTTTTTTCCCTGCAGTGGTTCCTATATTATGTGAAGCCCAGTGTTTCTTTTCGTTTGACAGCTATATTGTCTACCTATAACAGTATCTGCATTTAATTGATGTTTCAAAAAAAAAAAAACACTAAATAGATAAAAACAAAGATCACTCTTTTGATTGTTGAACACATTCTCTTGATATTTACTCTATGTTTATTAATTGGTAAGTCATTCAATCAAAGAAAAATACTTAGCATATATTAACAATCTTGGTAAAACAAGAAAACAAATACAATTTATGGAGCTTCATGGCCAACGTGTCTTCAACACTGAAGTCCTTCCATCTACGAGACTGGCATTAACATTGTATCTCGATATTGTTTTAGAATAAAGGGGGTGTTTATATCGAGAGATGGTACTGGAATTTTGAATATTTTAGTCTGAGCAATGGGGATCAGAATGTAAATGACTTTTAATACAGGATATTAGCCCAACATTTTTGGACTCAAATTCCATTTCATTTTACATTTTTTATGCACTTTGACTATGAAATTTATTTCCTAAACTAAGCCAGTTTTCATTTTAAAAAATGGTATTGGTAGTTACATGGCATATATTTCTGTTGCCACTATTTCCTAGATCTATCTGATGTTCATTTTGTGGAAGGGCAAAAATAAAGACAGAATGTTTCTATTAGGTTTTCTCTTTGAAGTAACTTATGCTTTAATTGCTAATTTTCTTTCTTTCTTTCTCTCTTTTTCTTCATTTTCTGTTCCTCCTCCTTTTTTTTCTCTCTCCTTTTCCTCCTTCAACTTCTCTCTCTCTCGCTCTCTTTTTTTTTGTTTGTGATTTTTGATTGCTCTTTTTCATTCTCTCAGGGGAAAAGACAACAATATCCATTAATATTGTCAAGATGAATTTCTATCCTGAATTTATTTTTCTACTAAAATTTATAGTCTAATATGATGTTTTTAATGTTAGCAAACATAGAATTCTCTCTCTTTCAATCTCTCTCTCTCTCTCTCTCTCTCAATCTTTGGAGAAATTCTAAATTCAGTAACAGGAA
The DNA here is from genome assembly GCF_001458135.2 of Marmota marmota marmota. Classification (NCBI taxonomy): domain Eukaryota; kingdom Metazoa; phylum Chordata; class Mammalia; order Rodentia; family Sciuridae; genus Marmota; species Marmota marmota. The sequence continues at coordinate 27,367,130 of NW_025999853.1, forward strand.
CATCAAAATTCACACTATTATTCCTGAATGATTCTCTTGAGGGTTTTATGACTTAAGGCTGTATAGCAACTATGATCTATCACAGTGTCCCAGTTTGTGAAAAAAGGGTTTGAATTATGATTGTGGTTATCTTCTTTGTAAACATGACTCTCATTCCATAGCTAATTATAGTGTAAATTTTTGCATGGATCTCTGCAATTTAGTCACAGGTTGTTTACAAAAGAGTGACCCTCTACTAGCTTTTGCTGCATGGCCCTTAGTGGACCCTTAATATTTGTTGTCCAATTAGTCAATTGTCATAAAAATTAAGTTAGTTAATTTAAGTGAAGATTAATAGACCAAAGGTACATAGAGCTTGATTTTTTAAACTATCCTTTAACTTATGCTTCTAAATATTTTTTAAAGATCTACTAATATCTTACAAATGTGATAGAATTTATTGAGTAAGATTTTGAATGATTGATAATTTCTTCCTTGGGCCTTGAATTAAGACAAATTTCTCCAATAATAAAAATTTAAAATCATTTTTGCCTTCTAAAAAGGTGAGATCCTTAACCTTGGAACTTGGAATATGTGTTATAGTTAGAAGGTCAGTCTTCTTGCTCTGGGTCTGGTCCCTTCTTCTCTCCCCTGTGGAAGACAAGTGGCCTCAGGTAAAACCTGTTATAGCTTCAAAGGCAGGTATAAAGAATGACCATTATTAATATTCCTATGGTATTTGCCAAGAGGAGATTTCTGCTTGAAGAGTTCCTTTACCCTCTAAGTCTATGTTAACCTTCATGTTAATAAGAAGAATTGTTCAGGAATGTATGTGATTAGAATTTGATCCTACCTTGTAACACAAGTAAGCTAATTTTCCTGGATTATTCTTACCTATAATGCTCTCTTTTTATGTCCACTTTTAGGTAATCTACTTGATTGAGATGTGTAATATTGTGGATCAAAATTTCTATCTATTCTTGTAAAACTTTACAAGACACATTTATATGTTGGCAATTTATAATCATTAATTGAGCTAGTTTTTAAAAATAATAAATTTATTTTCAAGTTTTTCATGATAAATATTTACCTAATCATCTATTTCTAACACAAAGGAGATAAAATCAGTCCCAAATAGCATGATTATTTGATGTTTGTTAATTTTACCTGTAGAAAACAAGTAAAATTAAAAACATTTAAAAAATTTTGTTAGCAATTGTTTGATCCATTCTGCCATCAGAATACAGCCCTCTGAACTATATTCAATCTGGACAAATATTCAGTAGCAGATTATGCTGCTTGGGCTAAAGTGAACTAATCAATATCTTTGTACAGAAAAAAATCTGACTTCTAAAATCACAACTTTTAGTAGCCTTCTTCAGTAAACTTAATTAATTTTCTAAAAGTATAACTTCTTTTGCTGTTTTAAATGAGATTTTGTTTGTATAATCACAAGTTTTAGTGTCTCCCACTATGATTGTATATTTTCTAGATCTTGCAATTTTTTAAAATATATTTTTGGCATATGTTTTGGGGCTGCTCTTTTTTCATTCAGGTTCATCATTTTTATAATTTCATGGACAATTGAATCTTCTATCATTATGAAGTGTCCTTTGCCTTCATGGACAGGTATATTCCCTTACATTTACATACCTGTAGTGATCATATTATGGCAAATTTGTTTTTTATTAGTGTTTGCATAATATTTTTATGCATATACTTTCAACAAGTCTGTGTTCTTAAATATATTTTCTACAAATAGCAAATAATTTCTGGATTGTTGTCCTATGTGGTCTCACAATCTTGTTTACTTGGACTTCACTTATGTTTCTAACGTTTTTTCTATTTTCCTGTCCTGTATTCCTTTTATTACTTGTTTATGCTTTCTTTGAGTTGATTAAATATGTTTTCATTGTTCCACTTTTCCCTGCATTACTCTGAGAGTTTTACACTCCTACTATTTCAATAGTTAACCTAAAAATTGCAATGTGCATTTCACAAAGTATAATTCTTTTGTTTTTTCGGGGGGTGGGTACTGGAGATTGAACTCAGGGGCACTTGACCACTGAGCCACACACCCAGCCCTAATTTGTGTTTTATAGAGAGAGAGGATCTCACTGAGTTGCTTAGCATCTCACTTTTGCTGAGGTTGGCTTTGAACCTGTGCTGTGATCCTCCTGCCACAGCCTCCCAAGCTGCTGGGATTATAGGCATACACCACTACCACCACGCCAGGCACGGAGTATAATTCTTTTTTTCTTTCTTTCTTTTTTTAAAGAGAGAGAGTGAGTGAGAGAGAGAGAGAGAGAGAGAATTTTTTTAATATTTATTTTTTATTTTTCAGCGGACACAACATCTTTGTTTGTATGTGGTGCTGAGGATCGAACCTACCGCTTGAGCCACATCCCCAGCTCCAGAGTATAATTCTTAATATGTATTTCCCTATATGGAATATGTGAATACTTTGGTTTTTTTTGCAGGATGTATTCCTTTAGATTCATTCACACATTTATCATCTACATTACTAATCATTCTTTTTGTATCTCAAGTCTTCCAGCAGTGCCATTATTTCTTTCAACTGAGAAACAGCTGCCAATATTTTCTTTAGCAGAGGTCTGTAGATAAAATAATTTTCTTCGCTTAAGATTTTTCAGAAAATATCTTTATTTCACCTTTATTACTAAAGGATGTTTGCACTGGATTTTGAATTTAAGTGAACAGTATTTTTTCTTTTGATATTCAGCACATCATTTTATTCTGACTTTTAGTGTTAGAAGGAAGTTGTCAATTTAATTGTTGCCTCTTTAAGGGTAAACTATCATTTTGTTTTTCTTTTGGGCTGCTTTAAAGATTATTTTTAGAAGTAAATTTGATGTATCTAAACCTGCATATTTCTCCTCCTTAGCGATCATAGGAATTATTGACATTCTGACTCCATGTCTTTTATAAGTTTGGGAAAATATTTAGTCATTTCTTTAAATATTGCTGCTGTCACATTCTGTCTTTCATCTCATGTTGGAATGCAAAAATACATAGTTCTTCCATTTTGTCTTCTTTTCATCTTCCCCTTTCTTCTGTATTTTCTATCCATTTTTCTCTACATGATTCATTTAGAGTTTTATTTTCAGATTTACCTTTTGGTTCACTAATTTCCTCTGCTGCACCAAATCTGTTATTGAACACATCTGGTTCTTTGTTGTGATCATTATCCTTTAAAATTTTACAATTTCCATTTGTTTTTTGTTTTGTAATTTTGTCTTTTATCACCTTGAGCCCTGTAAACAGAGCTATTTTAATTCTTCCAAATAACTTCAATACCTGGAGCTCTTATACTCTGTTTTAATCTACTTGTGCATTGTTTATTCTTACTGTCTTCTCATCTCTTGTGCATGGTTATTTTTTACTCTGTGGCAGTCATTTTATTTGCACATTTGTTAATAGAAGTCACTTTAGTTCTAGGACATTATTATTTTCTTCCATAGGGAAAGTTATTTGTTTAGGTCAGATGCCTGGGAAAATATTAATCCTCAATTACTTTCAATACAAATAATTCTGGGAAGGCCCACCCTCCGGCTATTGTGACCTCTATGGTAAAGTCCTTAGAAGTCTCAATTCCAAATGAGAAGGATTAATTAGGCCCACTGCATCTTGTCAGAATGTAATCCCTATGTCTACTTTTTTAGCCCCACGAAGCTGCCAATGTGCAGAGCTAGCTTCTCTGAAAGGAAAAACCAGTGCTAAATGCCTGAGTTTATCCTTTTCCCTAGATCCCAAACTCTCCAACCTCCACTATGTGTTTGCTTAGTTCACAAGAGAATTATTATTATTATTTTTTAAAGTGCCCAACTCTTCTACTTGTCCTCATCAGTAAAGCTTAGCCACATTTCAGTCTGCCACTGCTGAAAGCAGAAGTTCATGAGCTTCAATAAGTACAATAAATGTAATTAATTGAAGACACTTAAAATAATTTTCTTAGAATAAACATACCCATTTCTGTGAAAAAAAATATTCTCTTTCTTATATTATTTTCTGATAGACTCATTGTTTTATTATATATTCCAGCTTGGATTCTGGATGTCAGTAACTGTTCTGACACTGTTGAAAAGTTATCTCCTTTCTTGTAGTGTTTTCTCCTTCAGATGCACGCTCCTTATAGCTGCAGAATTATCTATTTAAAATGCAAATCTGATTATAATACTCCCTTTCTTAAAATTCTTGCAAGTTCACAAAGAAAACTCACTATAACTAATAAATGAGTTGTGTGTGGTCAAGAATAATAGATGAATTAAAAAAAATTGATTATATTTCCATAAAGTACAAAAGAACACTCAAAAAATAAACTTAAGAAAACGGTTCAATCCATAATAACATTAAAAATAATAAACTATTTAAGAATAAATATAATGAAATATGTGTAAGATTTGCACAGTAAAAGCTAGAGGACATTATTAAGAGAAATTTTAAAAGATCTAGAAAGATGGAGAGAAAATGTATGTTCATGTTTTGGAGAACTAGATTGATTGATTGATTGACTGATTGATTTCAGTGCTGGGGATCAAGCCTAGGGGAACTTGCACACGCTAGTCAAACATTCTACCACTGAGCATCTAGCCCTCGATATTATTAAAATGCTGCATATGCCCAAATTGTCTATAATGTTACACAATTTCATCAAAACTTCAGCAGGCTTTTTTTTTTTTTAGGAAAGGATATGTTGATTTAGAAATGTGTATGAAAAGGCAAAGGACCCAGAATAACCAAAAAATCTTAAAAATGATTAATAAATAACCTAAATATAGGAATGATATCATACATACTATAGAAGAAAAATAGGACAAAAATCTTTGAGACCTTGGATTACACAAAAATTTCTTAGATGGCACTGAAAGCATAGTCAATAAAAAAACAGGCAAGATAGGCTTCATCAAATTAGAAAATATACATACTTTAAAAGACACTTAGAGTATGAAAATATAAGTACAACTAGAAAATATTTTCTCATTGTAAATCTGAATGAGGACTTGTATTCATAATTGATAAAGAATTCCCACAAGTCAATAAAAAGAAGACAATCCAATTAAAAATGGGTAAACAATTTGGATATACATTTTACCAGTGATAGTAACTGGATATCAATAAGGTCATAAAATATTCTCAACACCTATATTAATTAGAAATTTCAAATTGGAACCACAATGAGATTGCATAGCACATCCACTAGAATATAATCAAAAGGAAATACCAAGTGTTAGTGATGTTGTAGAGAATCTAGGACTTCAGTATATTACTAATTGGCATATGATATAATATAACCATGGTCAATAATAATTTGGCTGTTTCTTTAAAAAAGAAAACAAGCATAAATCTCCACTTCTAGAGACCTAATCAAGAGAAACAAAAGCATATGTCCACATACAGCCTGTTCACAAATGTTCATAGCAGCATTATTTATAACAGACAATAAATGAAAACAGCACAAAAATACCTCAACTGGTAAAAGGAAAAACAAAATATTGTGTATCTGTGCAAGTAAATGCTATTCAGAAATAACAAGTAGCAAATGATTGGTATACAGAGAAATAAAATGGAAAGCATCATGCTAAGTGAAAGAAAACAGCCACAAAATTGTATGATTCCATGTTAATGAAGTATCCAGAAAAGACAGAGCGTTAAGACAAAAAATAGATGAATGGTTGGGTATGGCTGGAGATGGGCATGTGAAGTAACTATAATGGACACAAGGGAATTATTTGGGGGGTGATGTTCCAAAGTTGTAGTCTTATGATTACAAAACTCTAAATATAATAAGATCATGACACTGTACACTTAATGCAGGTGAATATTATGAGATCTTAATTATTTCTTAATTAAGCTTTAACAAAATAATATTTTTTACATGGCTTTCATTCACCTAGAACAGTTTTCACAAAGTTGATGGAAAATGAGCATCACTCAGTGTTTGTTAGCAATGACATTATCTTCCCTGGAAAATTTCATTTCATATTTTTAGCAATCACCTTGTATTATTTAAATATTGTATTAGAAAAACAATAATACACTAATCTGGAAAATAAATCATTGAACCTATCATGTCTTAAAAGCCTGAATTCTAATCTCCCTCTCTCACCTTTCATATTCTTTTACTCTTAGTCTCACCACTTAAAATACAAGTCTTAACTTCTTACTGTTGTTTTCCTCAGTGTCAATTTATGTACCTTTTTGTCTTCCAAATGTAATGTAATTTCACCCAGTGTAGAGATTTTCTTATGCTTCCATACCTCCCTAAACTACTCACAAGAGCTGAGTTTGATTTTATATTCAGTTAGCAATTGTTAGATGCTTGAAGATATTTCACCTGGAAAAAGAGACAGACTGTGAGCCCCACAAGAGGGAGAAAGTACCCATCATTTTCACCACAGCCTTCAGATTTGGGTGCAGTCTGCAGGCGGAAATAGAAAACAGTGGTCTCATAAGACGGGTTTCGTCTGGGACTTACAGAGACTATTTTCTGTCTTCAGAATACTACATTCCTGCCTTCAATATCTTACATGTTTTCAGAAGATACCCCCCAATGTGAATACTTCGATAAAATACATTTTATACATGTGTATGCAGTTCAAGGGAACACAAAAGATGAACCTGAGGTTGTCCTGGTGGCACTGTTCTAGCTTGCTTAAATGAAGAAGACAAAGGAAAAATGCCTCTTCCTTCAAGGATACTTAGCATTTGAGGTGACTGATGATTAAACCAATATTTACGCTGACAAGTGATAGAAGTATGTCAATGACAGAAGTAAGACAGATAATGAGTAAGAGCCAAGATCTCAGTGTAGTAGAATGAAAGAGAGCATCTGTTGATCAATACATTCATTGTGATTTTCAAATAACTTATTTTATTTTGTAAGAGTTCAGATCAATCCCTTTAACTCCATTTTCTGCACAGCAAGATAAAAACTTCGAAGGAGTCTGTTTCCTGTTTATATATTACTAGTTTGTTTCAGAGTCAAGATGTAAATTAAAGTTTTACTTACGTTATTGTGATAAAAATACTATATGAGCGTTATACAATTTTAAGTGTACACAGTATTAATTATGTGCACAAAGTTTTACAGCAGGTCCCTAGAATTTATTCATCTTGAGTAACTGAAAGTTCATATTCATTTCACTTAAAGCATTTAGGATTTTAGAATCAAAGATAGGAAGAAGTATTAAACACTTGGGGACAATTTTTTCTTTTTTCTGGGGAAATTATTTAACTGAGTCTTTATTAAAGACAAAAATATTTGCCTTTGTTCAGAACCAGCATCTTAATGTACTTCATTATTATAAACTTAAACACAGAATATATAATCTAAAATATGGAGATCACAATGGATTGGTGTCTTAATTTATAAAATCTTCTTTGTAAGAGATTTATCTAAAACACAAGAACAGGAAGAACTAAGAGAAGTTTTTTTTTTTTTTTTTTTCCCCCTGATCTGCTTTGAGTTAATTTTCAACACAGTGTATGACATATACTTTGCAGGTTTGAGTACATATCAACTTTTTGCAATGGACCTGAGTTCTTCGTTGTGTTCTTACAGTAATTTTTGCACTTTGCAGCAGGTCTTCAAAGAGATGCATCTACAATTACTTAAATTTCTGTTTAAGTAGGTCTTCATCATCTCTTACAGTAGGGGCATGATGCTTTTCTCAAAATTCAGATAATACAATATGTAATCTTATATGATGCTTTTCATTTATCATATTATTACCATAAATTATGTTTGCAAAATTTATGTAATTAATTTTTCTTTTTCTCTTTTTTTTCTCCTTGAGGTTACTTTACATTTTTGGCTTGGCTACCAAACTGGGCTTTTTTGTTAATTTGTCACTTGTTTTGTTTTTGGTTTTTCTCTTCTATAGGATATATAGAAATATACTTTATTTGTAACCAAACTAGTGAATCCTGGTTTAAAACAAAAGCATTACCAAAATCCTCTTATTTAGTAAAATCAAAAAAATAAGTGTTCCATTTTTTTGTCCAACCTGTAAAGAAGAAAAGTGAAACACTTCGGTATATGTGCTCTGTGCCCACACTGACTTCCCCATTTTTGTTAATATGTTGTTATATATTGTTAGGAACTTTTAGTACCATTTTTACTATATGATATGTTGTCTACATTTGCATTCAGGTTTGGAATTAAGTTTCATCAAATATTTACATATAATTTATTGTTTCATACATTTTAATGTTGATATTATTCCTGTATATCACTATTGCTCATTTTTTGTGTATTTCTGCTTATTCCATCCTCTGGCCAGATGCAGTGTAAGCTCTTCAAATATAGAGTTTAATAATTGACATTTATCTTTTCACCATATTTTCTTTACTACAATGTTCTAGACCCGCCCCCTACACATCTATACTCTAATGTCCTACTTTAAGGCTTATAACTCTGTGTTGTGACTAAAATAAGAACTAAAAATAAGAGTTAGTATTGGAAGCCTGTTGAGCTACAGCCATAGTTCTAAGGACTTTACATACATAATAAGTTTAGTCTGAACTACCACCCCATCAATGCACAGTATTATTAACAATCCCTTTTACAGGTGAGGAAACGGGCATGGGAAAGGATTAACTGATCTTTCCTAGGTACTATTTCAAGCTTAAGTTTTTATTTTTTTAATTTACTGAAAATTTCTTTAATTTACTGAAAATGTTTTTAATGATATAAACAAAATAAGGTCCTTTCATGAAAGTTAAGGCTCGGAAACCTACTCTAGACCTTGAGGCACAAAGAAAAATCATTGCTATGATATTTGAAGTTAGAACTTTAGGTTCTGTTAACCTACTGAATTTCTTTCTGTGCCTTAAGTCTTCATTTGGGCAGGGTAAATAAGGTCTACACCCATAGTCAAGACAAATCACAAACAGGACTGAATCTTCAGATTTAACTAAGTATTTCATGTTATAATATGAAGAAATAGAAAGACACTGGAAAGTTACAGTCCCTCTCTTAATCTTCCCCAACAGAGGTAATTGCTGGGTTCAGACAAGAAAAGAAAAAAGTGGGGTGAAGAAAGCAAGCATTTGTCAGGATCCAGCTTTGTCCAACAAAACAACCCAAGCAGGGTTTCTGAAGGCAGAGGCTCAATTCCAACAGAGCCTTGTGTGCTTAGGGGTGGCAGTGATGTTAGTGCATGGGGACTCTGGCAGCTGCAATCAGGGCAGCACCACCAAGGTGGCAGCCACAGAGATGGCATGATTTTAGCAAATGCTGTTGGCCTTCTTCTTGATCATTAGTATCATTTAGGTGAAGACTCAGAAATTTCTGGGTTTTGTCATGAAAAGGAGTCACATATACCTACCTTTTTAGGCTCTCCAAACTAATTTTCTTGAAAACTACTGTTTCTAGTGGTTAGATGAACTCAAATTTAATGTAGTAAAGTTTATTTGAAACATTGTGACATTTACACAAAATGTTGTTTGTAAATCTCCTAATACGTTATCTAGCATATGGCAGACTCATGAAGGTTAGAGGCTTTTCATTTAAGGATACAGAATACATTCTGATCCAAGAGTTTGTTTTGTGAAAACAGAAATAAGAATCTTACTTGGATTAGTTCTTAATATTCATTTAATTTTTCCAGGTTGAACTTTTTGTGGAGAATAGGTATGTTCAAACAGTGGCAGAATACATAAAACAGTTTTCTTCCGCAAAGAAGAGAAGAAACATTTTGTTTTAGTTTTCTATTGCTATCATAAGAAATTACCACAAATATAGTCACTTGAAACAATGTTCATTTATTACCTCACAATTTTTGTGAGCCAGAAGTAGGTAGAACATGAGCTAATGTAATCCTCTGTTTATAGTCTCACAGTGCCAGGGTCGAGGTATCAGCAGAGATACAGTCTGTGCTAACAGCTCTGGTGATGAATCTGCTTTCAAACTCTTTCAGGTTGTTACTGGAATGCAGTCCCTGGAGTATTAGGCCAGAAGTCCCTGTTTCCTTTCTGGCTCTCAGAGGGCAATCTCTCAGTTCTTTAGCCCACATTCTTCCTGGTGTTGCCCCATCTGTCTTCAAACCATGGATGTTCTGAGTCATGTCTTCCTTCCAGTCTCTCTGACTTTTCCTCCTACTGCAGCTCTCTGACTCCAGCTGAAGAGGTGTTACTACTTTTAAGAACTCAAGTGATTCGACTCATAGTCCAGGATACTCTAATGTCCTACTTTAAGGCTTATAACTTTAATCACATCTGCAAAGTCCCATTTGTCATGTATGTAACATATCCCAAATTCCAGGGATTATGGCATGGATATCTTTGGGGGCCATTCTGTCTAGCACACTTGGGATCAGTTTCTACAGTATCTCTGTCTTTTTGCTGTTGTGACTAAAAGATGTGACCAGCACCATTGTAGAGGAGGAAAAGTTGATTTGGGGGCTCATGGTTTCAGAGGTCTTAGTCCATAGAAGGTGGCTCCATTCCTTGAGACTTGAAGTGAGGCTGAACCTCATGGTGAAAGTGTGGCAGAGGGAAACAGCTCACATGGTAATCAGAAAGCAGAAAGACACTCCAGATACAAAATATGTACCCCATAGCCCCACCTCCAATGAACCACTTCCTTCAGCCACACCCCACCTGCCTCCAGTTACCACTCAGTTAATCCCATTAGGGTTTCATTCATTGATTGGTTTACCGTGAGGTGATAACTTTCTCCTCCAAATCTTCTTGCATTGTCTCACACAGGAGCTTTTGGAGGACATGACATTTAATCCATGACGATCTCCAATAACAAACTGTGTGCTGCATATCTGCAACCATTCTCAATATCAGGAATTCACTGAAAAGTACAATGTAGCATACAGAAAGATAATTGCCTATGGTATACCAATTATGTCACTAGGACTTGACAACTTCTTATTAAGTATGTCTTGATGCATTTAAAAAATATCCTTGTTTTAAATCTAAATACAGATGTTCTTGAATGTTTTGTGACATAAGACATTTTTCTCTGTGTCTATGGATAATGTTCTTTCTATAAGAGCAAGTTATTCAATGAATCAACTTATTGTAGTTCAGTAACGGAAATGCTAATATAGTCATTCTTTAAAAAAAAGTGTGTGTGTGTGTACATACAAATATACTATCTGGAAAACAATCAATTCTGAGAAAAGGTCTTATTCTCTTTCCATTTCCAATTATATTATTGTAATAATATTTAAGTAAATAAAATTGGTCTCAAATAAAATTGAGTTAACTTGTTCATTTCTAAAATAATTCTGACATTCTGTAATGAATGTGTCTTTTTATGTTCACATTTATGTAAACCATGTTTGTTCACATTTATGTAAACCAGTATTATGTGGTGGTATTATCATCTTTTCAGATTGATTAGAGATAGATGCAGTTGAGAATCACCAAAATGCCCTTTCTTCTTTTTTCCTTCCTATTTATTGTCTGTCCATTAGTCCACTTGTTTATATCATCTATCAAATTGCTGATTTTTGTTAAATAAGTAAGAATTTTATATCGGGTTTTTTTCACCATGTTGTCACTTTAGGATTTTTCTCTTAGGTTGCGGTTAAACCAAAATGCTCTATTGAAAGCACATTTAATAGCAAGGATTTTTTTTTTTTTTCTGTATTTGTTCAATCATTTTTCTTGATTCCACCCACAAAAAAATGTGATTATATAGCACTTAAAAGTTTCTCTTTTTAAATTTTAAAGTTAGTGTAGAGGGAATGCAAGGGAAATATAAGTACATAATTATTAAAAAATGCATTTTGCTTAAAAATTTAGGTAATAGAAACTGAGATGAGAGGCGGAGAACAGTTGGAAAGAATGTAGTACTTATTTTTTTGCCTTTCATTGTTAAAAATTATAGTGGAAAATAACAAAAACTGGAAGTATAAATGATTCAAAGTGGAAAATGGGGGCTCAGCATATGAATATTTTGTATTTATATTATATTCTTTTGTTCCATTAAAATTTCTTGTTTATAATAAGTGAAACCATGCTCCTTTAATTGACTTTATGGGAAAAGACACTCTTAATCTATTCTTGTCCTCGTTGTTCTTGGATTTGTTAGGGGGAAGGTCGAGAATGAGGGAGAAATTCCCGAATATAAAATATAAACACCAACCAACCAACCATCAGTGAAGGCCACATTCCAAACCAGCACAGAACATGTCAACCTTTATCAACCTTTTTTATATCTTTAGGTGATCTCCTTTGCTAAGTCTTCCTAGTGTATAACTTTTGAATAGTGTTCATTCATACATTCATCATGTCAATCAATCAACAAATGCTTATTTGGCTCCGAATTTGTTTCATATTTTGCATTTTTTTAGTCTCCTTTCCAATTATCAGTGAGATATTTTGTACACTGTCTTATACAACCTGGTAACCCAATCAAATAGGTCACATCCCTATGGAGGATAGAGAAAAAGAAGTTGAGGAACTTTCCACATACCCAACAACCTGTATTAGGTGGCAGAATTGGAGATTAGGACACCATCAACTGAACCTGAATTGATCTTTCTTAAAGTGTATTCAATAGATCCTTATGTCAGAATTACCTGAAAGCCTTATTTAAAAAAGAAAGGACTCTAGGCCCTAGTAGCCCAGATCTGTGAAATAGAATGCATAGTCAAAAAAAAACTTGTTATCTTATGAACCATAGTCTCTCAAACTCAAATACGCATATGAATCATTTGGAGACCTTGATAAAATGCAGATTCTGATTCAGCAGGTCTAGAGTGCAGTAGAGTGTTTTCTATTTGGTATTGGTTGTTAGTAGTGGGTCTCTCTTTTTAAATCTGAAATATTGCTTTTCCAACAACCTCCCAAATAGTTTCAGTGGACTTTTCTTTGAATAGAAAAGATAGAGATTACCAAAGAAACAATATAGAAACAAATCCTTGATAATTGTGGAATTATATTGCAGTGATATTGGATAATATGTATTTTAGTTCTAAGATTTCTTCTTTTAATGATCAGTGAAAAGTGGTCATTGGTACATTAATTTTCAAAACTGTCAAGAGGTACAGAATAGAAAAGAGTTAAAAAAGCTAACAAAATGTTAAATCAAACTGATAAATAAAATTGATATTTTATTTCTGATTTCAAGTAGCATCAACTCAGAAGATGCCCATGGACCTTTAATTTTTAAAAAGAGGTTGCAACAAGAGAAATATAACATCATTTTAACTTGATATAAAATGGATAGAACAAACCCAGAATTCTTTGACCTATTACTGTGTCAGCCACCATTAAATTGGACTGTATCTCTTGCCTTTTGCTAGATAATACTGCCATAATAACTAAAGGCAAATCTTAGTGATTTGCAGCAACAAAAAATTGTTTCTCATTTTCATACCATATTGGCTAGCTATTTTGGCTTGGCTCAGTTCCAACTAGGTTTTTCATTCTAAAATCCAATTAAGACAGTAGCTCCTATCAAAGACGTGCTGTTCTTGAAGCACCAGGCAGGACAAAGCAACTGACAAATTATGCAGTGGTTCTCTGTGATTCTGTGGGATCCTGAAAGTTCATTTACATATATTCTATTGGCTACAGCTAAACCTCAAAAAGTGATGTAGGACATTCACTTTGCTCCCATGCAGTCACTGCATTTTACATCATGAGAATGTCTACATAATCCTTTCTGGGGAAATAACAATGCCTGGGCCATCTGTGGGTTGTTTTCTATTTGGCATTGGTTGTTAGTAATGGTCTCTCTTTTTAAATCTGAAATATTGTGATCCTAGAGAAATCGTTGACTTTTTTACATTAGAAGCTTCTGAAGAAGCAAAGTCTGATTTGAATCCAACTTTGACTACTGCCAATACTTGTACAATATCTGGCATTTTATAACTTTCCTGCAAATTTTCAATGTAGCAAGTTGGGTAAAAGCTAGGTTTCAGTGAGTTTAAGAGAAAAAGCAGTGAGTAGAAGTAAATATTTCAAAAATAAAGAAGCTTCAAGGAAGTTTTCTAATAATGGGAAGAGATACACAGGTGGTGGCTGATGAGTGTAGTGAATTCAAGAGAAAGGTTTATTTTATCAAATGCTGATGGGAATCATCCATCAGAGAGCCATACATTTGGGACATGTGAGAGGGGTGAGACTTTTTTTTTTTTTTTTTTTTTTAACCAAGGAATGAAACCAGAGGCACTTGATCACATGAGCCATATCCCTGACCCATATTTTTTTATAATTTATTTTGAGACAGAATCTCATTAAGCTGTTGGGGGCCTTGTAAAATGGCTGAGGCTGGCAGAACCCACCATTCTCCTACTCAGCCTCTGGAGTTGCTGGGATTAGAGGCATGTGCCACTGCCCTAGGCAAGAGGGGTGAGACTTTTTAATGTCTTGGTAGGTTGAAAGAGAAAGCAGTGGGAATGGCTTTAGAAAGAGAATGCATTATTTTTCATGTTTTTTAATGTGTGACATTTAAGGTAGCAGGTGGGCACACATGATTGGGGAGTCTAAACATTCTCTTCTGGTTGCTTCAATTTTCTAAATGAAGTAGGAGCAAGGACATCCTTGAGAGTGAATATGGGGGAGGATTTGAAGGTTTGAGAATAGAAGAAAAGATGTGAAATAGTTTCCTAAGAAACTGAAAGGAAAACAAGATTAGATTGCAGAGGGTGATCCCTGGGAATTAGTGTGTTCTTTTAATTTATGTGATAGTATTTATAACTTACCTATTATCATTTTTCCTTTTTAATTTGTCCTGCCACATTTTTTCCTCTTCCCCCAATTTCCTTGATTAAAACGCTCAAAGGATTATCTGTTTGCTATTTTCACTTGATTTAATTTGATTTATCAGCTGTACAATATTTGTGTTTCTTATTCATCAATTTATGTTTTTATCATTTAAAAATATCTTATTTTACTTTTTGTAGGTGTATATTGTGATTTATCTATGAGTTGGGGGTTTAATTATTTAAGATCTTCATTATTGTGAGTACTAAACTCAGTTATTTTTTTGAGAACTCTTAGATTTCTTTCCAATAGGTTCCCATATATAATATTTTAAATATTCCTTAGTTTTAAAAAATAATTGATTAAATGTTTTTAATTCTCACATGATGTGATATTTTATTATTCTCATCTTTATTGTATTGTGATCAGAAATAGTGGTCTCCAATAGCCCTGATTATTTAGCTTTTGGTGTATATTCTCATATGATAAAGTGTGTGAATTTTCTAAGGGCATCGGGCAAAAAGATTTTACTTAAGATATAAAATTTCCAGGGTCTACAATTTAATGTATGCATCAGTTAGGCCAACTTGTTTATTATGTTGTTAGGTTTTCCTAAGTTGTTATTTCATTTTTGTTTACTCAATCTAGCATGACCTAAGAAAAAGCTGGATTAAATTATGTAGGCAATTTAATAACATTTTGCCAAGCTTATACTTAGGGAGCTTTCTAGTGACCAGGAAGGCAACACACCCCCACTTTTTAAGACAGGGTTTCCCTAAATTTCTCAGAGTGGAAGTGAACTTGCATTCTCTCCTGCCTTCACTCTTGAGTAGTTTTAATTACTGGCATGTGCCACCATTACCAGCTTCAAATACCACCATTTAAAGAAGATATCCTACAAGTCTTTTATTATTTAAAGACAGAGCAGGGTACTACAATGATATGCAAATTTAGAGATAAATAATTGTAGCCAAGTCAAATGATGATTGAGAAAACTGTCATGAAACCTGGTATTTTCCATTATACTTTTTTGTGTTTGTAATGGCTCTATTATTTAAAACAACAAATTAATAATGGTTCAAAATATCTCCAAATATGCTTGAGACCCAAACATTTTAGTTGATAATTTAGATGGTGTTAACAGAAAATATCATTTACTATTTATTTCATTTGCAATCTTGAAGAAGAAATGTCTTTTAATTTCACCCTGCATGCTTTCAGATACAAAGCACCTTAACTGGAGGAAATTATCCCATTGTTATGTACAGAATTTTCTCAATGTGCTTGCTTTATAGACAGGAATTCTGGAATGTCTTCATATTTCATCATTTACATTACAATAGATGTGTTTGCAAGAATTTAATGAGCTCAACTGGAAGCATTTGAATGTGTATGGCAAATTGTGGTTTATAAAGTGATGACATGATTTTTCAGGAAAGAATAGACTAATTATTTTCTTGGACACCTGGGGAGTGTGTTAGACTTAAAATAACAATGACAGAGCAGGGTACTACAATGATAGTTAAAACTTTCATTGATTCTCAGGAATGCCTTCTTATGGATAACTTTCCGCAGTAATACACTTGTCACTATTTTAATAAAATTAAAAATTTCTTATTAATTTCTATTTATTTAGATTCTATTTATTAACTCTCTACTATGTTATTTTCAAATTTTTATTTTATTATTCATTTTTTCTTTCTTTTTTTTTTTACTTATAATTCTATTTATTAATGTCCTTTTAACTTTCTGGGTTGGAACTAATTGCATATGTGTTATATGTCATTTAATATTTACCATAAGCTATGAGACAGCTTATACTGTCTTGGCTCTGCATTTTCTGTGTACTCAGTCCCTTCAGCTTTATGCTTTATATTCAAATACAGGCAGAAAGAGTGTAGAGAACTAGTTGGTGTTTTGAAATGTTCAATATAGATTCTAAAGGGGTTACCTGGGAATTAGTGGAGAGTGAAATATGAAACAACAAAGTCACATTGTTCCTAACACCAGATTTCAGAACATGTTTGCCTGTGTGCCTAAACAAACACACTTGTGTCTTTAAGTTTTTAATTGAAGTTAGGCCCTGATCATAAAAGTTTACACCCTCAGGGTAAGTTCTGTCATTTCATGTCATTTGCTAGTTGATGTGTAATTCATGTATTTTGGAACCCCCACCGCCAAGTTGAAGAGATAATTAGTATCCTTTATGCTTTGTACAGCACACCTTTATGAACCTTCAGGAGAGAAATTTTAAAAATAAACTGCATTGGGGCAAGACCATACAATCAGGTATTTTTCATAACAGGCAGCTGCCTTAGCTAGGTTGAAATGAGGTGATTTGAAAAATGAACAATAAGACCTGAATTTTTATAATACATAAGCAACTTCTTTGGTAGGAAATGGAGCTTTCCCTGGGGTGGTTCCCTGATTTGCATTTGGGAAGTCAAAAGGAAGAAGAATACAGAAACTGTTCCTTAGGGAATTTTGTCAGGAAAGCTGAGCTTAATATAAACTTGAGACAGGTTTTTTGTCTCTCATGGGCTCTATGATGATTGCCCAAGACTTCTTGACTAATGAAGAGCTATTTTTTGATTTTTAGAAGTAAACTACAGAGGCGTAACTACCTTTTATTTTAACGATCTATTAGAAAAGTGAGTATCACATCTGACCTGTTTAGATTTGAAGACAAGATACAAGGATATGCACAATAAAATGATTCTCTGAATAAGTGGTTTGATCAAGAGTAAATCTCATTTAGAGAAAAGTCTATAGCTAAGACAAGTTGATGTATTTGACATCAAATTCTTAATCTAGATTATTGTATGCTGTCTTCTATTATTATGGCAAAATTTGAGATTGCATGATCTTCTTCAGATTATTCTTGGTGCAGTGGAAAGTGGGACTTGGAGGACAATAACAGTTACAATGCAGAAATTTGTAGTTTACACCTATTTTGTATAGTGTATCCTCTAATGAAATTTTATGAGAAAAAAACAGTTTATTTTAGAGATAAACACCATACAAAAAGTTTTTCTTCAAACAGTGATATGTTTTTCCTTCTGAATACTAAACTTAGAATCCAGAGTTCTAAATTAGTGGCCACGCCTATTACTGTAGATATATTTTGGTTTAATGCATACTGTTTTAAATAGCAATAATGGGTAGTATTTATTCAGTGTTTATGTCAGATACCATATTATATCCCATTGAAATCCTCACTAAGCCCCAATGTGGCTGATGTGATGACCTTATTAGTTTCTAGATGAAGAGTAGAGAGAAAACTTGTCATCTCCAAGGTCAAATGTTAAGTAAAGGATGAAACCAAGTCATTAGCTCAGGCAGTCTGATCTCAGATCTAAATAC
Organism: Marmota marmota marmota; assembly: GCF_001458135.2. Classification (NCBI taxonomy): domain Eukaryota; kingdom Metazoa; phylum Chordata; class Mammalia; order Rodentia; family Sciuridae; genus Marmota; species Marmota marmota. The sequence goes on from NW_025999853.1 coordinate 27,385,166, forward strand.
TTAGCCTCCCAAGTATGAATCACTTTTCATATGAAACTTGGGAGATTTCATTTTAAGAACTAATTCTTGTTCTCTTCACTTTGAGTGATCTGATGAGTTTGAGTCGAGCAGCAGCCAGGCCTTTAGACACATTCCAGCAATGTTGTCCCCATTGTTTCTGGTGTGAGAAGTTGAGATCCTGAAAGGCAAGAAAAATTATGTGTTCTTTATTTTGATCACCAAGCTATTCAGAGCAACCTTTGTTACTAGGTTGTTAGTTATATGTTGACAGAGATTGAGTGGGTGCTTATCACCAAAATAGTTATTTTCCTTCTGGTATTGATTTTTAATCTTCATAGCTATATTATTTTGTGCATTTCTTTTTAGGTGTGTCAAACACTTCATGAGATGCTTTATTTGACTATTATGTCAAATATCTTCTGTAATTGTATAGACATCCGATTTTAAATAGACATAAATTCTGTTATAATAGTTTCAAATAGCATGCCATGGAAGAATAATATAGCTTCTATAGTTCAGTTGTATTATCCTGAAGTATATGGTGTTTATGTAACTAAAAATGTGTGGATAGAATTGTATCAGTGCTGCGTTACAAGATTATACAGGGAGGGATGAAGTTGCTTTTTAGAAAAGCCTTGTAGTAAAATAACATTTTCCTAATTATAAAACTGTAGACACTGTCCATGTTGGATTATCACCTTGGGAAGTACAGCAGGGATGAGGAGGGAATATGCTTTGTGAGCCCTCCAGTTCTTTTGAAATCATTTCCTAATTGTTCTCAGGCTCCCTAATTACCAGTGGCAGCCTTAGAGATCAGACTGCCACTAGGTAGGGTTGTATTTGTGTGTGTGTGTGTGTGTGTGTGTGTGTGTGTGTGTGTGCAAGATGATTGGTGATTGGAATGAAGTCAACAAGTGCTAATGTAATATGAATTCTGACCAATCTCCCTACCAGTTACAGATGATGTAGTAATCCCAAATCCGGCCCAGTTAAAGGTTATAAACAAATGAGGAAAGCAGTAGAATTTAGAACAGCTGCAAAAGAAAATATAAGGCCCCAGACAGCAGAATCATCATAAAACAAAACTGACTAGGGAAAATTTTTTAGGAAAACATCTGGGAAGAACACAAAACACTCCTGACTTGGCTTCCTCTGTCCCTCTTTGTTCGTTTCAGTAAGGACTCTAAACTTTCTCCCTTTGTTGAAGTATTTTTGTGATTTTGATAGTTGAAACTAGGCAATAAAAACTGTCTTTTTTTTTTTTTTGTCTTGCTAGGATATTTCGTTTATCTACTTCATGTTATTTATGGCATATTTTATGTGCCAATTGTGATTTACTTGGTACTGGAAACATTTCATTATTCTCTGTGAATTTAATACTTTATTATATTTTATAATTTTTAAATTTTTTTGTAGTTGTAAATGGACAGAATGCCTTTATTTTATTTGTTTATTTCTATGTGGTGCTGAGGATTGAACCCAGTGCTTCATGCATGCTAGGCAAGCACTGTGCCACTGAGCTACAGCCCCAGCACCATATTTTATAATTTTTATGAGGCTTCATTGTCAGGTATCTTTGCTTATAAGATAACAGAAGTTGATTCTGGCTGAGTAATGCCAGAAGAAGAAGGAAAAGGAGAAGGAAGAAGAGAAGAGAGAAAGGGAAGAAAAGGAGAAAGGGAAGAGAAAGGAAAAGGAAAAACAGATACAGAAAGAGAATTATTTATTAGATATATACAAGACCTAAGTCTCCAAAAGCAGATCTCATTGTTAGGTGTCAGAAAAATGGAGCCAAGAAATATCCAGGAATGTGAACAGGAACTAGATGACTATCAAGGGGGAGTTTGCACACAAGATGAGCAACCTCCAAATCTTTTCTACCTTTATGGCACTCTGTTCAAAATTCACCTACTCAATTCTGAGAGCTGGAGCAGCCTAGTTTGAGTACCAGGGTTGACCCGCAGGGACAGTACCTTCACCGACGGTCCTAGTGTATAGATCATGGAAATGAGTAGTATTCCAAAGTAGAGGTCTCCTGAACAGAAAGAGGCAGTGAACTCCATGCAGGGTAAACATACATACAAAACACCTGCTAGCATTCACTATTCCACCCATTTTAAGTTCACTCATATGTATGTAACTCTCAGCTATAACAGAATGAAATTAGTACAGGTTGAGCATTCCTGATCTGAAAATTCAAAATCTGAAATGCTCCAAAAGTTGAAACTTGTTGAGTACCAGTGTGATACTACAAGTGGAAAATTCCACATTTTGTTTCATGAACAAAATCATTTCAAACATTATTCAAAATCACCATCAGGGTATGTGTACAAAATGTATGTGAAACATGAGTGACTTTTGTGTTTATATTTGGGTCTCATCCTCAACATATTTCGTTATGTATAAGCAAATATTCCAAAATACAAAAAAATCCAAGATCCAAAAATCTTAAGGTCCCATGCAATTCAAATAAGGGAGACTCAACTTATGCATTTATTGCTGTGATTTCAAGCAATTTTTACCCAAAGCATTTTATATTTGGTAAAAGCTTTTTCCTAAACCATTTCATTTCCTAATTAAAGAAACCTGTTGAGAGCAAGTGTTTCTGTAGAAAAGATAGTAACAATTAAAAATTTGATTCTATTTCAAATTGAATCTTGGGCATATGTGGGCCATGTTTTCTCACCAAGTATATCACAAGATTTTTTTTTTTCCACAAGAGTCATTCTTAACCTCTTAAAGTAGGGAATACCAAAAAAAACTTTGTTTAAATTGCATTAAGTTTTTAAAACTATACTAATTCTAAATACATTTAGAATAGATACAATTTATTGGCAAAACAAATATTATTTTTTAGCAAATGAAATAAATGCCCCTTAACACCCAATGTTCTTTATATTTAAAAAGACTATTTAATAAATTAAGCTTAGTATGCCCTAACATTTATGTATCAGAAACCTCCTATTTTAATGATGTGTGAACATAATACTATTTTGAAGTGAGTTGTACTGTGTGTGTGTCTGTATATCTATCTGTGTCTGCATGTGTATCTGTTAGTATATAATTTGTGTCTGTGTGTATGTGTGTGTAATATAAGGTATGAACCAAACTTTTAGTTTATAATCTAAAAGATTGTATGACTGAATTCTGTTTTGAATACAAAATTAATTAGACTAGGTAGATAAAAAATATTCAGTTAAAAATGCTCCAACTCTCCTTCAGTTGTATCATTTTGGCTAAAATATATCTAGCTCAATAATAAAAGGAAGAAGTGTGACACAGGAAATAAAATTTAGATTTGTGTTTCAGGGACATCACGATAAGGGGTAATCACTGCACAGAGAAGTTCTCACCGGTAAAGAATCAGGAAGCCAAATGATGATCAGAGCTTTTAGAGGGGAGAAATGACATTACGGTAGGATATGGGCTATTTAATGTAAAGATGAAAACTGAAAATTATCTTTCAAGAGAATAGACAAGGTGTGGCTGTGTAGCTTTTCATTGGAGAACATAAACAATTTTTTTTCAATCAATAGATGCATTGGATAGAGTTAATATGCATTCAACAACAACAGACAGCTGAAACCACTGATGAATATTTCTATAAAGTCAAATACCAACATAAAATGGATTATTTCTTTCAAACTAATTGAATCATAGAATATCATAGAATAATAATCATAGAATATCATTACTGAGCATTCATGTACAGTACTATTTTCAAACTGCATCATAATTACTCACTGATTATCCTTCAAGGACAGTCTGCTCCTCTCCATTCTTCAACTTAAACATAAAATGCTTCTCTTTGGACTTAGTAGATAGAGCTGACAATTTATGCAACCTTAGTCATCTTGGCAGTAGTTGACCACTGCATGTAAGGAAAATGCAGCTCGATTGTCACTGTTTCTCTTCCCCAAAGTGCCAAGATTAAAGCTAGAATAAATGCCAGCTGATGTCAACAGTGAGCAGGCACCCTCTGCACCTCAGCCAGCTTGGTTCTCATCCTCTTATAGCTTTACCATTGATGGGATGACATTAAGATTCAGAGCTTAAACAAATGAAATATAATATGTAGAAACTGTTCAAACATTTATGGCATAATTTTCTTCAAAAGTATTGAATGGGAAGTCAATTTCCATACATTTTAGAACTCTATTCTTGCCTTTTCATTTCAGTGAGATTTTCCACTGTAAAAATGCTCTAAAATTTTGAAGCTAGACCAGATGGCTTTTGAGAGCCCTTCTGGTTCTAAAATTATGATGACGAGATCCTGTGGAACTTAGTGCTTTTGTTTTCTTAGTGTAAGAGCTGAGCACTCTACAACAGTATCTGACACCCTATATAATCTGTCACCACCTCTTTCATCTCCAGCCTCACTTCCTAGCAGTTTACACATCTTTAACACTTCGCCACACCCACCTTCTCACTCCTCCAGCAACATTCCAGGGCTGATTCTGTCTTGATTTAATGACTTTGTTCCCTCAGATACGTGCACGACTGGGACTCAGTTCCTTCAAGTTTCTTTGCAAATCTTATATTATCTCAGAGGCCTTCCTTCACTATCCTATCTAAAAGAGCATTTGATCTCAATACACATTTCATTCCCTTCCTTTATCTAGCCATACAGCCATGGAAATATCAGATGACTACATTTTAAAAGTATTTGTGATTACTATTTGTCTTCTACTTGTAGTGGACCATGTGAGTTTCAGGCACAGATTTTCCTATTGATATGCAAAGCTGTGCCTGTCTCCCGGTCTTAGGAGAATTACCCTCAGCCAAAAAGAGCCACATCTCCAGTGAGGCTGGGAACCCCCAAGACAGCAGGAGTACAAAATTCCAGGCATCATGCCTCAAAATACAGCTTATTGTTATATAAGTCCAACTTTAATTTTTTTTTCACAGCCAGTCTCAAGCTGTGAACATATTCTTGCTTAGCTTTTTTTCTATTCTACCTCATCCTGTTTCCCCCATACCACTCCTCCTGAGATCCCTTCCCCACTGAATTGCTTGCAGAAGAATCCACACCTTGGCCTCTGCTCCTATGGAATTGACCCATTATCTACTCTGGATTATATACTTCAAAGATTAGATAGTTTGTCTCCTTCATTCATTATTGTATTTCTAGTAAACAAAACAGTGCTTGGATTATGTAGGTATTCAGTTAAGAAATTTTGAATGGCTATCTTAAGCATTCAATTCTAATTATTTTGGGTAAAGTACTAGCTGACTTGAGTTCTAATTCTATATCTGAAGGAAGACAGGCATACAAACAAATAACATATGAAAATAAGCCTGCTCACCAAGTTTTCCCTCTTTGCTTACAAGCATCCTAAAATTGAATTAAAATCAGGTTTATTAACATACATGTACTATCACTGTCCACCAATATTGGATTTTCTGCATTTCTATGATGATTCAGGCTATAAAATTCATAATTTGTGGGCAAAATCTGACCCTTATATATAACCAGAGATATGAAAAATTGTGCTGTATATGTGCAATAAGAATTGTAATGCATTCTGCTGTCATTTATTTTTTTTAAAAAATCAATTAAAATTTTTTAAAAAATAAATAATTTTTTTTTTCTAAAAAAAACCCCAAAAGATAAGAAAAGAAATTTTTTTACATTTTAAATGATTGAAAAGATCAAATACTATTTTAGGAGACATGAAAATTATATAAGTACAGATTTCAGTGTTGATAAAGTTGTACTGGAATTCAATAATAATAATTCATTGTTTTCATGCTATACAAGTGGAGTTGAATAGTTGCAACAAAGAATATATGGTTCCCACAGATCTTAACATACTGCCTACCACATAAAACATTTGTTGATTCCACAAACTGAGACTCCCCTTGTTCCATTATCCTTTGGATTCTTACTACACCATCACTTCAGATGAAGGTTTATTCCAACAAGGCCTGTGGTACTGTGCTCTCCTGTCTCAGTTAGCTAACCTCTTCCATTCAAGACAAACTTTACTCTTTCCTTATGGGAAATTCATTATTTTTCTGGTTACCAGCCGCAAATTGTCACTTATCCAAGACATCCACAACTCTAAGTACATTTGCTGTCTGATCCAGGAAAACATTCCTAGAACACATTTACAAATAGAAACACTTTTTAAAAATGGAATATATGAAAATGCAACCAAAAACCTCCCACTTGGGGCAATTTTCTTATAATATGACTTTATTATTTAGCAGATATAGGACCTTACAATCATTAATTCCAAACAACTACATTTTAGCATCCCTTCTTAATTGGATTTCTTAAATGTAGCTTTTGTTTCTGTTTTGTGTCTTCCACAGAAGGAAAACCCCCTTCCTCTCTATCCCTCTCTTTCCCTCTCTCTCTCTTCCTCCACCTGTGTGTGTGTGTGTGTGTGTGTGTGTGTGTGTGTTTGTCAGTGATTTCCAACTAAAAGTTAGTTTAGCATCTACTTGGAGAACTTTTAGGTTAGAAGTAGAATCTTGAAAAATCTATACAAATTATATTTGATATTAAAAATATATGTAATGGAAATTTTATGGACTGTTTTAAGATTTAACTATTTCAGTTAGTAGTCTAGTTCTAAGGAGTTGAAAAGCATGAGTTTATTTTCTCTATGTGCTAATTGGCTTTATGATCTTTGGCCACATATTTCAATGAAGCCCAATGTGCTAGATCTGTGTTCATATAGTGAATAAGACAATTCAGTGGAGGAAATCAGTAAATTAGGGGCTGGGGTTGTGGCTCAGTGGTAGAGCGCTTGCCTAGCATGCATGAGGCACTGGGTCCGATCCTCGGCACCACATAAAAACAAACTAATGTATCCACCTAAAACTAAAGATACATAAATAAATAAATATTAAAAAAAAGAAATCAGTAAATTAATATCATAGATTTTATTCAGAATCTAGAACAAACTTTATTTTATAAATATATTTAGATTGCATTTTAATATTTATAAAAACACTACTTTAGGTTATTTGGATAAATATAAACTCAAGTAAAAATGAATAACACATTGTTATGAATAAGGCTATGATAATTAATATTAAAACCAAAAATGTTTGGTTCTATATCAGTGATACATGGTATCACTTTATTTACTCTGTAAATCTATCAAAGATTTATTAAAGAAAAATTAATGATGGAATATAGTATAGTTCCAATTAAATTTTTAGTTTGTCTATTGACCTGTGAATTAGAATTTAAAATTTATGTATATATCAAGGTCTTAAAATTTATCTATATATCAAGGTCAGTCATACGTAATGAACTATAATTGTATTAAAAATAATATCTTAAATGTATTTATTTTTAAATAGTAAACAAAACTATTTGAAATTATCATTTGCTATTTTTAAATAATAAAATACTATTTAATATGCATTTTTAAATATTAAAAAGTATATTTATTTTTGAATAGTTAAAGTATTTTAATGAAGTCAAGTAATATGTCATTACCATCTCTAAAATTCATATGAATTATATACTTTATCAGTAATTATAATCTGTTTTATATAATTTATATGTTTTTTGCTTAAGTTTTGTATGTTTAACTTCCAAAGCATTATTCTATATTATAATGTGTTTCTCATTTTTCATTCTAGAATTGAAGCTTATATTCATGAAAACTGAGGGCACATATTGCATTTCTTTCATTAATGCTATGGGTAAAAAAATGAAAAACCTAAAAGAAATCACTTAAAATTTGACCTAATTAGATATCATAATCTGTTAATATCAATATCTTTTTTCACCAAAGACTTGAGCATGATATCATGGAGAAACTGTAATCTTATTTATTATCCCTACGCATCAAATAAGTAACAAATGTCCTTTTTACAAAACTCAGGAAAAAAGCAAAAATTTAAATACATATACCAGATTGAGCTATTACTATGCAGGTATTAACATGTAGCAGAGTCAGTTATTTATATGATTAAATTATTTTAAGAATAATAAAGGAAAACTGAGTTGAATGAAAAATAATTGTTGATGGTCATATCAAACGTGTGTTCCCAGGACTAGAACCCTTCGCAAAAATTGTGTTATTTCTGTAGCCTTTCTATATTAAGAAGTTGTCTGAGGGCTGGGGTTGTAGCTCAGTGGTAGAGTGCTTACCTAGCATGCAGGAGGCACTGGATTCCATCCTTGGCACCACATAAAAATAAATTTAAAAATAAAGGTATGTGTCCATCTACTAGTAAAAAAGAAAAGTTATCTGAATATATGGTCCAGGTTCTTGTGACATCATGTGAGATTAGGGCCAAGAAACACATTCATTTATTTTACAATTTGATCTTTTCTCGCCTGCCAGATGAATATGAAGAGAATGGTTCATGGATTTGGAAATAGCATTTCCAATTTACCAGTCATTGACCATTAATAGATAACTATAAAACAAATGCACTATTACTACTAGGAAGTAGAAAATGTTCGCGTGGGCAATTAGCTAAATTCTACAACATAAATTGACATAGTCTTTATTTTTAATTTTTTAAAATTACTTTACATTCCTGTTGGTTTTTGGAAAGTCAAAGGATTACCCTTTAGTTGGAACAGAAGTTCAATATCTCCACAAAAACTGTTCTAATTTTTTTTAAGTAAGGTGTTGTTGTACAACATAGTAGAATAGAAATAGAATAAAATACAATCTAAAAGATATTTAAACTCTCAACTTCTTCATATTCTGTATTCTAACATTTTTCTTTATTTAAAGATGATAATCTCTGTCTCATGTTCTCAACCCCCAAATGTCAGCATGTTCCATGGTTCTTTCTCTTTCTTTGTGTCACTCTGATGGTAAACTCATCCAGTCCAGAACAGTGTCATGAACAATGACAACTCACAAATTTTTAATTCTGCTGCAAGAATTCACACCAGCAAGTGGTTGCTCAATACTTGCATTTTGGAATTGAATAGAGATTTCCAACTTAACATATCTATAACTTGAACAACTGATTTCTCTCTGCTTCTGAAATGTTGCTCACTAAACTGCTATTAATATCTTTTTAATAGATTCCAAACTTTTAGTTGCTTGGAAAGTATGTGCGGGTGTGTGTGTATGTATGCATGTATGTGCAAACACAACCATCTATATATACTTATGTTCCTATTTCCCATTTCATCTTACCTCTTCTATCTTTCCAACAGATGCTATTTTTCCTTTTTTTAAAATTTCCTTTAATCACACTGGTTCCCTGGATAACATTCAGAACACTTTCTAGAATCATCTTCTAGAGATGTATGTGGATAACCTTCACTTCATTTAGGTCTTTTTTTCAAAATATCACTGTTTTAGAGTCCTACCCCAACCATCTTGTATAAAATGAAATCTTCCTTCTGTCACTTTTAATTAGTAGCCCTCATTATAGGCAAATCATCAGTCTTCAACCTTCTGTACAATATAAACTTTATAAAACCAGAGACCTTGTTTCATTATCTGATGTTTTCCCAGTGGCTGGCAGTCATAGACACATGGTAGCCATTTAATCAATAAATTTTGATGGATAAATAAATCAGACTAACACTGGAGTGAAATTAGACAGCAGGAAATGTCATGGTGATGACATGGGCAATATGCTATAGGGCAAATACACCGGTAGGCCTATAAGAGACAACTAACATTCCAGAATGTGTTAGAATGATTGAAATTGGATTACTATATAACGGCAGGAGCTGGTGTTGCTGAGTCAAGGAATGCTATGTCTATTATGTTCATTGTGAACCTGTCATAACTTCAGAGTATTACTTACATGAAAGGTGTTATAGCATTTTAATTCCATACAGAAGCAATATTATTGTTAAGGTTCTGTTTGAGATCTATCAATAGAGAGTATTAAGCACTTTTTATCAAAATAAGGAGCATCTTTAGCCAGTTTAGACAGTAGAAGAAGTCAACTTGGATTTGTTCCCTAGCTCTGTTACTCCTAACTGTGGCCTTGGGCAGGTCTCTTAATTTCCTGGGACATCTTTATTCTGGTCCATCAATTCAAAATAAAAATAGAATAAGCCTAATGCATTTGCTGTGAATTTTAAGTGAATTAATACACTTAAAACTCTAAACCTAGTCATCTGTAAAAGAAGTTGTTATTATTTACAATGTCTTCTAATTATTTTGTACTAAAATATTAAAGAATGCCATAAAAATCATTTTAAAAATACTAGCATGGCCACACATCACACAGGAAAAATTTTGGCTTAGTAAAAATTCTATTACAAAGAAAAGGAAAAAATGCAAAAAAAAAAATAATAATCATGACGTTTCAGACTTTGAAAAGTGGGCTTCAGCTCTTGCCTTTAAAACATTGAACTGATGATAAAAGAAAGCAAACTTTACTTATTGAATAGTCCTCTAATCCCACCATCTTTTCACTTGGAGATGTAGTTAAAAATACCATGATCTGAGTTAGAAACTGCACAATTGGTACATTGCTTTTTTTTTTTTTTTCATTTAATGTCAAAAAAAAAAAAAAAAAAAAAAAAAAAAGAAGAAGAAGAAGAACAATGATGTCCCAATATTTTTCTAAAAAACCCAGTTGTGGTATTGTTACACCAGAATGAAGGGCCTGAGTCACTTAATAAGCCACCTATTACGTCAGGATATTTAAATCTTTAGAACACGTCTAAGAGTGGGCTGTTCATTAGTCATAACTGAAAACATCAAGTGGTATTAAAATTCACCTATAGACAGACAGTGTCTCTAATACTTATCACTAAACCCCTACTCTTATGTTTCTGGTCTATTTAGGAGTCTAGGAGGCCCTGCTTTTACATACAGTCTCATAAGCTAAGATTAAAGTCAGTTGAAACGACTCTTGCAGTTAAGGAGTTTTAGTATTTTTGTTCTATACAGAAACAACATTATTAGCAAGACTCTCTTTGAGAGCTATAAGTAGAAAATATAAATATTTTATATCAAACTACTATAATGGCACATTGATATAAGACTAAACACATTAAAACTTCCAGTGATTTTCTCATATTATTTGTTGATTTTTGTGAAATATAAATGATGATGATAAGAACAGCACTATGTGATACTCAGATTTTGCTCTTTTTTTTCATCGATGTACTATCTATTGAATTAATACCTTCTTTGAAATTGGTGGCAAATTTCTTATACTAAGCATATTAGTCCATAAAATTGGTGAAAGTTGTTGATAGTAACAAAAGTCTAAAATATGATACTTTTTGTAAGTATAAAATTTGTAAGAATGATTTTTAAAAATGATTTTTTCCCTCATATTTTGCAAAATATTGAATTGTTATTATTATTCCTTCATGTAACTTAAAAACCATTTAAACAATTTGATTTTTCATTGGCTAAGAAGTATAGACAATGTTTGAGTACTTATTTTCCCTTTGTTTGAGTTAAAAGTTTTCAAGAGGACACCGATAAGATACCATATAGCCTTGCTGAAGTAGAATTGAAAATGTTCACCCTAATGAAAAAATAAATTAATGAATAAAGTAAAACAAATTAAATATATTTTATTCCAAAAGGGAACATTCAACACAGAGATGATACACTCATGTGCCTTTTAATGGAGCCAGAATAATATTAATTACCAATAAGCAATAAGTAGTAGATGATTCTTATATTCTTTCAGAATAAAATATGTAGATTTGGGAAAATTCTAAATTGTAAGGGTAGAAGTACCCACCAGGTATAAAAGTGTTATGACAACAACATAATAATAACTGCAGTAAACTGACTAGCTAGAAACTCTAGAAAGAGCTAAACATATAAAGGAAAGCTAAGTAAATGTGAAAATTTATAATGCATGAGAAAGTTGGCACTTCAGTTCTTTGGGAAAGGGAAGATTAATGTATGTATTTGTTTGTATGCATGTGTATGTAATACCCAACATTTATTTGAGGAAATACATTTTTTTATCTATAGCTCCCATAAAAATAAATTATATGTTGGTTGAACATTTCAATTTGAAAGCAGTAAAACTTTCATAGAGCTTAAAGAGAATTCAAGTGGATGCATGTATTTTTCTTGCATGCACTATTTACACACTATCGTAATTTTTGTATTGATTAATAAAATTTAAAATATGTTGATTAAATATTTAAATATAAAAATAAGGCTATAAAATTATTAAACTTACAATTATATATCATGTACATGTATAGTATGTCTCATATATACATTTTACAAGTGTTTGCATGATTGTATTTGTGTAATTTTCATAGTCTTGAGAGCAAATGGGCCTTTTCAAACTTGGTACTAAACTTAAAAACCTTGATGAAAAAACATATTTTTACTATAAAATAGCTAAAAATGTACAACAACAATACACATGCAAAACTGGAAATAATATTTATAACAGAGACTTATTTACTATAAAAATCAAATTGTCATAATATGTGAATATAGAAAAACAAACTTTCCAATAAGCAAATGGGTTCAGTCCATAAAGAACCATTAAAAACAAATTATATATTCTCCCCTATTGAACTGCATTACAGATGATTTCAATAGTCAGTATTTCAAATACCAGTATTTCAAAAATGCTGCTAAAAGTATTATAAAATGTTGATATAAATAGAAACTTGTAAATATTTTTGGAGTACATTGTGGGACTATAAGCCATAATTTAAAATGCATAATTTTACTTGCTTGACAATTTTACTTTGGCAAGTGATCAACTACCTATGTACAAAGATATGATTCAAACTATTTTTTAGTAAAAATTTAATGACCTAAATGCCCACTAATAGGGGATTTGGTTTAAAAATACCTAATGCATTCAAATGGTGGATCAATCTGTAACCATTAAAAAATTTGCCACATTAAATCTCTCATAATATATTTCTTCTAGAAACAAAACTGTGTAGCAAACAGTAAGAACAATATAACATTTATTTTGTTAAACATGTTATACTTACAAATATCTTTGTATATGTATGGTATGTATGCATATGTGTGTTACATGTATACTAACAATTTGTTAATGTAATTTATTTCTTGCAGTGGAACTCTCATGTTCCACAGAGAAAAGTTTAATAATAAACAACTAAGCATGCAAATTAGGAAGATAAATTCAAACTTGATGTATTACACACATGAAAGAAATAATTACTGCCTTCAGAGAAATGATGAGCATTTACAAAGAGGATTCTACAAAGATGTCTTTGAACTGAGATAGGCATGAACAGAAAAAGCCAGTTATGGGAGGACTGAGAAATAAAGCCCTGTAGGGAGAGGTGACAAATGGCAAGGACAGGAACTCTAAAACCAGAAGAGACTTGCAGAACTGAAGCAGAAAGACAGCCTGTGGTATGGAGGCACCTGATCAATGAGAAGGGAGAGGTTCTGAGACGTGGACACTTTAATAGCCCTGATTGATCATGAGCATAAAACACTAAAATAAAATAAAAGGGAAATTATAATCCTCATGCAACATATAAAAGAAGCAGGATTTCATTTCAGAGGCAAAAAATAAAGAAGAAATTTATCTGTAAAATTATTTTGCCTTGAAAAGTAGAATTTCAAATAGACCTTCCACAACGCCTTCCTTAAACAGCACCATTTTGTCTTCCCCAACAGTTTAATTTTACAGAGATTTTGGATTCATTGAATCACAGATAATTGTAAAGCTTTCGAAATTAGCAGAAATGTTCCATTAAAGGCCCAATGATTATGTTTATTAGTATTTGTGGTCTGATTTGTATTTGGTAAAGAATGCTATTATAGTGTAATCTCATGCATTTTAACAGCTGTGTTATTTCAAATCATTAGAAGAAAGCTGTAAACTGAGTCTCTTGTATTAACAGAGATTCCCTAAAAACAGTAGATAGCAACAATCAATTTCATTTTAAGGGACTCCACAGAAATTAGTGTAACTGTATAATTAGCTTAATGTTCCCGCATGCCGTTGTTGCTTCTTCATATTAACTCAGCTAAATAAATCTTAATTGTAATTTTTTTTTTAACAAATAACGATTTTGTCAAAATAACTTAAGAAAACTTCTTATGTGGTTAATTGATTTACAAATAAATTCTAACTTCATTTTTCTTAATTTTACAGAAATTGGTGGATGAGCCCCCAAATCCCTAGTTTGTTGTTTTCCAAATGCATTTTCAACATTTTAAGTCTTTTCCAATTTGATTTTAAATTATATTGTCATCATCCTCTGTACGTTAATACTTAAAAAATTAAAAATAAAGATAATTACCATAAAGATAATTGTTACACGTTTCCAGCTAATTTTATTTTGAAATTGTCTTAAATATACACAAGTACAATTAGAAATCAATAGATTCAAAGAAGACCATTAAATATGGATTAAAAAATAAAAGTATTTTTGTATGATAACTTTCTATGGTTGTGGAAAAGACAGAATAATATAATTGATAACTTCACATATGATAATAATTTTTTATTAATTCTCTATTAGAACAGCACAGTACTGTAGAGAATTTTCAAGTTTAATTAATATTAACAAATGTAGCTTCCTTATATAAACTCACATTTTAAAATCATACTCAGCGCTTTTTCACATGCCTATGATGATACTTAGGTGCTTTATAATGATAAACTCATGTCTTTTTATTTAAGCCACATCATACTTTAGACAGTATTTTATTGGATCAGTGTTAGATAATCTCTAATTTTGAGTTGGTGTTGTTCCATTTCTAGGAATGAGTATTAGTTTGTTTTGAAAACTTTTTAGATCAGCTATGTCCATTAGAAATATACAAGCTACCCATATCTACATAGAGAATTTAAAAATTTTAAGAAAAACTAGATGACATTCATTTAAATATAGACATTCATTTTATATAGACTACTATACTGAAAATATAATTTCAACCCATGGCAGTAGCCACATTTCAAATGCTTAGTATCCATCTGTGGCTAGCAGTTCTCAGATTGGACAGTACAGTTGAGAATACCCATTGATCTATGACTCAAAGAGCACTAACAGACTACAGTTTCTTCAAAACAGAAACTATGCTTTCAATTAACAAAAATGGTTAGCAATGTGGAGAAAAGTCAATTGGCTGATGATTTGGTTTGTGTCATGATAAAATAACCAATTGAATCACCTTGTTTGGTTTCGGTTTTGCAGTTTACCTTTTAGTAGGGAGCTTTGGTCTGTGTGGACAAAGTTTCTTATGCCACAAGTACCTATTATTATTACACTGAGATGTTTCCTATCCCCCACTGGGTCTGCTTATCATTCCACATCCTCTCAGGCCTAAGATTTCAAGCACAGACCAGAAAGAAAGTTCTTCTATCTGAACTATGTTTCTCCTTTTTATTGGTGACCCAGAACCTATTTGTCCTCAATGTCTGGATCAAATAGCATAAAATGTAATTCACATTCCACCAGGCAAAATTAGTTGATTTCTCAATAGTAGGGCTTCCATGGCATTGTGTTTATGTCTTTCACATTCCACTTGTAGTGTTATGTCTATTTGAAGTTCTTTGTCTCCATTTCCTCTCCACCCAAATGAATCATGGATACTCTTTGACTAGGTGCCATACTTTATCTATTTTTACCAACCTGACACTAGGTAGAGGTTAGACACTAGATAGCTTTTGAGTAAATATATTATTTTTCATTTTCTATCCCAAAGTATTGTTTACTTTGACTTTTTTAAAAAGACAACTTATAGAGAAAAGTGAGAATTGTGATCATTTGTGATTATTGCTAATTTCCAAGTTGTCTGAATCTTTTATTGCATACATATAGGCATTGATGGTGGGATCTGCTATTGTCATCTCTTTCATACAATCTCACTGCTGCTCATATTTTAGAGGGCCATGGGTGTTCAAGCTTACTCCCACCAAAAAGACTCATTTACTATCATTAAGTTTTGGTGAATATTTCACAGCTATTTTTCTATCAAGAAATATATATCTCCTTTTTTATGTTGTTTTACATGCTTATAACTTAGTTCCTCAAAAGTATTGTAACTTTATAAAGGCCATGAATACTTTATTTTTACATCCTCCCCATTTTGCCAAAGCAGCATTATGGGCATAGAGCAGGTGGTGGGCTCAAGAAATTCTGGATTAACCTACAATATTTCTGCCTAACAATTATGTTTAATATTGAAAGTTTACCAAATAACAACAGAGTTAAACCTTCTTAGACTATATAATTCGTCTATTCTCCTTAATTATTTAAAAGCATGTCGAATGGGTCTTTCATCTTTTAGTTCATTCATTCAGCATATTGGGAGCTACAAGGTCCAGGAAATGCATGAGACATTAAACATGCATTAGTGAACACGACAGACATTATCCTACCCTTGTATATTTTATAGTATAGTAATAAATATAAACAACAAACAAGTAACAAAGAGCTATAAAATAATTGGTCTTAATTCTGTGAAGGAGCAAATAGTTGTGGGAAAAGAAAAAGGAGAACCCACGCAGATGAAGAGAACAGGGTATCTACAAATAGATTATTCTTAAACTGACATTTGAAGGTTTAAGAATGAGTTGCTATGTGAAGAGAAGGATAAAGAGCATTCCGAGGAGAGTATGTACTATGTTTAACAGAATTTGATGCAAAGTCGTTTTCAGGGATGGCCAGTGAACCCAGTGAGGCCACAGGAATAGCATGAAAAGAATGTGGAGTTGTGGGAAAAACACAGGATTATGCTGGGATGTATAGGAATGAGAAATTTGGGTTTTACTTTAAAAGTATTGAGTAATGGAGACCAATGATCCATATCTAACAAATAAATATGCAGAAACAAGTGAAAGGGGAGGACAAGAGCGCAATTGGAATAATGCAAGGATTATTATTATTATTTTTTAGGAGTTCCTTTCAAGAAACTGCTGTATTTTTGGTTGATTTGGGGAAGGTTTACAGAAGAATAGGATGTGAGACTGAGAAAGGGTGAAAATTCAAAGATGACTAGCAACTTTTTTGCTTTTCTATCTTGGTTGAAGTTGGATTTTTTTTTTTAAGGTTTGCAAGACGATCAGAAAAACCCACTTGGGGGCTGTAAGAAAGAGACAATTTTTGACTCATAAAACTTGAACTCTCTGTGAGATGTATAATGAAATGTCAGACAAGCATACTGTTATAAAAACCTGGAGCTCAGAGAATTTGTCTTTTGTAGTGTTTTTTATTAGTGCATTATCATTATACATAATAGTGGGATTCATTATGCCATTCATATATGCAAAATAGCATAATTTGTTCTAATTTATTCCCCAGTAGTTTCCCATTCCCAGAAGGGAATTTTTAGAAGTATAAATTCAAAACTTCCTGACAGTATGTAGTTCTCAAAGTCGTATAACTGGATGAAAACCCCTAGGAAAAAGTAAAGAGAGTAGCTGAGGTCTATGGAGTGGATCCTGGGGAGTATGATATCTTAGCCTGCTCCTGCTGCCATAGCAAATTCCCACCAGCTAGGTGGCTTAGACAGCAGACACTTATTTCTAACAGTTCTGGAGTCCAGGAAGTTTAAGGTCAAAGTGCTGACAGATTTGTTCTTGGCAAAAGGAGCCCACATCCTGGTTGTGTTCTCACATGGTCCAGAAAAGCAGCCTTGGTCTTAGGTGGACATTGATCCCCTCATCAGGGCGCCACCCTCATGACCTCATATAAATCTAATTGGCTGCCAAAGGTCCCACATCCCAATCCTTGCTATTGGGGTTCAGGGCTTCATCCTATTAATTGGGGGAACACAAGGTTTCAGTTCTAAATGCTATGTAACAACAGGCATTTAGAGTTTTGTTTAAGGAGGAGAATCCAGCAAAGTAAGTGAAAAACTCAGAATATGTTACTGGAGATAACTCTTCACTAAAACCTTTCAGTGGCTTCTTATGACACTTAGAATAAACCCAGAATTCTTAGTATGATCCTAAACCCCGAGGTTTTGTAAAAGAAGGTGTGATAACTCCAGGAAATGGAACTGACATCTAGTAAAATAGATTTAAGTGATTTGGTGATGTCAACAGATTTGTTTCACTGGAGTAATCAGGCTCGAAACCAGATTGGAGTAGAATGGGCAATGTAGTGAGGGCCACTAGTAGGGACAATATCATAAGCTGGCTGTCAATGACAATCAAGAACTAAGTACTGGGGAAAGAAAGTGGATCAAGAAAAGACACAGTGAGGGCCAGGAAAAGCTTCCAGGTGTTTGTTTATTGAAGGGGTGTGTGTGCAGATCCATCTGAGCTTGCCAAGTCTGAGCTAGAATGTGGCTCTAGACAAGAGAAGCCATGGTGCCCCTGGTAGCAGGGTGGGTCTCGGGAGAAGTTTTGTTCTGGGTGTTTGCCAGCTGCCCCATTTTTCTTCCTGTTTATTCAAAGAACAATTGTGTGACTGATAAAACAAAGCATAAGTAATAAAACCTTTGTTCAGTTTTTTGTGTATGTGTGTGTAGGGAGGGAGTACCAGGGATTGAACTCAGGGTTACTCAACCACTGAGCCACATCCCCAGCCCTATTGTATATTTTATCTAGAGACAGGATCTCACTAACTTGTCTAGCACCTTGTCCTTGTTGAGGCTGGCTTTGAACTCTGGATCCTCCTGCCTCAGCCTCCTGAGGTGCTGGGATTACAGGTGTGTCCCACCATACCCAACCTCTGTTCAATTTTAAGGGAGATCATATTCCAATTTGTACAACACACTAAAGGAGAAAATGGCAGAATATTAGTGCTTGATTGATATTTCCAATCACTGTGCTTCATACAGTATCTAAATTCTTTATGTTAAATGTGTCATTTAAATCTCACCATGACTTATTTAGACAGCTTTTATTTTTACTCTCTTTTTACACATGGAGAAAGAGGTTAAATAACTTAATTAAGATCATGCATTTAGAAAGTTTCAGAGGGAGGATTTGAACCCAAGCCGTATGGCCCAAATTTTAGAGCCTGAAGGAACACAAAATGGTGTGATGAGTTCTAGCATCACATGACACATTCAACATGTTGTCCTCCTAACTCCCTACAAATGCTTGAATCAATTTGACCCCAGCCCTGACATGAGGGCACCACCAGATTTATACCTGCCACTGTAAAGGTGGTAATAGCAGCAGCTACAGCAATCACTCTTAGTAATACGTGACATTTGCTGGATGGTGACTAAATGTCAGACAATGTACCAAGCACCTCCCTTGTTTTTAATTTTATCTACCCATTGACCCTGCACCATGGATGGCTCTTAATTCACAGAGATGGAAATGCCCCAAACATCAGCTGAGTGACGTATCACCAGCCTATACAAGCAGGAGGATGGAGGTTCATCCCAGAGCCCAAGCTATCAGTCAAAAGTTTGTACATTTTTACTTGCTTGAAATTTTTGGAAACTTGAACCACTTTTCCATAGTCTATCTTCCAAACCTTCTAACCCCAAGGTAGAGCAGATTGTTAACAACATTTATTGATTTTTCAAGTATATAAAATATGAGAAGTCCAAACACTGAGAATTTGTGTTAAAATCTCTTTCCACACAACATTTTTCTTTTCATTCAATTTTTTAATCCACTGGATCGGTTCACATACATTCCAGGGTTTTTCTTTCTTTGCTCTCCATTGCCTATATTGGCATGTTCTTGGGAATGGTAATTTTTGTTTATCATTTTTATATCATTCCATATAAGCAGTTAATATGTAAATTCAGATACAGTGAACAATTCCAGAGTAGAACTAGTAATTTTTTACATAATGTTATAAAATTGACTTGAATTACATATTCCAGAACCAAATACTTTGAACTTTCACAAAACAACACCAACAATCAAAATACCTACAAAAAGCAGAGAATTTTAAGGTTTTTTTTTTCTTACAATTTACCATTTAATTTCCTATCTGCTATGACAGATTTTATATTTTGTAGAAGAAAACATCTTTAAAAAGTACAAGGACAGGAATTTTAAATTTTTTTTATGTGAAAGCTAAGATATGCAGTTAGTAGAATACTGAGTAGCAAGTGTAATTTTGTAAGCTTTTCATTTATATATCCACCATCATCTTTTTTGATACTCTTCCACTGAGGTTAGGGTGATCTTTGCTTTACAAATGGTTGAACTAGCCCTAGAGCCTAGCCTCAGAGATTAACCTTAAAACATCATATCTTGCCAGATGTGGTAGGTGTCTATAATTCCAGTGGCTTGGCAGGCTGAGGCAGGAGGATGGCAAGTTCAAAGCCAGCCTCAGCAACTTAGTGAGGCTTTGAGCAACTTGGCAAGACTCTGTCTCAAAATTTAAATAAATTTTAAAAATGGTTGGGTATGTAGATCAGTTGTTAAGCACCTATGGATTTAATCCTTGGTACCAAAAAATAAACTCACACCTCTGTGTGGCAAGATCAGAATTACAAAAGACAAAGCATCCTTTTTATTTTCTTTTCTATCATCCAGCCCTTACTAAGGGATCAGTGAGTCCACAGTGCAATGTAATAGCATATGTCATATGGGTCAGTATGTTATGGATCAGTTTACTCACATATAAAATAATACTAATGCTAATATATACAAAATATATAAAAAACAGGGTTATTGTGAATATTAAATGATATAAACTGTACAAATAGATGTACAGTTATAAGGATTAAATTTGTACAGTCTTAGAGTGTGATTGGCAGTTAGTATGCTCAAATAAGTGTGATCTTTTAAAAGTGTTTTTTATTTTATTTTTGTTTGCAGAAATTTCAAATCTTCTAGTGTTTATTCTGAGTTGCTGAGCTTTGGAAAACAGTTCTTAACTATAAATTCAGTAATCATCTTATCATCTAACAGAATTTGTAAAATTGATAAAGGATAAAGCATTATTCTTTTCAAATGCAGTGCAAAAAGTAAAACTTAATAAAAAGAAGCAAAATAACACTTTTTTGACTCATATAAGAAAGAACTGAGAAAAGGACTAGCTAGAATGAAAATAATGGAATCTGAAACTTCATATTTCACCTTTCTCTCCATTTAAAGCACAATGAATTACCAAAAGTTATAGGATCATTTTCATTACAAAGGGGATGTCTATGTATTTAAGAACTTCATTATTTCCCCATTTTCTTCTTACTAACTCTCCACTCCCTTCATACAGACTGTAGGGATGCCCAGATCTTGTCCATCATAAAAAACAAAACAAAACAAAACAAAACAAAACAAAAAAACCTCTGTTAGAAACAGAAATTCAGCCACAAACCCTTTGAGTCAGAAACTTTTGAATGGCATGTGCATTTATATCAGCTTCCTGGATTACTTTTAGGTGCAGAGAATTTGAAACACATTTAAGAGGTAAAATTAGCAGGCCTGGGTGATAGATTAGATGTGATAGAGAAGGAAATGATTCAGGAGTTTCCTAAAGTCTGGTCTATGTGACTAATGGTCATATTATTAATTGAGATATGAAGTACAGTTGAGAAAAATAGATGAGAATTTTCAATTTGAATACATTGTATTTGAAATGTCTCAGTGATAATAAGCCAAGTACTTTATAGAGATTTGGGAATCATTGTTGTATATTACTTCAGGTGATTATGATCCTATGAATGGGGGTGAAAACATCCCAGGGGATTACAGAGTAGGAAGACAGATGGATTAAAGATTGAAGTCTGAGGAGCATCAACATCTTAGGAGCTTGGGTGAAAATGCATCCCTCAAGTGGCCTGAAGCCAAATGATCAGAGGGACGGGAAAAATTCCACAATACTCATGGAAGACAGTTTCATTAGCTAAAATTTCTGGGAATGAAAAGTCAATCATGTCATGGTGGTATTAATATTCAAAGATAATTTCATTTAGCAATATGTTGAGGACATTGTCACCTTGGCAAGATGAAACTTGATAGAATGGTAGGTGCAGAAACAGGTTAGGATTTGAATGATAAGTAGTGATATGTGAAAAGGTAAAGGTTCACTACTCTTTCTAGAAGTTGGATTAAAGGGGAAGGACAGGGAATACCTGGAGAATGATTCAGGGTTAAGAAATGTTTAGTCAGAGGGTACAATTGACATTATCTTAGATCCAGTAATTTATCTGTTTTTCTTTTCATTTTGCATTTAACAAGTTACATCTAGTTCTAATAATAAGGAATAAGCTAAATTTTGTAGAAAGCAGCACATTATAATTTTTTATTTTATTTTTTATTGTACTAGAGATTGAACCCAGGGCTTCCCACATGGTAGGCACGTACTCTCTACCACTGAGTTGCGCCCAGTCCTTTTTTATTTTATTTTGAGATAGTCTCAAAAGTTTCTCAGCTGTTCTTGAACTTGAAAGCCTCCTACCTCAGCCTCCTGAGTAGCTGGGATTACAGACATGCACCTCTAGTCCTGTCATAAAAACAAAAATATTTCTTCAAAATTAATATTTACATAATGTTAAAATCATTCAAATGCTAAAATAATATTCGTGTATTCATATATTTATCAAAATAATTTTACATATCAATGTCTTTACTCAGTCTTGTTCTTTATAATTTTATTTTTTTATTATCTTTATTTTTTGTGTGTATATGGAATCAAAGCTAGGATCTTAAGCATATGAGGCAATTGCTCAATGACTGAGCTTTACATCCCCAGCCAATCCTATTAAACTTTTATATTGCCATTGAAATAAGTTTTGAGACACTGTTTGAGTGATCTTTTCTTCAATCTTTTAGTAGTGTTTGAGGACATAGGTAGATCATCTGTGTATTAAAAAAAGGTTTATGCCCTTTTACCACTCTTTAGTAGTTTCTTACAATTTTTTGAATGCTATAATGTTCTCTTCACAAGTTTTCCTGTGGTCTTAAAATAAGAGTTTGGGGCCTGGATTCTATGCATCTGTTGATGGTGGTATAGCTGATCAGATGATCTAAAGGCTTTAATGAATTAGGAGAAGCAAGTCTGCTTTCAAACATTCTTGTGCATAAGAAGTATCTTAGCACCCTTTCACTATATCTGTCTGTCTATCTATCTATCTATCTATCTATCTATCTATCTATCTATGATCTTGTGTTGAAATACATTTTACTACAATGTAGTCATAATTGTCATGTAAAATGCAATGGATAAGTCACATTCAGGCTACTCAAAACCAGCACTTCAAAAGAAAAAGAAATGAACTTTTTCTTTATATTGTGTGTCCTAACTAAGTATATTGAAATTAATAACACCTTTAAAATGCACATCTGATATCCATTATTCTGTAGATATAAGAAATGGCCAAAATTTATACAAATTAATTTTCATGAAAGGATTTGTTTCAAACTATGAATAAACTATTTATTTCCTCTGGGTCCTAATTCTTCATATTCCTTCCTCTGAGCCTATCAAAATCATTCTATGTAAATCTTTTTTAGAAATAAAGTCTTTCAATTGATGGTTTAGTGAATCAGAAATTGTCAAAGTAAGTCTTAGACTCTGTATTTTTGCCATCTTCGTGTTTTACTTTTGTAATAGTGATATCCATAGTAACATTCATGTAAATATATTTTATATGACTTCTTTCTTTTTTTCACTTCCATATTTCAGTATATTCTTGGCCCCAAAGCCAAACACTGCTTACTATATTGTTTTTGTAATTTTTAAATTTTGTTCTATTTAGTTATACATGACAACAGAATGTTTTTCAACTCTTCATACACAAATGGAGCACAACTTTTCATTTCTCTGGCTGTACACAATGCAGAGTCATACTGGTCATGCAATCATACATGTACATAGGGTAATAATGTAAATCTCATTCCACCATCCTTCCCACCTCTACACCCCGTCCTCCCTTCATTTCCCTCTGCCCAATCCAAAATCCCTCCATTCTTCCCTGCCCCTCACCCGTTATGGTTATGGATTCAGCATCCAAATATCAGAAAACATTTGGCCTTTGGTTTTTTGGGATTGGCTTATTTCGCTTAGCATGACATTCTCCAACTCCATCCATTTACCTGAAAATGCCATGCTTCCATTCTTTATTGAGACTGAGTAATATATATGATTTATTTATAGATCAATAGATGTATCTGAGCAGAATTGTTCTAATCACTTTCATTATAGTATTCCTGTGTTCAGTGTCAAAACACCATATCGAATTGTTTTTTAAAATTAATGTAAGCCTTTTCCTTGATTGATCATTCTAGTCTGATCTGAACTGATAGAGTATATCCATGCAGACATTTAGTTGTATTTATTGAGTGCCTTTCTAATGCAGACATTGAGTAATCCAGATGTCTGGAAAGAGCAGTGAATAAAAAAAAAAAACTTGATTTAGAAGAAAGATACTGAACAGAGAGGATTTGAACATTTTGGGAAAGTTCTTCTGATTGATTCTTCAATTTACCTAGAACTCATGCTCCTTTATAGTTGCTGGGCTTAGATTATTACTAAAAAATGAAAATTATTCTTTTCTGATAATGCAAATCTAAATCCAATCATTTGGATTTTCAGCAGAAGTGGCCAATACATCTCTTTCATAATTATAAATATAATCCATTTAATTTCTTTGGCTCTTCCTTTCCTTTACTTCCCCTAACTAACTGGATATACCACTGCAGTCTGAGCTGAGAGTGTACAAAATAAAATTACTTATTCCATTTACAAAAAACATGTAAATGGAATAAGTAATTTTATTTAGTGAAGCAATTTTAAAATAATGTACCATAATTCTCTATAACTTATACTGTATAACATTTAATAATGTTATAATAGCTTTAAAGCCTTAAGAATGATTTATTAAGAATTATATCACATGAAGAGTGTATATTTTCTTATTAGAACTCACAATTTAAAGAGGGGAAGTTGTCTTATTTGGTGTTTAATTCATTATACAATCAAAACATTATTATTAAATAAAATTCAGAAGTGCAGAGAATCCAAATTTTTTAGTAAGCCCACCATTTCTCCATAAAGCATTGTTTGATTATGATCCATTTCAACAACAAAAAGATTCTGGGTACATCATAAACTCAAATTTAGAAATAAAATCTTATATTTTCATATGAGGAAAAAATCTTGTTTCTCAACAGAAGAAAAGTCAAGGTCAAAAGGTAGAACACTATTCCCTTTAAAGTGTATGAAACTTAGGGACAAAAGAATATCTTTTTATCTACTGAAGAAAAACATAGCAGGGGATCACATAAGACAGGGCTAATTGGATCCCATTTTACTAGGTTAATGTCTTTATTGCCTGTCTTCAAATATATGTCCAAAATAATATTTAATCCCTTTGCTGATGGAAGAATTCATGTCATAGCTGAACAAACTGTTTGATCAAAAACGTTCTCTGGGGCTGGGGTTGTGGCTCAGTGGCAGAGCACTCACCTAGCATGTGTGAGGCCCTGGGTTCAATCCTTAGCACCACAGAAAGATAAATAAATAAAGGTATTGTGTCCATCTACAACTAAAAATTATTTTTAAAAAAGTTCTCAGAACGAATTAAAACACAATAATATTTTACAAGCAAACGTTTTTCTGAGGTCATTATATAATGACAGGAAGACTTATTTAGGTCCTCACTAACTCTGTAAAAATATTATGATCTGTTGATCTTGCCTCATGTCCCTGCTTCATAAAGCAAGGCCAAGTTGTTTTATGGGTTTGTAAGCCAAAAGCAGGTTTGTAACTCAAGTATGTAAGATTTAAATATGCAAATATGCAATATTTCACTCTTTTTCCTTAGCATTCACTCAGTCACAATGTCTTCTGATGAAAATGTACTACCACATCCTTCATAAATGGTTGATGACAGTGAGGAGCCTGCAGTCACAGATCCATCAGAGAAATTGACAGACCCAGATTTTTCTTCTTTCTAGTATGCAAATCAAAATTTAAATAAAACAAATCAAACAATATTGCATGGTTTCTACTGCTGCAAATAGTGCTCCTCATATTACTACCAGGTAACTTTTATCTGCATTTGCTATGTGTACACATTTAGTTTCCCAATAACCATCTGAGACTAGTACTATTATTATGTAAGCTTGTTTATTCATTCACTCATTCATCTAGCATCCATTCATCCTGGGGATTGAATTCAGTGGTGCTCACCACTGAGCTATATTCCTGGCCCTTTTTATTTTTAATTTTTTAAACAGGTCTTGCTAAGTTCCCAAGGTTGGCCTTGAAATTGTGATCCTTCTGATTCAGTCTCCCAAGTAGCTGGGAGGATGCACCACTTGCCTAGCTATTGCTTAAGTTTAATATGTGAGAAATCAGAGCACAGAACTGACCCAAGGTTATACATCTGGACTGAAAAAGAGTCAAGATTCAAACCTATGCATCCTGGCTCCAAAGTTCACATTCCTAACTAAGCCCCCTATATTAATACAAGCATTAAAATACCTGACACACAACCATAATGTATTGATATGAATTTAACTTCTTTACTGATTTCCTGGTAGCAAAGTTCTGCATAAATTAGGCTTTCATTTTGGGGGACCCTTCTTGTACAGACAATTATCTAATATAGTACTGGGAATTACAAAATGAGGTCACAGAATTGCCTAAGGAAATTAGAATTGGGAAATACAAAATGCAAAACTATTTAGAAGAAGCTAATTGGTTTGTAGTGGTGATCATTTGAGCAGAATAATTTGAGCATAAGGATAAGTTTCTAAGGAAAAATAGATTTTCATGTTTTGATTGATGGTTTTCTAAGCAAAATGAGGCTGGGTCTTTTGTTTGTAATGAGGGGAATTCTTCCAGTGCTACCTGAAAAGGAGATTTAAACTGTTCTATTTATTCTAAAGAACTAGGTAGAATGAATAGGGTAGAGATTTTCATTATGTGTTCAGACATTGACTAAGGAGTGTTTTTAATTTCTGATATAAAGTATCTCAGGTTTTTTAAAAAAAGTATGAGTCATCTGCTGTGACTATGTATTTAGTAGCTAAAAATTGCAGGACTCTTTAAACATTCTTGTCAATTTGACCAAGCTATTCATACATAATTAAAAATAAGTTGCTTTTTCAAAATAGAATTCCATATCCTTGCTGGCTTTGGGTATCAGAATTCAGCCTAGCAATTATTAAAACAAAACCTATTTTTTCTTAGAAATTTAATGTTTAGAATTGGCCAAGAAAATGGAACTCTGTCTAGAAGAAGATATATTGTAACTTGTACATACTGCCTTTTGTGATTTGTACTGATAATTATTAATAACAATACAAGGAATCAATCAATCAATTACTCAGTGTTTTTTTCCCCAACACTGGTTTTCCTTTAGAAATATAATTGCAGTTGTGCAATTAAAATGCTAGAGCATTATTTCCTTTATTTATTCATTGATAGATAATGATTCATCCTTTGCAATATTTTTATTTTATAGTGAGCACTTATGTGGTAAATGTATAAAATTGAACGATTGATTAGAAATGTATGAATATTGACTTTAATATTAGTAACTATTCCTGTAGCAACAATCATCTCAAAATTTACTATCTTAAAACAATAACATTTATTATTTCATAATATCTGTGGGGAGGATTTTGGCACAGCTCAGCTGGATCCTCAGACTCAAGGTCTATCAAGGCTGTAATCAAAGTACCAGAGAAGGCTGAAGTCCTCAGAATTGCAAAGGCATGGGGGTGGGATGGAATAGCTTCTAAATTCATTCAACCTGAGCTTTGTAAGGCATGAGACATTAGTTTCTTACCACATAAATCTCCCCATAGGGAAACTCAGCATATGGCAACTTCCTCCAAGAGTGTCAGAGAAGGTGGGGCAAGGAAGGGGGGGGGGAGAGAGAGAGAG